>NC_133398.1:1849722-2156759 GCF_047511655.1 Castor canadensis | reverse complement strand
TCTGGAAGTCCCTTAGCTGGTCCTGCCTCCCTACAGCACTTCCTGTGCTAGGCATTTGGGTTCTTGTCACTATTGATGACACTCAGCTATATTCCCTCCCAGGGGCCAAAGAGCCTGAGACTTGTCTGCATCTTCCCTGTAGGGGCAGACATGCCAGCAGATCGTATGCCCTTAATGGCCACTGGCTGCAGTTAGGACATGAGGCCTGGTGCCCTGACTGCTGAAAAATGCAGTTCTCCCTGACCCTTGCAAAGGCCTCGCTTCCACCTTGACTTTGGAACTTTGCTAGCTCAGTTTTTTTTTTTTCTCAAGCAACATGTCCTTTCTGCTTTCCTAGCAGCCTGGTGTCAAGGGCTGTTTTGTAATGTGAAGTTGCAATACAAACCATGGAGAAGGGACAGGTTGGGACAGGTGGGAAAAACAGATGGTGGACCCCAGCAGAAATAAATCTTCCATTTGGATAAAGTGTGGATGGGAGCTTGCCATTCATAGGTGTGGCGTTTTCCACTGGGCACATTACAAGTGTCCCTGTCTTCAGGCGATGGGTATAAGGTGCCCTAATGGAGTTGGCAGAGGTGCCGGCTGCCACTTGAAGGCACTTTGTGAGCCCACAGCCAGCCTGGGCTGGGAGGCAGCATTGTGGGTTTTATCCCAGGCCCAGTGTGGGCGGCAGGTGCTAAGTAAAGATTGTGGGAGCCTGCTGACTCTTCGGGTCCCTCCTGGTAAGACCCAGCTGTGGGTAGGATAGGCTGCTGGTGTCCTCAGGCCCCTGCACGTGGTTCCCAGGATACCGCCCCTTGCCCACAGGAGTACAGACAAAGCACGAGGCTGCAGGCAATGTCCACTCAGCACCTTCCTTCTAGGGCAATGGGTGGCGCAGGTCCTCCTGGTTTTTGTACCAGGGCCTCATGATATGGAAGGTCGTGGAAGCTGAGATTTGGTTTGAACTCATGACCAGCAAAGCTATCATTCAGAGATCTGAAGTCTGCAGGTGCAAACACACTGGCAGCCATCGAGGGCCCCTCCAGGCTGCCCATGCTGCATACAGCTGGGGGGAGGCTGGCAGCAGGAGCCAGTGCCCTTGAAGTCACAAAACATCTTGCATTAACGAAGCCAGCCTGGCAGGAGCTTCTGGACCAAGCCTGGCCTCCCCGCTGCTTCCTAACTATGGATGCAGCCAGGCCTTGAAGAGCGGGAGCTCCCACCAAGCCTGGCTGATGGGTTGTTGTGAGAATTGCCTGAGAAATATCTTTTGAGATGCTTAACCTGTGCCTGATGCCTTTTTTTTTTTTTTAATTGAGTTTATTAGGGAAATACGCGAAGCATAGACACCCCAAGTGACAGAAAGAAAACTCTGAAAATGTCCTTTCAAGCCAAATGGGGACCTGGTCTTGACCTCCCTAAGACAAGAAACTGGTGAATGAGCTAGAACACTGTCTGGAAGCTACGTTGCTAGGACGTGAGTGTCTCAGCCAGGACTGTCCCCCCCTCCCACCACAGATGGAGAGGAGACAGACTGTTGACTGAATCAGTGCAGAAGCAATGAGCTGTAAGGAAAGTCAGAGCCAGGAGGAGAGTGAGAAGGAGGGAGGGCCTTAACAAAGAGTCCCTGGCTTTTGGCTCTGAAAACCTCAAATACATTGACAATTAGTTCCATAAAATGTTACTTGAGAGGTAAAATGCCTTGTGTTCTTCCCAAGAGTTCCCCTGGACCTCTCCCTCATGCTAAAATCACACTTGTGGATATACATGGTGGAGCCCAAAGGCCACACTTTTGAAAAAAGAAACAAGAAAAAGCCCTGTTGCTCTTTAAGGAGAGGAGGAACAGAAGGCTGTTGCTTCCTGTGTTCTGTATGGCATCTTCCCAGCAGCAGCAGGGCACAGTTCTAGGTGAGCATGTCACCTTTTGTCACCCAGGCTTCAGTATACTCTATTTTCTGTTCAAGGGCTGTCAATTTCTCATTTAGTGTTGCCAGTTTTGAATGACATGACATATCAAACAAGCTGAGAAAGTATGATTTTCTGGTTGTTGCTGGTGATGACCTCAATTGTACTCCTGGTTTGCCCAGTCCTGGTGAATCTCCTGCTGCACTGGGTCCTCTTGTCCCACCCTGGCAACCACCTGAGGGAGAGTCCTGGTGCCTCTATGAAGCCACCAGCCAGCCAGTCACAAGGCTTCTCCAGAGCCCAGGGTCTGGACGGCCCTCCTCAGGTGACTCCTGCTGGCTAGTCCCAGGAATGTTCTGCTTTGGGGAATGGTGAAGAAGATCCAGGACGAGGCTCTGGGTACATGGACTCCCTGCAAACCACCTCTTGTGCAGCCTCCTGCTCCTGGGTTTCACTCATTGCTTTACTCACTCTTTCATTCTCTTCCTCATTCATTTACCTATACAGCAAATACTGGTCCCTGCCATGTGCCCAGCGCTGTGGCTTCCACAGTGACCCTTACTCCCATGGCCCCTGCACATTGAGTGCAAAAGTCCTGTCCCGTAAGCAATAATGAGCACTGGGGTTTAAGCCATGTCCCTCTGGGTCAGAGGCAGGTAGATGCCCTCTCTCCCTTACGTTCCCCTCCCTGGGGAACTTGGAGGGCTTAGCAGTGAGATCAGAAGCCAGGTGTCCACCAGCTGACCATGTGAGGCCACCACCTGGCACACCAGCCTGGGGACAGGAACTGTCATCAGTGTGTCCCAGGGCCTGAGGGCAAACCATTCCATCCACACGGGCCTCTGAGGTGGGACTCCAGCTGCCCCATGCTCTGAGTGGGAAGTGGAGGCCAAAATCCCTCCTGGCTGGGAAGTACTACTGAGTGCTGGGTTTAAAGCCAGGTCCCTGGGAAAGGCACAAGGGTCCCTTCCCCCAAGATTCCCCTCCTAGGGAACATGGAGTGCTGAGCAGGGATGTCAGGTGACGAGTCACCTGCACAGGTATCTGGGCCACTTCATCCCCCATCCCTCCCCGTACCAGACATACCTGGCTAATGTCAGCTGTCTAGTGGCCTTTCTTCTGGTCTGTCTCCCCTCTGGAACACACTTCTTGTCTGGCACAGTGTTCTCAAGCATACACACACAGATACACAGACACACAGATACACAGACACACAGACACACAGACACACACACACACACACAGACCAGTGGTCTACATAATACTTGCCCTGCCTGGGAGGCTGCTCTGCAATGCCTGTTACTTAAAATCCCAGCCTGCCCCACTAACCTTGTTCATGGTCCATTGTGGAGTGTCGGCGGCAGTGTGGGGGCCTCTGTCTGGCACTGTCATTTTAAATGACCAGTGTGTTCCCTCTACCATGGTCTCCAGATCCCCCACTGGACCCTGGAGTGCTCTGACACAGGGCTCTGACAGTCATAGACAACCATCCTCACACTGAGCCGTGTTCACACCGCTCATTCTTCCCTCTGGTTTCTGAATGACAGGGGAGGACACTGGGGTCCTATTGCTGAGTCAGCACCCAGGCAGACAGGGCAGACCCTCTCCTGCTGCTGGGAGCGTCCATCCCCTTCGCCACCCCAAAGGTTTCTAATATCAGGAGTTTGGGGGAAGTTGCTGCAAGTTTGGGGGTGAGAGCTGCCATCTAACTCGTTGTCTCGTTTCCTCGTGCAGAAAAGAGAGGCTGGATTATCATCCTGAGCATTTCAGTGTGGCCCCTCCCCTAAACCCATCCTCATGAGCCTGCTGACCACGCCTTCTCTGGGCGTCCCCCCCCGGTCAAGGTTACTGCTGGGCTCCAGCAGAGCAAGAATGCTCCTCCTCCATGTGCTGAGGGCTCAGATCCCAGCCTTTCAGGCTCCCTCCTCTCTCAGATCTTAGCAGCCCACGGTGCAGAGGACTCTTCTTGCATCCAGCCAGGCCTTGGCTAGTGCAGGATGATGGGCTGGGAGTAACAGTGACTCCTGAATCCTGCTGGGTTCTGGGAGGCCCAGGTGTATGGTCTGTGAACAGACAGGTTAAGGAGGAACTGTGCACAGAGAGCCCAGAGGGACCGGGCTAGCCTGGAGCCACCAAGCCCGTCATTTCTAAAGCCACTTTTGGGGGGCAGTTACAGTGTTCTGATGAAACTTGCCACAGAACCCCAGGATAGAGATTCTTAGGGTGAAGTCTGAACTCCTAACCCTCATATGCAGGACTCCCCACCAGGACTCCCAAGAGCCACAATTCAACCAACACCGAAGGTGCCTGTCACCTGCCTTCATGGTGGAGAAAATCGGGCTTTTGTCCAAGGTCAACCCACAAATCAGGGGCAGAACCCTAATGCTGTGAGACTTTCCTGGACAGACAAGAAAGAAACATCTTTCTCCAAATTTAGGTAGAGAGCACCCAAAGCCCCCCAAATGACCCATATAAGTCCAGCTTGATGAGTAAAATGCTGCAATAGGTGTCACTTGCAGAGCCTTGCCAAAGTCACTGACCCTGCTTCCCAGCTCATTTTATGTGGTGCTAAGTCCATGGCAGAAATCATGCTTAGCTCGCCACCTAGCGTCAAAACAGCACAAGTAACTACACGCTCAAAGAACAGGGGACACAGGTAGACCCAGACCCCGGATGGTTCTGTGTGGATGCCTGCTCTCGCCTTGCCCTTATCAGGAATTCTGCTGGTCTCAGCAGGCAGTGGCCGACCTCGGAAAGGCACAAAGAGCTACACTTTGGCTTACTGCGAGATGGAATTACTCTAGGATTTGGAGGACTAGTCTCTACACCTGGGCACCTGGGCTGACTCTCGGGATCTGTCATTGCTGCCCACCCCCAGGGACCAAGGCCCAGGAAAGCAAAAATCAACTTCTGGGTCACAAGTGAGATTTGCAAAGACCTCTGCCTGCCACCCCGGAGGATGCTGACTCTTGCTCTAAACAGAAGTTTCTCCCTAAGGGAAGGAAAGTGAAGACCACATGCGGAGTTACAGAGCCCAGGTGCCCCTGCAAGCCCCCGAGACCCCAGCTCTGTGGCCAGTAAAATGCATACTCTCCCCTCCCCCTGGTGTTAATTGGCCTAGGAGTCCCGTTGCCAGGCACATCCAAGAGTGTCCACAGTCCCTGACTGACCATAGTGTCCCTTACTGTGGAAAAATGCTCTGGGAAATTCTCCAGCATCCCAGAGGTGGGTCCGGTTGGAGACCAGTTGTGGAGCCTCTGCATGGTGGGGAATCCAAGGACGGGGCTTGGGGCCAAGGGTTGAAAGCCCAGCTCTGACACTAACTAAGGGAACTTATTTTGCTACTCTGTCCCTATGGTGGAGGGGGAAGAATTTATGTGATTCTTTTTTTTTTTGGCCAGGCAGCAATCAGACATTTCCCTGCAGAGCAATGCCAGGTTTGCCCTGGGTCTTTCTTCCAATTATCTTATTACTGTTTAAAAAAGATGCAGGGTGCAGTGATTTCCTCTCATGGGCTTGTCTTGTATATCACCTGATCTCTTGCCATTAAAAGTGGGGTACCACACCAACTGATGTGACTTGGACATACTATAAATTTCAAGAAATCCGAGCCTACCAAGCAACCAGGACCAAAGTTTTCGAGGGTCAAATTCCCCCACGAGTGACATAACATGTTGTCAGCGGTGCAGACGATTTCCAAAGGGGAACCTGGGAGTTTATGAGAACGTAGATCAAGAGGATGATAAGCCTAGGGGACTTCTCTGGGCTCTCCAGGGGACCCCAGGAGGCTCTGAACCTGGGGTGGCCACAGCTGGGTCAGAGCATGGACTCCAGGACACTGAAGTGCTATGAGGGGTCACTCCCCTCTCTGACAGGTTTCCCACAGGGAGAAAGATCTGGGGCATGGGACCCTCTCCTTTGCCCTCAGGATTCCTGCAGGAGGAATAAGTAGGCCTGTCCCCACTGCCTTCCTCCCCCTCATTGTCTTTTACACACCAGGGGAGATGCTCCCCCTTGAGATGCATCCCCAGTCACAGGAAGAAACGCTCAACAGACTCATTTGCAGCCTGTCGGACTCGATGGTGTGGACGCAGAGTCTGGAGTTAAGATGATAAATGTTCTAATTTAATGCAGTTTTAATTCGAGTTTCTCTTTGCAAATGAAAATGAACATCGCAATATTCGCTATGGCTGCCACCTTCAGAGTCTTGTCTGATGGATCACTGGGTTTCCTAAAGCAGAAGCAACGCTGCATTCCTAGAATAAACGCCGCTTGGTCGCAGCGGGTTATTCAAGTGGAGTTCGTTTAGCCAATATTCTGTGGACTGCTATTGTCGTTACAGTCCGAGAGAAGCTGGCCAGATGTTTAGTTTGTGGACTGTGGTCATCGGGAGTGGACGGACAGCACCGCTGCACTTCCTTCACGCACAAGATTCGGTCAGTGTCCTCCATTCGCTGTGCTCGTCGTCATTTTTGTGGTATTGAGGTTGTCTGGCCTATGAAATCTGGGGGATTCCCCAACGAAACCGCGGGGCCTTGTGCTCAGGGCCTCGCACTTAGCACTTCGTTCCGCCATGCCTTCTGTTTCCTTCAGTTATTTTCAAGATCACATTTCTGCCTGGGGTCGGCCTCAAAATGTGACCTTCCTACTCACAGCCGCCTATGCAGTTGGTATCACAGGTACAGCCCACCACGCCTGGCTTGCTGGTTGAGCTGGGGTCTTGCTAACTTTTTGCTCTGGCTGGCCTTGAGCTGAAATTCTCCCAAGTCCACCTCCAAGTAACTGGGATTACAGGCGTGAGCACTGTGCCCACAGGCTTGCTGCTGTTTTATGGGGTGACATTTTTTGTTCTGTGTGGAAATTGGTGCCTTTTTGCTTTTTCTCAAATAGAGTTCATTTAAACTAAATTTCCTTACATATGCTACTTCATTTAGCGCCTCAAAGTTACTCGCTTAAAGATTAACGAAGTACTTTGTATTAGTTAAAAATTTTCCCTTCTCTCCTGTCATTTTTCTTCCTCTTGTTATTTCTTACCTTATGTGTTTATGGTTTCTCCTTTTTAAAAAAAATTTTAAGTTAGCTAGAGATTTATTTGTGCTTCCGATTCCTCAAAAGGTCAGTTGTAACTATCAATATTCTGCACCTGTGATTTTCTGCTTTTAGCATTATTAGCGTTTCCTCATGATTTCCTTTTACTGTTTGTCTTTACTTCTCTAATCTCTTGCATTGGGAAATTTAATGTGTGTTTCATTCTTTCATATTTGAGATAAATGTTTAACGTATGACTTTTCTTCTGGTTACTGTTTTACCTGAGGTCCTATCATATTTATTTTAACAAAATCTTGTAATTTCAGCTTGTATTTTTCTTTTCACTCAATAGTATTTTTTTGGTGGTATGGGATTTGAACTCAGGGCCTTGCACTTGCTATGCAGGTGATCAACCACTGGAGCCATTCTGTCTGTCTGGCAAGAGTGCTTTTTAAACAACAGGACCTGTGGTTGGGTGTGGAATGCCCCCAAAGGGCATGTGTGGAAGGCTTAGGGCCAAGGGTGGTGCTATTGAGTTATCTTCCCCTCAAAAGAAAAAACACCACGTGCAGAATGGTCACAGAATTCTACCCAAAGTTCAAAAAGCAGAAGAATTTAACTGCTAATTAAGCTGTTCAAGAAGTAAAAAAGAAATATTGCTTCTAAATTATTTTCACCAGTGGAGCATAATATTGACAACAAAGACAGCACAAAAGAGAAAAACACGCCAACAGCACTATGACCGGAGGACAAAAGTCTAGGATGAATTGTCACCAACCAAACGCAGGAGCCCGTCAGAAGAGTGATGTGTGGGCAACCGGATTCACTGCAGAAAGGCAGGGGTGCTCAACACAGGAGCTGTTTAGTTCACGGTATGAACAGACAGAACCCCAAAACTTACAATCAGCTCCTCAATGCTGGAAAGGCTTTGATTAAACTTAACTTCCGATCTTGGTTAAAAAAGAAACATAAGGAAACAGGAATGGGAGGGGTGTCAGCGGCTGCCAGCTGAGCCCCTGTTCTCTCCCTCCCTGGTGACAACCCCTCAGTTTTAGCTGACCTGTGTTCTCTCCCTCCTTGGTGACAACCCCTTGGTTTTTAGCTGGGTGCCATCTACATTTCGTAGCCTTCCCTGTAGCTAACTAGGTGCAGCCATGTAACCAAGTTGGTGAATTGGCTGCCAGCAGAAACGTGACTTCTGGAGCATTTTCTTAAGTCGGGGAGGTCCCTTCTCTGGCTCTTCCTCCTCCTGATGGAACATGGCTGTGGTGACCAGAGCTCAGCCTGGCTCTTCTAGAGGAGCCAGGTGCCAGCGTGGAGGAGCCCAGGCCCAGGTGCCATCGAAAGTCCTTCCAGCCAAGGCTGGCACTGTACACTTGGGCTCAGGAGGAAACTCTGCGTCTTGGCTCAGCTGCTCTGAGGAGAACCGAGCCACTCCAGTACCACGCACGCATCAGGCTTCATGGGAAGCACTAGCCATTCCCAGTGAACGAAGACCAAAAGCAGAGCAAAGTGCACACTGTCGCCTTCGATTAGCTTTGGTCTAGAGGCCGGCTGATGCCACACCTGGAACAGACGCTCGCGACTGGGGTCCTCTGAGTTCTGAGTCTACACCACCTGCCTGGGAGGTGGGAAGCTGTCTCACTTTGCAGCTTTTGTAACTGGCAGCGGTCTGCGTCCTAAGTGAGGACTGCCCTGCGCGTGGGAACGGAGTTCAGCAGCTGGGCAGCCAAAAGGAATCACCATATCCATTCTCCCTGGGTCCAGGAGAGAGGACCAGTCAGGAGAGACACAGGGGTCCCAGGCTGATGGCGAGAAATGCCTAGAGCAGGGAACAGAAGGTTCCAGAGGGACGTCTTCACAAAACAATGTTTCCATTTTTCCTGCTGGGTTTGATCAGATTAGGGGAAATTTACACTTCCACAGGTGAGTTTTGGGATGAATTGGTGAGCAGTGGGTACAAAATAAAACGTATGAAAAATTAATTAACCCATGAAAAGAAATTACAGTCATATTAGGAAGAACCCTCCATGTCTCACTTGTGAAATATATTCACATTGTGATAATAATATCAATGCTGAATACTGAAAAAAATATAGAATAGAATAAGAAAGCTAAGCCCAGAATGGGTGCTGGTGGCTACGCCTATAATCCCAGCTACCCAGGAGGCAGAGATCAGGAGGGCTGGGGTTCGAAGCCAGCCCAGGCAAATAGTTTGCAAGATCCTATCTTGAAAAAACCTAACACAAAAAAGGTCTGGCTCAAGTGGTAGAACACTTGCCTAGCAAGCCTGAGGCCCTGAGTTCAAACTCCAGTACTACCAAAACAAAAAGAAGATGAAAGCTAAGTGCTTTTGATTTATGATTGCAAGTATTAATGGTGTCTGACATGATAGTCGGGGAATACCGATCTATTTCAATGTGCTCTCTTTTGAATTTTGACCAGACAATAATTACCTACTCAAAAATACATAAATAAGGAAAAAGATGTACATGCAAGTTATTCAAATAGAGGTTCGAATAGAATCATTGGGGAAAAGGTTGAAAGCCATCATCTCTAGGGAGTGGGACTTAGAGGGTGAGTATTTGTTCTTACGAGCCCATTGATTTTTTTTTCTTTTCTTTTTTTTGAGACAGAGTCTCGCTCTGTAGCGCAGGCTGGCCTGGAGATCCCAATGCTCCTGCCTCAGTCAGGATTACAGGTGTGCACCACCACACCCAGCTATAGGAGCATTGCCAATTTTTAATGGCAGGCATACGCATTTACAAAAAGTGAAATAAATAAATGGCGCGATGAGGAACGGCAGAGGTGCTGGCTGGGCAAGAGCTTCCGCCTGGGGCTGAGCTGAGCACCACAGGTGAGAGAGGTGCTGAGAGCAGCTGTTCAGGGGTCACTCCACAGTCTCACTTCGTCCCTTGTCACGTTCTGGACACACACTCTCTCCGTCCTCTCCCTAGACGTCCATTAGCCTCTGCTGGCCTCCAGGCTCCACCCTGGCAGGAAGAGAGGGGGAGGAATGTCCCCTGAGGTATCCAGAACCCCCAGAGCTGTGCAGAGAAGGGATGTGGAGGCTGAAGGACAGTGTCTGCCTCCTAAGACAGGAGGCAGGAGGAAATGCAAGCTCTGCTGGGCCAGAGGAGAGGAAGGCTGGGGAAAAGGACAGATTGAAGGGCCGCTGAAAGGGAAGGTTAGGGAAAAAGATTCTGTAGCTCCCCCTCCCAACGTTATGGTGTTAGGTGCAGAATCACAGTAGGGTCACCCAGGCTCCAAGGGCATCCAGGCCAAGAGACAGGCACAGGAGCAAGGAAAGGACTCACCACAGTGGGGAGAGGGATGGAGGGACATCGAGGGGCTCCCCTGGCTCCAAAGGAGGACATCCTCTGAGCATAAGGAGTTGAGCTCAAGTGTGTGGGGTCCCCAGGTCCCACTGCCTCTTTCTGAGTGCCTGACTGCTCTGGGAACCAGCCAGCAGCTTGCCCCTGGGAGCTCCAGGCCTCCTGGGGCTTCAGCACCCCCACAGAGGGATACTGAGGTTGTTGCAAGAAACCAGCCCTGGCCTGAGACAAATTCCTTAACCGCTCACATAACCTCTGTACCTGAGAGTGTGGGGCACCCTTTCACTCACTGTCAGGTCAGGAGAGCACACAGGCCCGTAGCAGGTACTGTGCACCCATCTCCCTGACGGCTAGCGCTCCCGTCTTTGGAACCCCCACCCAGGCCCGTCTCGGGATGGCTTGGAGCCCTCCCTGTGCCTCCTCCCTTTCTGCCCAGTTTGGTGCAGTTCCCACTTTGGGTTCAGTGGGACAGAACAAAGTGAGCCAGAGGGAAGGAGCAGGGGCAAGAAACGGGCTGGAATTGTGCTGGGCGCCCTGTGCTGGGCTGCAGTCGGTGGCTTGGTGGGTGATTCTGCCCCTGCTGGGGCAAGAAGCTGATTTGGACGGCTTGGGAGGCCCAGTGGCTTCAGCTGGACTGCTGGGGACAGAGGGCGACTCTGGTCTTAGTAGGTAATGTGGGTGTGGTGTGTGGACTCAGCTTGACATGACCCAGGCTGTCTTGAATAACCATAGTGACTGCCCCCCTCCAGTGACCCTGGTTGGTGCCCCCCTAAAAAAAACCAGTTTCTCAGTGAACTATAACTAAAGGAGGCCTGCAGAGCATTACAGACAGATCCCGGGGCCAGTAGTGTACCAACTCTTTAAAATTAGCTTGAGAAAAGCCAAATACAGTCCAGGTTAGAAAAAGCCACTTTTGTCCTGACCATGTGTGTTGAACATGCCTCCCTTAACAAGCTGCAAATTTGTCTCCATTTTGGGTGTAGTGCAGTTCAGAGGTCAGTCAGCTACCAGACTCTGACATCAGGACACCGCCTATATGGATAGGACTGTGACCACAGTGTCCAGTATGGCTACACTTATGCTAAGATGTGAGGACATCTAGAGCAGCACGCTGGGGTCCCCAGCTTTGGGTGTAACCAATCAGCAGAGGACTCGGTGACATCAGAAGGGAACACCTTGGAAGAGAAAATCACATAAAAGGACACCTGCTGAGGGCACAGCAGAATGTGCTCTCCAACGTCCTCCAACGTGTGATGTATGCTAGCGTGTGACTCTCCTGCATGGCCTCTCCTTGCCAGAGGATCTCTCTCCCTCCAGAGCAGATGGAGCTCCCGGCACTCTCAGCCCAAGCCAGCTGACTGCTGACAGCCGGGCGGGGCTCCCCTGTGGGGTGCTGGCTTTTGCCTGCTGCCACCCTCAGCCCAGATGAACTGACTGCTTGGTGGGGCTCCATCCGCGGAGCACAAGCCTTGCCTGCCGTGGTGCCCTGCGAGGTGACTGACTGTATGCTGTGACTCCCTCCTGGACCTTGTAAGTGTGCATTCGAAGTGTGGACAAATGTCGTTGCACTGACTCAAGTGTCTGAGTGGTCTTTGAGGGGCATTGCCGAGGTTTTGTTGTCTCCACCCTAAGTCTGCCTTGGGCCATATCCCAATCCCAACCCTGGATATTCTCCAGGGTTCAGGACATCACTCGCTCCCTCTGGAGGGGAGAAGGATGAAGTCCTGTTCAAGACACCATGTAATGGGAGCTTAAAAGATGCTTTTGCTGAGCACTGGCTCCTTACTTGGGCCTGTGAATTAACTTAGGCAGGAAACAGGTGATGGTAACACCCCTTTTCCATAGAAATGGAAGGAACACATGGAGAACAGGGAAAATGTAATGGGACTACAAAAGGGAAAAACTTTTGGTGTAGCCAGCTTGCCTGCTGGCCAGTAAATCTGCTTGTTAATCAACTGACATTTTTCCCTCTTTGTCGACATGCTGGAGAGCCCAAGGTTAACTCCGTTTGCTCTCCTGTTGAACCAGGCTGTCTTTCCCCTTATCTCTCTCTGACCGCCAGAGGAGAAAACCTGTCAGCCAAGACACAGCTTCAGAGACGGGGCACCAGGGCACCTGGAGAACCAAGGCCAGCACCCATTCTGGGACATGCGTTTTGTCAGACTTGAACTAAGCTTGAACTAATGTCTGTGAAAGCAGACATTTTCTCTCAGAAGGGGAACAAACAGAGCTTTGAGAGGTCAACTCTCCCTGTCCTCCTCTTCATCTGATGAATAATAAACTTTACTTCCTTTTCCTCAGAACCCTGCTCTCATTATTTGTGAATTGGAACTGAGGCCAGGCAAGCGGATTTCTGGTAATAAACCTGGTCTTTCTGACCTAACTCTCAGGATTCACTGATCTCACTGCTGCCCAGGGTCATGCTTCTGTCAGTAAGCCCCTGATAAGTTACACTCTGAGCAGCCCTGAAGTCTTCTGCCTCTCTCTCGGGGGGTTTCATAGCACCTTGAGGCTGGTTTTCATACACCAGGCCAGGTTGTATGACTGGTGTTACCAGATATCTGTGTGTGGACGGCAGACTATGACACATAAGCAAGGCGGGACGTAGCTCAATTCTTTTTAGGCTGAGATTGGCACAGCCCCTGGCCAGCAGAACGGCTGCTTCTCCTAAATTGTTTATGTTCAGAGAAGCAGGGACGCAGGTTTCTCCTGTGACAGTGTCACGCCCCTCCCCAAGAACCACTGCTCCACCCTATTTACCACTGGGTATAAAAGGCCCTGAAGGAGGAAGAGGGACTTTTGCTTTGGGCTTTTGCTTTTTGCTTTGGGCTTTTTGGTGTGGGAAACTTTTGGAAGGAAAAGATTGCTGAAGGGAAAAGAATTGCTACAGAGGGGCTGATAGAAAGTCTGTGCCGAGAACTTTAACATAGGCTTCAGAAAGCAAAGCTGAGAAAGAACTTCATACATAGGCCTTAGGAAAGCTAAAGCTAAAGAAAAGCCAAAGAGAACATGGACAGTGCACAGTGCGAGTCTAAGGACCCGGACTTGAAGAGTTATGCAGATGCCGGCTGTAGGCACGGCTGCACCAGAGGCTTTGAGAGAGCTAAAGAGAGAGGGGACAGTGCAAGCCTGGGGGCAAAAGACTTTAAGAGCAATCAAGCTAAAGATAACCTGAGAGCAAACATGGGACAGAGGAGTCTAAGGAAAGAGGCTTTAAGCAAGGTTTTAAGGAAAGACTTTAGATGCAAGGTTTTAAAGAACTGCAAGGAGCAGGGCCTTAAGGAGTCAAGATAGAGAAAAGAAGCAATGAGGGTTGGGCGTCTCCAGCCTAGCTTAAAACACACCTGACCCCAACTTTCTGTCTGTCTATCCTGTGTCTTTTCTGACTCTCCAGCCACCCCCAGTTAGCCCCAGTTAGGTTCGGTAATAACCAGGAGCCAGAGAAAGCTTGCTCCAACAAGGGAAGGAGAAAGAAAAAAGCTCCAACAAGGGAAGGAGAAAGAAAAAAGCTCCCTCCATCTGTGGGTTCTTGAGGGACAATGTCCAGGGTAAGGGCACTGCCACAGGTCAGAGTAAGAACCACAAAGAGAGGAAGATGGCAAGAAATGATTATTAGCAAAGCAGAAATGTGCCAGGTACTGGTGGCTTACACCTATAATCCTAGCTACTTGAGAGGCTAAGATTGGGAAAATTGAAGTTAAGAGCCAGCCCAGGTAAATAATTCATGAGAATACGTGAAAATACCCAACACAAAAGAAGGCTGGCAGAGTGGCCTAAATGATACAGCACCTGCCTAGCAAGTGTGCGTCCCTGAGTTCAAACCTAGTATCACAAAAAAAAAACAAAGTGCTCCGGGAGGCCTGAGGCGGGCAGCGGGATAAGGGCCAGTTGAGTGGACGCTGTCAGGGCCTGGGGTTTTATGCAATACAGTGGGGTTACAAGGTGACAAGAAACTGAGGCCCCTCCCCAAATGGTGTTATGCCTACACAATGGCTGCCTGGGTGTGGGAATTCAGGCACCTGTGCATTTGATCCTCTTTGCCCTCCCAGATTTAACTTTTATGTATGGGGCGGGTTCCATAAGGATATAGGGCATTATCTTAATCCTTAATCCAGTCTGGATGTGGTCCAGACTTTTCAGGGAACAGAACATGTCCTTGTTTCTGATCATGCCTGCCTAAGGTAACAGTAGCTTTCCCGTGCCTGGGACAGGGCCTCCAAAACCTAGTGATTGGGTTCCAGGACACATACACACCAGGCTCTGTTACACAAACGATCTTCGCATCTTGGAGGAGACACAGAGCAGCTTTCAGTGGTGGGGTCAGTCTTCCGTTGGGAAAATGCCCATTGCACTATGGGGAAACTGAGGCACAGCTCCTGCATGGATTTGGGGTGACAGAGGAGCAACACCTGAGGGAGAACTAACTGGAGTTGGCCTATGTGGCAGGCCAGGGCTGCCAAGGCAGGTGCAGAGGTGGGAGACTCACCTTTGACCACATTCAGGGTTCATATGGAGTTTGCTTTGACTTATGGCAGCAGGTCAGAGAAGATGCCCATGAGGTCAGGGGTCAGGCCTTGTGGAGGGTAGGAGCCTGGACTCTCCTTGGAGGGTGGTGGGCAAGGGCTCTGCAGGTTTCCAGCCAGCAGTGCCTGAGCACAGCCACCTCAAGGCTCTGGGGGTCAGAGGGTAGATTGAATGGGAGGGAAGCCAGGGACGGGTTAATGTTCATTTAACTGAAACAGAAACAGCCTTGGGTCACGAGAATTGAGCCAAGCCAACAGGCCAAAGTCCATAATCCCTGTGGATAGGCCTAAGTGTCTGATAAATTGATAAGATGGTGAGAACACCTGTTATGAATCAGCAGGTGAGTGAACCTTAGATTTAATAAACTGGCATGGAGCAAAGGCCAAACGGTTAGCAGTAACTGGGGATAGGGCAGCTCCAGAGTAAGGGAAGGGGCACTGCCAAGCCGGGCAGAGGCAGTGAGAAGAGGGAAAGCTTGGGGGACAGAAATCCCACAGACAGATGCAGCTCTGCTTTGATCGGTCAGTTGGGTTCAGGCAGTAGCACATGCTTTTCTGTAATTACACTTGGATGTGCCCCGCCCCCCAGGACCCTGGCATTCAGGGACAGTTCCCGTCATTAGTGGGCTCTGTCTGTTCCTTCCTCTCCTGATCACAGCACTGTTCTCTCAGCCACATTGTGGCACCTGGGATGCCAGGCTGGGCTTCCTGGTGTTGCCCACCCCCAGTCTCAGCTTCCAGCCCCCACAGGGGGACAGACAGTGGTCCATCTCAGGCTTACCACCCTCCACTTCAGCCCCAAGTCTATCAAAGACCAGATTCACCTGAACAAGGAGAACCCAAACTCAACAACTGGGAAGACTTGCTTTCCGGAAGTGGCAGAGAAAAGAAATGGTAGAAAATGTTAAATTTATTAACATGAAATTTACAAAACCCGAACTCAGTGCTTTTTTTTCTTTCTTGGCTGTATTGGGGCTTAAAGTCAGGGCCTTAGGCTTGCTAAGCAAGTGCTCTACCACTTATGCCTCTCCACAGCCCTGCCAGGTATTTTTGAGATTGTCTCTCAAACTATTTGTCCAGACTGGATTAGAACCATGGTCCTCCTTATTTCTGCCTCCCAAATAGCTAGGATTACAGGCATGAGCCACCTACACCTGGCCCAAAATCATTCCTGTTTCGTGTGCAATGTGGGGGTATTCGGTGCATTTACAATGCCCAAGAAAAGCACACATCTACATCACAGTGACTCAGATTTAGTAAACTGACCAGACTAGTATCTCTGGGACCAAGAGATGATGTGAAAACCAGTGTAACAACAAGACTGATTGAATGTACCAGCTTATCCTAAGGCAAATCGAAGCCAAACCCCAACCCACTTTTTCACCATAAACACCTCTGATGTCAGAGCACTCAGTGAATTTCTGCTCAGACGTGCCTGTACCCATGTCTGGGTTGTGTACTCTCCCTTTTTTTGCTTCACTTTAAAATAAACTTTCTTGGTCTCTACCTTGATGTGTCTTAAGATTCTTCTTTGGGACAGGACAATGTCACAGTCTTGGTATCCAAAGGCCAGACAGAAGTCTCCCCCTTTTGACCAGGGGAACCTCCCTGGTTCTGGTAACAAAATCAGCACATCTATCTTATTCCAGAACATTTCCATTACTCCAAAGAACACCTAGAATCCTGGAAGCCGTTATTCCCCACTGCCATCTCCCCCCAGTTACCAATGTGTGTTCTGCCTGTGTAGATTTATGAATTCCAGTTATCTTATATACATGGAGTCATACAATATTCACCTTTTGGGTCTTGTCTTTCGTTTATCATAACGTTCCTGAGGTTCACCTGTGTGTTATAGCATCTACCAGTGCTCCGCTTCTTTTTGTGGTTGAGTAATATTGCATCGTAACAGTCCTGCATTTTGTTTATCCATCCCCCCGTTGGTGGGCATTTGGGCTAGTTCCCCTTTTTATTGCAAATAGTGCTGCTATGAATGTGCTGGTTTGAGTAGCAGTTTTTAAATTCATTTGGGTGCATAGCTAGAATTAGAATTGCTGCACCTTATGACAATTCTGTGTTTAATTTTTTGAGGAAACCACTGAACCGTTTCCCATAGGACTGCACCATTTAAATTCCCACCAGCAGTGAATGTACAAGGGTTTCAATTTCTCTATATCCTCAAAATCACCATCTTGTCGCCTCCCTCCCTCCCCCCTTCCTCTATCCCCCATTCCTCCCTCCCTCCTTCCTCCTTCCCTTCCTTCCTCCCCCCCATCCCTCCCTCCTTTCTTCCTTCCTTTTGTTAATATGGTGGTCACCCTAGTAGGTGTGAAGTGGTATCTTATTGGGGTTTTGATTTGCATTTCCTCTATGATTTGTGATGCTGGGCACCTTTCCATGAGGTCATTGGCCATTTGTATATATTGTTTGTAGAAATGTCTGTTCAAGTTCTATGTCCCGTTTTTAGGGGGTTTTTCTGAGCTGTAAGAATTCTTTATATATTCTGGATGTCATACCCTTAGAAGATATTTAGTTTGTAAATATTTTCTCCTATTCTGTAGGTTATCTTTTCACTTTCTTAATAGTGTCCTTTGATGCACAAAATTGGGGGGGTACTGTTTTGCTTTGTTTGTGTGTTGTTTTGGCTATACTGGGGTTTGAACTCAGGGCATCACACTTGCTAGGCAGGAGCTCTACCACTTGAGCCATTCCACTAGCCCTGTGCAAAGGTTTTTAACTTCAGTGAATCCCAGTTTATCTTTCTCTGTGTGTATATCTTGTGCTCTTGAGGATATATCTAAGAAGCCATCCCCAAATCCAAGGTCAAGAAATCCCTGTTTTCTTCTAGGAGTTTTATAGTTTAGCTTCTATATTTAGGTCACTGGCCCATTTTGATTTAGGTTTTGTATGAGGAAGTTTGGTATGAGGAGGGGATGGCATGGTGAATTCCTCCCTTGGCTTCTCCTGCAGCGACGTAGCTCTGACAAGGGGCCTCTGAGCGCCAACTCTGCTCTCCATGCCCCAATCTACCCTGCCAACCAACCAGGAGATGTGGTGGGGGAGGAACCTTCTTTTCCATCCTCACTGGCTGAGGGGCCAAAGGGTAGAGCCAGGGTGATTGGGAGTGGAGAATAGAGATTGGAGAAAGTCTGTTGCACTCCCACACACTGCAATCCAGACCTGGGCATGGGGTCGGGGTGGGGGTTTATCAGTCTGAACTTCTGCCTTTTCCCTGGCCTGGCCTGGACCCCTCCACCTCTGCCAGGTGGAAACCTGCACAGGAAGCATGAACTGGGGATCAAGAGAGGCTGAGCTCTGTCTCCCCACCCACCAGCTGCTCTGTGCCTAATTTCTGCATAGGCCCACAAAGCCAAAAGTGCAAGATGGGCACAGGGACCATGGTGCCACTCCTGAAGACACAGGTGATAGCCTCTCTGAGGCAAGGACCTTCGTTTATGCTTGCTCTTAGCCCCATATGTCAGGTGTCACTAGGACCAGAAGCTATCCCTCTAGAGCAAATGGTAAGACCTGGAACACGTCAGCAACCTGCCATGCCCAGTGCGAGAAAATGCTTTCCTGTTGAAGAGTCAGATAAGGAGAGCCTGGCGTAGCATGGAGACACACCTGAGCTAGAGAGAAGAGTGGAAATCTTTAGGTATCATAACAAGGGCAGGCTAGAACCTGACAGCAAGAGGAAGAATCTATAGCCCCATGGCATCTGAGGTGTGGCTACAATACTTTCCTGTGCCTGTAAGGAATAGCTGTTCTCAGTCATCCTGCTAAGAAAGCTGATTCCCGTAGATAGACCTGGGCAAATAAGAAACCTGCTAGTTTTTCCCCGCCCAGAAGGGACAAGGGTGGCAGGGCCAGGCTTTGTTTCTAAGGTGGGTCTGGCTCTGTGCCCAAGGCCTGGATTGTGCTGAGCTTCTGCTTTCCATCAGCCCCTGCCTCCAGGTGCCCGGTAGTCATGGACCCCATAGGTGAGCTGGAGGGATGAGGGCTCCGGGAAGAGGACTGGGGGACCCTCCACAGGAGTCTTACCATCTGGTTCGAGGCTTCACAGCTGTGAGCCAGAAATTCGGAGGCAGCCTGGCTGGGCCAGCTGGGTGGGCAAGAGCCCTGAGTGTGTGTGTGTGTGTGTGTGTGTGTGTGTGTGTGTGTGTGTGTGTGTGTGTGTGTGTGTGTGTCTGTGTCTGTGAAGTGAGGACTGCAATTGGGGTGTTGAGAGTCCAAAAATGACAAGCTAAGCCCATGGCTCCCACAGGTGGATGTGGCTTGTCTGTCCCCTCTGTCAGGCACCCTCTTCTCAACTGCCCAGGACAAAAGCAGTGGTCAGTGGCCTGCTGGTGAGGAACTCAGAGGGGAATCCAGGGCACCTGTGAGAAGAAGGGGGAGAAGGGGGGATCTGAGGGGAGAAGTCTTCCATGTGGCTAGGTGGCAGATGTTGGTAATCCTGCCAGGCCACAAGAGCCAGGGAAGCAGGAGAGAGGGTGTCATGGCAGAAAGAAGCCAAAGACAGGCAGAGGGGAAGGAGAGGCTGGCCTCCTAGCCCTCATCTGGTCAGGACTGCCAGCCAGCTACTCATTGCTTGGGAAATGGGGAGCTCACCAAAGGGTAGTCTGGGAGCCAGAGGCCTCTACAGCCACCCTGCTTCCCTGCCACTGCCTGCCAACATCTCCAAGGGCACTATCAGAGGCCCTGCGCAGACCCAAGAGGGGTCCAGCGAGCCTGAGCTTTTTGGACAAGGGGATCTACAGTCCTCAGAACACAGGGGGCAAGAGGGAGCTGAACTCAGAGCAGGGGACCTGCTCAGGGAGATGGTCACATGGCAGAATGCAGAGCAGCAGGTGGCAGGACTCAGGAGGAAGGTAACAACCTAGCCTTTTTGGTGTGGATCTCCCAGAGGCTATTGGTGGGCAGGACAAGCACTCCTTGCTCACCTTCTTACTGATGGCCCTCTAGTTTTTGTTTTTTGGGTTTTTGTTTTGTTTTGTTTTTGTAGTACTAGGGTCTACACCTTCAGCCAGACCACCAGCCCTTTTCTGTGAAGGGTTTTTTTGAGATAGAGTCTTGTGAACCATTGGCCTAGGGCTGGCTTTGAACCTCAATCCTCCTGATCTCTGCCTCCTGTGTAGCTAGGCTTACAGGCGTGAGCCACCGGCACCCAGCATCTTATGGTCCTCTACAAAGGCCTGGCACCCAGTGGCCTCAGTGGACCTTTTGGAAGACAGTGTGCTCTGCCTTCCTTCCACCTTGTGCGTTCTTCAGCATGCGCCCAGCCTTATGGCCGGGAAAATGGGCTCTGTGAGGGCCTTTGGCAGCAGTCACAGCTTGAATTAAACCTCCTGGGAGAGGAAACCAGAAGTGATGACTGCCTCTCTCAAGTCCACTTGACTTTTTCCTTGATGGGAGGGCTTCTGTCCCCAGACAGGCCAGGAGAGATGCTCTGTTCACATTCCCACTATTTCCTAGATCCCCATTTTCAGAGGGTCCACTCTTTGCGACCAAAGCAGAGATGCTGTTGCTGCGAGTGTGGGTGGTGGGATCAGCTCCCAGTTTCAGAGCTAGCCAAATCCCCATGGCCCAGAAGTAGTGAGCAGAGTGCAAGGTGCTCCAAAAGATGGCCTTGAGACCTGGCCCCCTGGAAGGTGGTGGCCACAACTCTGAGCCTGGGGTGATTTGGCAGGGTGTGCCAGTGATGTGTGTTGGTTCTGATTTCCCATGGGTTGCAGTCAAAGCACAGATGCAGAGCATAGTTCATTCAGTGCCCTCAAAGGTGAACAGACCCTACATATCTTTTCTGCATGTTTGGATTCCCCTACACAAGCAGGCCCACACAGGCTAAGAAAGTGACACACCTGTAGGCCGGTATGCCATCGGCAAGTCCTGACAACACCCTGTGAGGGGCCAGGATCACTATGCATTACTCACTATGGTTTGCTTATTGTCTGGTTCATGGTGCAAAGGTATTGAAAATGTCATAAAGGCCTGCGGTCAGCCCTGTGGGTAGTGGTGATAAGAAAAGAGGGAGCAGTTATGTTCAGCCACAGCACAGAAAATCAAGCTGCCAGAGGAGCTGGGCAAGGATGAAAGCACACAGGTAAGGTGTAGGGATGACCTGAAGAAACAGAAGGACACACTTGAAGTTCTAGGCCGAAAGTGACAAACACAAGTTCATGAAAACTGGAAAAACAGTGCATAACGCTGAGAATGAAGAGTGGGGGTTTTATCCTCACTGGCTATGAAATAAGCAAAGACCTTCCATGATGCGCTGAAAACGGAAAAGACCTGCAGAAATTTGAGGGAAAAAAGGCATTAAATTTATAAAAATTTGTGTGATGATTCTACTGATCATGAAGTTTCAGAGAAATTCATTGATAAATTTACCAAGGTCATTGCTGATGCAATCTGCATAAGAACAAGTCTCTAATGCTAGTGAAGCATCACTACTTAGCCGTTGATGCCACAGAAAGACACTGACAGTGGCTGACGAGACTCCGACAAGGATTGAGGGTGCCAAGGCCAGGGAAACTGCACCTGCATCTGCTGCTGGGCAGGCTCACGTTGGCAAAATCTTGTGTCCTCCTCCTCATAGTTTTATTTTATTTTTTAAATTCATATGTGCATACAATGTTTGAGTCATTTCTCCTCCCTTCCCCCACCCCCTCCTTTACCCCCCCACTCCCTCCCTCTCCCCGCCACCCCCTTGCTACCCGGCAGAAACTATTTTGCCCTTATCTCTAATTTTGTTGAAGAGAGAGTAGAAGCAATAATAGGAAGGAACAAGAGTTTTTGCTGGTTGAGATAAGGATAGCTATACAGGGCATTGACTCACCTTAATTTCCTGTGCGTGTGTGTTACCTTCTAGGTTCATTCTTTTTGATCTCACCTTTTCTCTAGTTCCTGGTCCCCTTTTCCTATTGGCCTCAGTTGCTTTTAAGGGATCTGCTTTAGTTTCTCTGTGTTAAGGGCAACAAATGCTAGCTATTTTTTTAGGTGTCTTACCTATCCTCACCCCTCCCTTGTGTGCTCTCGATTTATCATGTGTTCAAAGTCCAATCCCCTTGTTGTGTTTGCCCTTGATCTAATGTCCGCATATGAGGGAGAACATATGATTTTTGGTCTTTTGGGCCAGGCTAACCTCACTCAGAATGATGTTCTCCAATTCCATCCATTTACCAGCGAATGATAACACTTCGTTCTTCTTCATGGCTGCATAAAATTCCATTGTGTATAGATACCACATTTTCTTAATCCATTCGTCAGTGCTGGGGCATCTTGGCTGTTTCCATAACTTGGCTATTGTGAATAGTGCCGCAATAAACATGGATGTGCAGGTGCCTCTGGAGTAACCTGTGTCACAGTCTTTTGGGTATATCCCCAAGAGTGGTATTGCTGGATCAAATGGTCGATCAATGTCTAGATTTTTAAGTAGTCTCCAAGTTTTTTTCCAGAGTGGTTGTACTAGTTTACATTCCCACCAACAGTGTAAGAGGGTTCCTTTTCCCCCGCATCCTCGCCAACACCTGTTGTTGGTGGTGTTGCTGATGATGGCTGTTCTAACAGGGAGGAGGTGGAATCTTAGTGTGGTTTTAATTTTCATTTCCTTTATTGCTAGAGATTGTGAGCATTTTTTCATGTGTTTTTTTGGCCATTTGAATTTCTTCTTTTGAGAAAGTTCTGTTTAGTTCACTTGCCCATTTCTTTATTGGTTCATTAGTTTTGGGAAAATTTAGTTTTTTGAGTTCCCTATATATTCTGGTTATCAGTCCTTTGTCTGATGTGTAGCTGGCAAATATTTTCTCCCACTCTGTGGGTGTTCTCTTCAGTTTAGAGACCATTTCTTTTGATGAACAGAAGCTTTTTAGTTTTATGAGGTCCCATTTATCTATGCTATCTCTTAGTTGCTGTGCTGCTGGGGTTTCATTGAGAAAGTTCTTACCTATACCTACTAACTTCAGAGTATTTCCTACTCTTTCCTGTACCAACTTTAGAGTTTGGGGTCTGATATTAAGATCCTTGATCCATTTTGAGTTAATCTTGGTATAGGGTGATATACATGGATCTAGTTTCAGTTTTTTGCAGACTGCTAACCAGTTTTCCCAGCAGTTTTTGTTGAAGAGGCTGCTATTTCTCCATCATATATTTTTAGCTCCTTTGTCAAAGACAAGTTGGTTATAGTTGTGTGGCTTCATATCTGGGTCCTCTATTCTGTTCCACTGGTCTTCATGTCTGTTTTTGTGCCAGTACCATGCTGTTTTATTGCTACTGCTTTGTAATAGTTTGAAGTTGGGTATCGTGATACCTCCTGCATTGTTCTTTTCTCCTCATAGTTTTAAGGCAGGGAATTTCTTACTGGCTAACAACAACAAAACAGGATTACCAGAACTTCTTTTTGATTAGTTTTACAAACATTGTGTACTAGCAGCTCACACAGGGAGCTGGACCTGACATGCACTGCAAGATTGCTTTATGTCTGGCCAACTGTTCTGCAATTCCTGCAGCTGAAATTCTCAGCAATTCCTGCAGCTGAGATTCTCAGCAAAGATAGTGTTCTGGGCCTTACACAATAAAAGCGCCAGCACCTGTATTAAGGCACATCCTAATAAATCCTGTAGCCATCAAAGGAAAAAAGTTTATGCCATGCACTTTCCCCCAAATGGGATTTCATTAATTCAGCCATGTGATCAGGGTGTCCGTAGGTCAACAGAGAGCAAGTATGAAGACTTTCCTGAACAGCAGCAGTGAGCGGAGCTGCAGCTGTGGAAGGATTTTAACAGGAGTGCCTGCCTCGCTCCACCTCTGCTCTATGACTGTTCAGTGATGATGATAAAGAGAAGTAATGAATTCTGTATGTCAAATGAGAAAAAATGCTATCCAGCCTTCCATATGCAAAAATATACCTTCAGAGACTGTAGGTAAGCCGGAGGAAGTTGATATTGCAGAAGTTGTTGTTTGTTTTGGGTTTGGGTGCTGGGATGGAACCCAGGGCCTTGTGCTAAGCACGTACTCTTCCATGGAGCTGCATCTCCAGCCTCGACAAAGTCTTTACATCATTCAAAGGCTCCATTTGTTCATTCATTAACTGATGGTGAAATAGCCCAAAAGGTTCTGAATCAAGGCGATCATGATAGTAGTGATGGTGACAATGGCACCTGTCAACACTGCAGGCAAAGTGCCAATAGACAGCCTGGTGGACTTGTTGAAGAGCTAGAGAAACAGGCATGGAGGACAGAACCAGGAGTCATAGCAGCTTAAAAAACCAGAGAGGCCTCTAAGATAAGAACCCTTGTTAATGGAGGAAACATTTAAAAAGCTACCAGTGGTGGGTCAGGTACTTATGTGTGAATAAGTGTCAGACAACTGTCACTATGTTAGCCCACAAATTCAGATGAATGGATGATGGCCATGCCAAACAGCCACAGACTGTCCCCACAGGTGGCTGAGAGAGTGACTCCTGTGCTTTCCAAAAGTTCAAAGCTCAGACACTGTCTCCTCTCCCTCCCTCTCCCTCTGCACTGAGGATGGGACCCAGGGCCTTGCAGGTGATAAGCAATGCTTATCTTGAGCGATGCTTCCAGCCCTGTTTTGGGGGTTTTGTTTTCGTTTTTGTTTTTGGCAGTACTGGGGGTTTGAACTCAGGGCCTCATGCTTGCTAGGCAGGTGCTCTACCATTCAAGCCATGCCACCAGCCCTTTTTTTATGATGGGTTCTTTCGGGATAGGGCCTCGAAAGCTATTTGCCCAGGCTGGCTTCCAACCACGATCTTCCTGAGCTCTGCCTCCTGGGTAGCTAGGATTACAGATGTGAGCCACTGGCGCCCAGCTTTTATTTTGCTGTTGAGACAGGGTCTATCTCAAATGCATAGGCACTATGCATTGACACAGTCCCAAAATAAAAATGACAGTGCTAAGTGCGGCTTCCACCCAATTCCTGCTGATGTCGTGTTTCCTGCTTCTCTAGATGATTGGTTTTACTCATTTCTTTGTAGACTGTTAATTTTCTATATTTTAATATAAGAAAATAGGTGTGCATGTTCTTTCATCTCCTTTTCTTACACAATGGTAGAATATTGTTTGCACTGTTCTGCACGTGGATTTAAACGTAACTAGACGGGCTCCAAGCATTCCCACTCCTTTTCCCAGCTGCATAGCACTCCCTGGCTGGGCTGCAGCACAGGTTATCTACTCAGCCTCCTGCTGATGGACACCTGGGTCATCTCCAGGCTTTTGCTCTTACAACCCAGCCTTTACAGTCCACTGCGACTTTACAGTGGGCAGGTGTGTCCACAGTGAGGACTCCCAGAAGCAGGTTGATGGGTCAGGAGGTGGGTCTGACTGTGGGGACAGATTTCCTGATGTCCCTTCATCTGTGGTTCTGTCCTTTTCCACTCCCTTCAGCACTGCTCTAGGCCTTTTTGTTTGCCTGCTTTCCTTATGACTCTGTAAGGAGGAAATTTAGCTGAGTCTAAATTGTCCCTCCAGAGAGAAATTAGATTCTCTCTGTAGGGGCGATGTTCCTCGGCCCCTCCCCTGAGAGTGCTGTTGTGCTCTGCTGGAGCTTTGGGCCTGCTCTCTCTATCTGGCTCCCAGGTTTCCTCCAGTCTCCCCTGGAGAGTGTTGTCAGGCTGTTAGCATTTTCACCATCGGATGGTGGGAGATAGTGTGAGTCTTGAGGAAGATGGCGCATAGTAAACTACGTGTTTAAAGTGCACAGCGGACAAAATTATGTACTTTTTTTTTTGACATTACTAGGGTTTGAGCTCAGGACCTCACACGTGGTAGGCAAGTGCCCCAGCCCTTTTTTGTTTTAGTTATTTTTCCAGTAGGGTCTCATGGCTTTTGCCTGGGGCTGACGAAGGTCACAATCATCCTACTTACACCTCCAGCATGTGGGATTACAGGCCCACAGCACCACACCTTGGCTTATTTGTTGAAATGGGGTCTTGCTAACTTTTTTGCCCTCAAAACAATCCTCCCATTCTCCACCTCCTGAGAAGCTAGTGATACTGGAGTGTTGTTCTCGAGTTCATGTCCTGGCAAAGTCGATGATTTGAAAATGCTGTACCAGGAGTTAAGAGTAAAGCAAGCACAAAGTTTATTGAAAGGATAACAAAGCACCCTGATAGGTGGGACTTTGGGAAAGAGCTAAGCCAAAGAAAGGCTAAAGTCTAGGGGATAATATAGGTCTCTGCCTGACTTAAGCACACCCTATTTTACTCTGAAGCTGGATCTGTAATTGGCTGTCTAGTTAACTTCTCGTTGACCCCATCCTTGTCAGACTGGACATTCAGGAGGGTCTTGACTCATTGGGCTGGGCATTTCGGGAGGGCCTTGCTAGTCCATCTTGACCTTGAGACCTGTCAAGTACATTTTATGACTACCGTTCATTATTTTGGTGAGACCCCCTTTTATGCTATCTTGGGAAAGTTTGCTGTGTTACTTTCCTTGAGGGCTCTATATTTCATCTTTTTAGTGCTTGTCTTTAAGACTACTTCTCTGTCCCCCTTATCCAGGAGAAAGACCACTGTGCTTTATTATCTGGGTGAGAAGTCTGCTCTTCATGTCTCCTTAGGTGTTTGCTTTTAAGGATGCCTTCCGTCTCCTTTATCTGATTCAAAGTTACTTCTGCCATCTGTTCCCATTACATTCGCAGAGCCATTTCTGCCATTTATTCCCCCACACTAGGACTTGCACCACCACGTCTGGCCTAGACAAAATTTAATAGTTGTGCACATCCATGCAGCCGTTGCCATAATGAAGGCAATGAACATATGCACCACTCCCCAAAGTTTACTTGTGACCTCCTCCAATTCAACCTTCCCCAACCCTGCCATACATGGCAACCATTGGTCTGCTTTTTGCCCTTCAGATAAGTTTGTGTTGGAATCACACAGTGCATTGCTCCTCCTGTCTGGTTCTTTCACTCACAATTCCTTTTGAGACTTCTTCAGGTGGTCGAATTTGTGAGTTTATCTATAGCTCATTCCTTTTGCTGACCCACCTCATGGACACACCCCATTTGGGTATCCATTCGTCTGTGGATAGGCACTTTGAGCTGTTTCCAGGCTTGGCTTTTGCAAATAAAGCTGCTGCGAGCAGCTGCATCCAGGTCTTTCTGTGGACATACATGTGATTCTTTGAGATGACTGGGTCATAGAGTGGGAAATGCTAAGCTATTTTCCAAGTGGTTGTGTAATTCTACATTCCCACTTACTCCACATCCTCACCACTTGATATACAGTCTCTTAATTTGAATATGATGTGTGCAATGATATGTCATTAAGATTTTTTTTGGTAGTACTGGGATTTGAACTCAAGAGCCTCTCCCTTGCTAGGCAGGTGCTCTACCACTTGAGCCACGCCCCCAGCCCTCTGACTGTGATGTTAATATACTTTTCCCCTAATAACTAAAGAAGCTATCCTTAAGTACTCTTTGATGTTGTGTGTTCAAATTTGCCCAATTTTAAAAGGCTTTTGGGCTGGTGGAGTGGCTCAAGCTGTAAGAGCACCCATCTAGCAAGTGTGAGGATCTGAGTCAAACCCCAGAAGAAAGGGTCCCACCTATTCTCCCTGCCCTCCCCTAGCCCCTGGCAGCCACTGATTATTTTACTGTCTCCACAGTTTTGCCTTTTTTACAGTGTCAGTAGTTGGAATCAACCATGCCTTTAGATTGGCTTCTTTCACTTAATAATATGCACTTAAATTCCTTCCATGTCTCTTCATGGCTTCATCGGTCATTTCATTTTAGGAATGATTAATATTCCAACGTCTACTGTACTATGATAACCTGTTTACCAACTGAAGGACATCTTGGTGGTTTCCAAGGTTTGGAAACGGCAATAAACATTTCTGTGCAAGCATTTGAGTTCACCTACTTTTCAGCTTCTTTGGGTAAATACCAAGGAGTGTGATCTCTGGATCACATGCTAAGAGCATGTTCAGTTTTGTAGAAACAGCCAACTCTTCCAATGTGACTGCCCCACTGTGCATCCCCACAGCAATGAGGGAGAGTCCCTGTTGCTCCACACCCCGGCCAGCACCAGTGGTGCCAGTGTTCTGGACTTTGACCACAGCAATAGGCGAGCAGTGGTACCTCAGTTTATTCTCCATTCCCCTGCTGACATTTCGTGTGCAGCATCTTTTGTATGCTTACTTGCCATTTGTATATTTTCTTTGGTGAGGTGTCTGTTAGGGTCTTTGGCTTATTTTTTTTTTAATAGGGTTGTCTGGTTTGTTTGAGTTTTAAGGTTCTTTGTATACTTTGGATAAAAGTCCTCTATCAGATGTCTTTTGCAAATATATTCTCTGAGTTCATGGCTCGATTTTTAGTTCTTAGTTCCTTTTGTAGAGCAAAAATTTAGTTTTAATAAAGTCCAGCTCTTTTGTTATTTCTTTCATTGTTATACCTTTGGTTGTCTTATCTAAAAAGTCACTGCCCAGCCTAGAGTCATCTAGATTTTCTCCTGTTCTTTTAGAAGCTCTATACTTTGCATTTTATATTTAAGTCTGTGGTCCATTTTGGGTTAGTTTTTGTGAAGGGTATAAAGTTTATGTCTAGATTTTGTGTGTGTGTGTGTGTGGTGCTGGGGCTTGAACTCAGGGTCAACACCTTGAGCCACTCCACCAGCCTTTTTTTGTGTGTGCGTCCTCATCTCTGCCTCCTGAGTAGCTAGGATTATAGACGTGAGCTACCAGTGCCAAGCTAGATTTTTTTTTTTTTGCATTTTTTTTGGATATCCAGTTGCTCCAGGAGCATTTACTGGAAATTGTTTTGTCTCAATTGTACTGAGTTTGCTCCTTTGCAAAGGTCAGTTGACTGTATTTATGTAGGTCTATTTCTGGGCTCTCTATTCTGTTCAATTGACCTGTTTGCTTATTCGTTCACCAGTACCACACTGTCTTAGGCAGTGTCAATTCTCTAATTTTATTCCTCTCCATCACTGTGTTGGCTTTTCTGCAGCCTTTGGTTCTCCTTACAGAGTTTAGGATCAGCTTTTAGTACTGACAAAATAACTTGATTGGGACTGTGTTGATGCTCAGCTCAAGCTGACAGTTTCGAGTCTTCCTATCCATGAACATGGGATATCTCTCTGAGAAAAAGGCACCCTGAGATTTTTCTGGCTGGTTTCCTGCCCAAGGGGACCTGGTCCCCAGACAAGTAATGGATGAGCCAGATGGAAGGGAGGGCTGGGAGAGATGGACAGGGCACAGAACCGTTTTAACTGACAATGACAACACCACTAAGCCCATGGAGACCTGTGCTTTGGCCCACACGTGTGCTTCCTGTTGGCCAACACCAAGGGAAAGTGAAATTCAACTGGAAAGCACTTGATGGAGTGCGAGTGGCGCTGGGCTCCAGCCCCAACACTGAGCTTGGCTGACAGTGACTAGAGACCAGGAAGTAAGAAATACGAGTTCAAGGATTAAGTAAGGCATCCTTCGTGACTGCTTCACCTGCATGTGCCTCAGTTTCCTCACCCACTAAAGGCGGATCAGGTGCGCATCTCTGACTGCCGGGAGAGGTGTGAAGAGGCCTCTGAACCGGCTGGACGCAGGCTCTTGTCACGCCATGGTGCCCACCTGCAGGGTGTTCCTTCTCACCTCACCTCTCTTCTTGGGGCGGGGTACGGGCTCCCCTGCATCCGGCTGCCTAGCGCAGGAGACGAGCAGTGAAGGATGCAGCCATGGCCGGGCACCGAGTCACACCCAGCCAGACTGCAGACGACGCCAAGCGCCCGCGGGACTGGACAGCGGAGGCCTGGGCAGGATGCACACTGCGCGGGCGTGGAACTTCATAGCCCGGAGCAAGGCGGGGTGTGGGGGGGCTCTGCCCCAGGACGTCAGGGTCCGCGTGCTGAGGGCGGGGCGTCAGGACAAGGGCGTGGCTTCAGGGTCCACGTGTTGGGGCAGGGCTCCAGGCGAGGGCGGGGCTTGGGGCGAGGACAGGACGTCAAGGTGAGGGCCGGGCGCGGGCAGGCGTCAGGGTGCGCGTGCTGGGGGCAGGCGTCAGGGCGAGGGCGGGGCGTCAGGGCGCGGGCCGGGCGGCAGGGCGAGGACAGGTGTCAGGGTGCGCGTGCTGGGGGCGGGGCGTCAGGGCGAGGTCGGGCGTCAGGGTGCGGGAGAGGGCGCGGCTCCCAGGACCGGTGGGTCTTGGTCGCTACTCTCGGAGGCGGGCCCCACGCGTCCTAGCCGGGCCTTGGGGTCCCCGAGCACCCCACCTCCGTCCTCCACCTCCCGGACTGGCTCAGCGCCCCCTGTTCCCTCGCGGGCTCTGGCCTGGGGTCGTAGCGGCGGGCGCTGCAGGCCACGTGTCGGCGCCCCAAGGACACCCCGCCCCGGAGGCTCCTGGCTGAGGGAGGCGGAAGGTGACAGAGGGAGGCGGCAGGTGGAGGCGCTGAGCCATGGCTGAGCTGCAGACACTGGCCGGTGAGTGCGGCCGCGGCCCGCGGCACGGCTGGGAAACGGAGGGCGCACTGAGCGGTCCGAGGGGCCTGCGACCCTCGGCCTCGGGCCCAGCACGCAGGGCCGTGGTTAAGTCTGGTGACCCCCCCACTTCCGACCCCGAACAGGACGGGAGCTCCCAGCTGGACCTCCGGGGACCGGCAGTGGAGTCCCTGGGTGTCCAGCGCGGGACAGCGCTGCCTCGGCGGACCCCGAAAGCTCAGGTGCTGCCCACCGCGCCGTGGGAAGCGGGCACTGCGCCCCAAGCATCGAGGACGAAGAGCCGATCAGGGGGACATGGGGACATGGGTGACCGATGCAGGTGTGTGAGCCGGGTCAGGAAATGGATGAGACCCAGGGCCCAGCGCCCAGGCCTGCACATTTTCCTGACTTAGAGCACTGAAGTATATAGTCAGGTTTGGGGAGAGGCATGTTTGGGTTGGAACCAGGAAGGGGATGAAATTGGGCCTAATTGGTTCAGCCAACAAGGGCCTGCCTGGCTATCCTGGGTAGGAACAGGAAAAAGCTCAGAAAGAGTTGTGAGGGTGTGAGTCCCTGTCCTCAACAACAGCCACCTTTGGTTAGTGTGTACTGTGAGCTCGGGCCTTTGAGCTCTCAGAAAAGCCCTGGGAGGTGATTGTCCTTACCGCGTCACAGAATGACAGTTTGGAGAGATTCTTCCATCAAGGCCTGCCTCTCTCCATTGCTAATCCCTCCTGGTTCTTCCTTGTTCCTCCTGTGTCCTTCCTTTCTCCTCCCTCCCTCCCCTGCCTCCCTCTCTCCCTTTCTCTTTCTCTCCTTCCCTCCTGCCTCCTTCCCTTCCTGCTCTACCACTTGAGCCACATTGCCAGTCCATTTTGCTCTGGTTATTTTGGAGATGGGGTCTTGCCAGCTGTTCACCTGAGCTGGTTTCAAACTGACATCCTCCCAATTTCAGCCTCCCAAGTCCTAGTGAGCGACCAGTGCCCAACTGAAGTGTACAATTTGATAACTGTTGCCACATGCAAATATTGACCAGTCACCCATCAAGATAACACTTCTATGGCTCCCAGAGTCCCTCGCTCTCATGGACTCTATTTAGATAGTTGTCCTCACGTCAGAGACTGGTCATTTTACCTGCTCTGCACCCTTAGAGGACCAGGGACTCAGAGCAGATGGCCATACCCCTGAGGTCCAGGACAGGGTCTGGCCCAGTTATTCTGAAGATTAAGGAGTTCAGGATAACTGAGTTATTTTTTTGTTGTTTTTTTACACATGAATCTCTCCCTTTGTAAATTGGCATTGTTACAACAATTTTCTACAGTGTTCTCTGCAGCGGTTCCCATGGTGTCCTCTCACCCTTTGCGTCTACAGCATCAGTCTGTTGTTGGTAAAGTATTAATTCCAGGAGTGTTTACCGAGTCAAATTGCATGGATCAAACTGGCCTGCCTGTCACAATATATCTGGAAGCAGTGAGTTTGGAGGGATTTTACTAGTCACATGTCACTGAGTGTCCTATTGCTTTTTCCTGAATTGGGCTGACTCATTGTCATTTGAGCTAGAAGTTCCGGTCTTTTGAGAAACCTGGCAAACTAGTGTCCCTTCTTCTCAGGTTACCCACACTCATCCATCCGTTTATTCAGCCAGCAAACGCTCCTAGAACACCTGGTAAGCTTCAGTCAGCCTGGTGCTAGGAAGGAGAACTTCCAGGTGAGGACACAAATGAGGGGGCCCATGTATGCACATCTGGGGAATGAGTGTGCCCCAAAAGGAGACCCTGCCCCAGAAGTCAGTGGGGCTGCTAAGGAGGGCAGGTGCTGAGGCAAAGGCCATGGCTCCTGAGGGTCAGGAAGAGAACCCAGGCAACCTTGGAAGCGGAACAGGACACAGTTGGCAGATGGTAAGCTGGGCATGGCCCGCCCACCAGGAGTTCTGGCAAAGGGCTGCACGACAGGTCTGGCTCTCCATATGGTCTCACCAGTGGCAAGAAAAGGTCAAACATCTTACTTGGAATTTGCGTGTAACTTCAGAAAACCAGCTGTTGAGTCTGCTCTGAAGGCACCTGGCATCTCTTCCTTTGTCTTGGGACCAATGATCTGTGCTCACGGGCACTTTTTTAAAGTGGCTTTATTGAGGTGTAATTGCACACCTTGACATTCACTTGTCTTAAATGCAATGTGCAGTTATTTTTGGTCAATTTCCAGAGATGTGAAATCAGTCTTAGAGCTTTTCCATCACCTCCCCCACCAGATGACTTCCCTTGTGTTCACTAGCGTTCACTCTCCATCCCTTCCTGTGCTCTGTAGCTTTGCTTTTTTCTGGATGATTCATATAAATGAAGTCCTTTTTGCAGCTGACTCTCTTCACTTAGGGCAATGTTTAAGAGGTCTGTCCACATTGAAGCAGGTGTCTGCATTTCATTCATCTTTATTGCTGGATGATGCTTCGTTGTGCTCACCCAGGTGTCTGCTGATAGACTTTGGGGTTGTTGGCACACTTTAGCTACTTGGAACAACTCTGCCGTGAACACTTTTGTGAAAGGCTTCCTGTTGACATGTGTTTTTATTTCTCTCGGGTAGACTCCCCGCAGTGGAATTGCTGGGTCATACGGTAAATCAGCTTTAACATTTTAAGGAACTAATAAACTGTTTTCCACCCCCATCGGCAGTGTTGAGGGTTCCCGTTTCTCCACGTCTGCATGGTGCATGGTGCAGCCAACCTGTGGGCACATCATGTTTGGATTCCCATGCACTCAGTGACACGATGGTGACATCCATCATTTGCTTCTTAGCCATGTGTGTCTTCCTTGGTGAAATGCCTGTTAAAACTTTGCCTTTTGGGAGTTCTTTATATATTCTCAGTGCACACATCAGATGTGTGCTGTCAGGTGTATTGCAGATAGTCTCTCCTGTAGCATGTCTTGTCACTTACTGGTGTTTTTGTGCACAGAAGTTTCCATTTTTAAATTCCAGTTTATCATTTTTTCTCATTGATTATGAATTAGGGTCAGATCTTAGAATGTGTATAATCCAGTGTCACAAAGATTGAGTCTTAGGTTTTCTTCTAAGACTTTTCTATGTCTTTCTAAGAATCTGTGCCTGACATCTAAATTGTGCGATTTGTTGGCAAGTAATTTCTGATCATTTTCCCTTAAAATGTTTTTAACTTCTGTAAGATTGGTGCTGGTGTCTTCTCTTTATTCTGATTTTAGTTATTTGTTTCAGTCTCATCAAAATTTGCCAACTGTGTTGATCTTTTCCGAGAATTGACATGTGGTTTCTTTGATTTTTTTCTTTCTTTTCTGTTTTCTGTTTCATTGGTTTCCACTCTAATCTTTGTGGTTTACTCTTTCTACTCACTTTGGATTTAATTTTCTTTTTGTAATTACTTAGGATGGAAACTCAGCTATTGCTTTGAGATTTTCCTTTACTGTAGGCATTGCAGCTGCAAATTTCCCCTCAACACACTTTGGTTGCATCTTGTGAATGCTGGGACATTGTGTTTTCACTGTTGCTCAGCTCAGAACATCTTTGACTTTCCTTTTTGATCCACTGGTTGTTAGAAGTGTGTTTTCACTTTTCCTTGTGTTTGTGGACTTGCCAGGTTTTTGCTTTGATTTCTAATTTCATCCCATTGAGTTAGAGAGCAAACTTGATGATGTGCATCCTTCTGAGTTTATCAGGACTTGCTTGTGGTACATTGCCTGTCTCGAGGACGTCCCTGGACACGTGAGAAGACCGTGGCTTTGGCTCTTGTTGGGTGGAGTGTTGAGTGAATATCCGTGAGGTTGGGTTGGTTTATGTGATGTAAAATCTTTACACAATGATTTCTTCTTTATCTGTTCTGTCTGTGACTGAGAGTGGGGGGATTTAAAGTCTCTAGCAGCTAATGTTGACGTGACTGTTCCTTCACTCAGTTTGTCACTTTTTGCTCCCTAGGTGGATTTATATTTACGCTTGTATCTTGCTGGTGTAGCGACTTGATACCATTGTAAAACGTTTTCTTTGTGTCTAGTAACATTTTTTGGCCTCGAAGTACATTTTGCCTGATGCTGTTTTGGTTATTGTTTGGCAAACCTCTTACTACTGCTTTGCTTTGGTCCTATTTGTGTCTTGGTTCTAAAGTGTGTCTCTTGTACACACCATATAGTTGATGCTTGTATTTTTTTTAAATCCATCCTGGCAATCTCTGCTGCCTTTTTCTGGTGCTGAAGACCAAACCCAGGGCTTCATGCTTGCTAGGCAAGTGCTCTGCCTCTGAGCTCAGCCCCAACCGGGTCTCTGCCTTTTAGCGAGACCATCTGTTCATCTGCAGTGTAGTCACTGCCGTGGTTGGATTTCAGCTCTCATTAGCAATTTGTTTTCTACATGTCAGGGTTTTCTGTTCTTTTGTTATCTTTTACTTCCTTCTTTGGTATTAAATAGGTATTTTCTGATGTACTGTTTTTATTCCATTGCTCTTTAAAAGTTATGTTTTAAGGTTTTTTATAAGAGATTGGTTGAGGGATTGCAATATGCATTTTAATTTATCAGATCTACTTCAGATTACTTCTGCCTTCATTCAAGTAATGTGAAGGTGTTACTATTACTGAGTCACGGAAACTGCTCAGGGTAGATCCATCTCCTCCCTCTCGGGTATGTGGTGTCACTGTCTAAATGTCCATCTGTATATTACCCTGTGCTGTCACTACTGCTTTACACAGTCTTACTTCTTTTAAATTAAGTAAGGAGAAAAATACTTTCAAGTCTTTTATACTAAACTGTGTATTTACCATTTACTTTTAAAAATTTCTTCCTGTATATTTTAGTTATTGTCTGGCGACATTTCTTAGCTATAATATAGCTTCATTTCTTCCTTGCTTCTTTGTACCTTTATTATCATAAAAATTTTGTGTGTGAGTGTGTGTGTTATAAACCCTGCGTCTAAGCTTAGCAAGAGCTCAGGATGCAAAATCAATATATAAGTCAGGTTTTTTTTTTTTCTGTAATGCTTACAGCCATCAATTGAACATTGAAATAAAAAAACATAATTTGTAGTAGCATCAGAAAACGTGAACTACTTAGGGATGAGTCTACCAAATTAGGATCGGTGCCTATACAATTAAGAGGACAGAACACTGCTGACAGAGCCTAAAGGACACATAAGATTGGAGAGATATACCATGTCCACGGACTGAAAGAGTCAGAATTAATCCTTAGAGTCTACATAATCCCAATCAAACCTCCAGAAGGAGTTTTTATAAACATCGACGCACTGACTCTAGAATGTATATGGGAATTCAGAGGTCCCAGAATAGCCAAGACAATTTTGAAAAAGAAAAATAGCTGGAGGCCTTGCCTGGGCTAATTCCAGGGTGTGTTTCACAGCTATAGACACAGTGCAGGTTGGTGCTAGGACGAAGTCAGTCAGTGGATAGAAGACAGTCCAGAAAGAAACCCACACATATTTCCCATAAAGTGATGTGATGGGAGAAGGAGTGCGTTTTCAACCCAAATGGCTGAACAGTGTGGTGTTGAGAAAAGAACCTCGTCCTTTACAACAGACACAACACCTTTTGATGTTTCTGGAGAAAATTCTTAGGAACTTGGGGAGGCAGGGATTTACTACATGAGACAAAACGTTCAAATCATGAAAAAGATAAACTTTCAAAATTTCAAAAACCTCTTTGAGGGATGAAATGAAGGAAAAATGAATAGACAAGCCACAGTCCAAGAAAGCGTATGTGGTGCATATCGCTGACAAAGGACTTAACATCCAGAGCTTGCAATAAAACCCTACTGCTCAAGAATAAAAAGAGAAACAACCCAAAATAAAGATGAAGAGACTCGATTAAAATGAGCGAAAAAAGTGAACAAATACTTCTGAGAAACAGATGACCAACAAACAGACGAAAAGGTGGTGGGCCACAGTGACCCACTGCACACCCTCTGGAATGGCCGACATGAAAAGGGATGACCAAGCGTGGGCGAGAACAAGGAGCAGCAGGACTTGTCGTGTGAGCTGGTGACAATGGGACAATCCCTGACCACACGGACAAGCTGGCAGTTTCTTGTGAAGATAAACATATAGCTGACAAATGACCTGCCTTTCACTCCTTAGTCTTTAGGAGAAATGCAAATGCCTGCATCTGTATTGCATGTGAATGCTTCTGGAAGCTTTGTTAGCAGTGCCCCAGACAGGAAAGCCACAACAAAACCTGTTGGCAGGTGACAACCAAGCTGCAGCATATTGCAGGGAGTTCTAGCCAGCAGTGACAGCACAGGTGAACCCTCAAAGCATTGTGCCGTGTGAAAGCAGCCAGACACGAAGGAATGTGTATGGCAGGACTCCACCTAGGCGGAGTGCACATCCTGCTGGGGTGGTGGCTCCCTGTTCCAGCTCTGTACCTAAAATGTGTACATTCTCATGGTGTAAATTACACCTCAGAGAAGCTGATTTTAGCTGGACACTGGTGGCTCATGCCTGTAACCCTAGCTACTCAGGAGGCAGAGATCAGGAGGATCTCCGTTTGAAGCCAGCCTGGGCAAATAGTTCGTGAGACCCTATCTCGAAAAAACCATCACAAGAAAACAGGGCTGGTGGAGTGGTTCAAGGTGAAGGCCCTGAGTTCAAGCCCCAATACCTGCCCCTCCACAAGCCTGATTTTCAAAGTAATTTTTTATGGAACAATTTCTTCAAAACTGAAAGAGGATTCTTTCCACTTAGCTATCTACCATCTGCCAAAATGGCAAAAACACATTCAAGACGCAGGGTTCAAATGTCCTTTGGTATCACTTGTTCCATGGCCAGAGGGTTTGGAAAGGTGGAGGCAAATGCAGAGCAGCACTATGAACAGGAAGGGGATTTGGGGAAAGAAGAGGGGTTCTTCCTCTTAGCTGTGAGAATCAGGACTTTGATAAATTTAAACTAAACTGAGGGCTGGGGTGTGGCGCGGTGATATGGCACTTGTGTAGCATGCTCAAGGCCCAGTTGCTCCGTGGACACGAGCACACATGGGGCAGGGGGTACTTGGAGGAAGCTGGTCCTGGCCTCCCCTGATGGAGGCCTGCAGTGACCTCACAGTGTTCTTTTCTGTGTCCCACGGGAAGGAGGTGCTTAGTGGCACGAGGCAGTGGGGGGCCCAAGGTGACCCTGAAACTGAGCAAGGGATCAATTGCCTTCTCCTTCTCTGAGTAAGCAGAGGGAACTGAGATTGAGCTGGGTTTGGGGACGCCTTGCATACATGCCCTGCACTGTCCCCAACACGGAGGACCTGATGTCTGAATCTCGGGAAGAGACTGGTAAGGGGGTGGGCGAAGAAGGAGAGAGTGATTGGATTTCCACTGCTGTTTCCAGGAAAACTGAAATGCTCCTTGCTTCATCGTGGAACCCTTCCGCTAGCAATTCTTATCTTGGTCTTCTTTTGGTAAGAAACCAGGCTCGGAGGAGCGGCCCATCAGACACTTGTGGAGATCCCTAGCTGTCCCCACTCCCTAGTGTGACAGTTGTCATACTCAGCTCAGCTTAGGCTGGATGGAGTGTCCAGCCTCTGCTTGCCCCTTAGTTATGCCTCACCTGGGGCTGTTCATCTTCCCCTGGGGGTGTTTGTCTTCCCTTGGCGGGGGTGGGGGTCATCTTTCCCTAGGGATGCTCGTTTCCTGTGGGGGTGCTCGTCTTCCCCTGGGGGATCATCTCCCATTTCTTGGAGGGTCTGGGGCTGAGAGGCTGAGTTGTTTACCTGCAGCTGCACGGCTGGGGCTGGGGAAGGTGAGGCAGGTGAGCCTGGGGCCAAGCTGCAGTCCCTTCCAGATACAGAAGGCCCTTGAACCTTAGCAAGCAAAGGCACCACCAGCTGTACTGGGGCATCAGTGGATAGCCAGGAACTCCCCAGGGTGGCCTCAGGCTGCAGGGACCTGTCTCTGTGGAACTTCTGCAGCTGCTGCCATTGTCCAGACACAGTCCCTGTCCCCAGGTTCCTTCCTACTGCTGACCTTCTAGTGTGGGATGTGGCAAGTGGCCTGGGCTTTGCTGAGAGCCTGCCCAGCCCTGTCACAAGACCTTGCCTGTCACTAGGAAGTTCTGTGCTGACTGCACTGACTCCAGCTGTGCTTTTAGGAGGGTGGGATGGACAGCAGGTCTCAGGTCTGTGTCTCAAGTGGCTGAGTAAGGCACACTTCCTTCCTGCAGCTATGGGTTCCTGAGCTCCAGCAGACAGACGCTGGGAGACCTGGAAGCTGAGCCCAGGTGAGTGAGGGAGAGGGACTGAGCAGAGGAAGGGCCATGGGCTTCCTCCACTGGATTGCCCTGTGCCCTCCATCTGGGTCTCTTCTGCTGCCCAGAGCAGCCTGACCACCCCACCCTGTTACCTTGAAGGGTCACTGGACACTTCTGCCTCCACATCTCTGGCTTCAGCCTCAGCCTCCCATCTGACCTCCAGCCATGGAGGTTCCAAGGATGGCCTCTGCGCCCTCCAAGTGCCCCTCCACCTGAGCAGCCTGTTCAGTGCATGGCTTTGCTTTCTACCCTCCTGCCCAAGTTAGAGACCCGCCTCACCCCTACATGGGATGGACCCCACATCCCCACTGCCTGTCAGTGTCTCCACATCCCGGGCTTCTCCCTGACTTCACAGCCTCCCTGTGGCCAAGGCTGACCTCACCTTCCACATCCTCATGCTTGTCTACCTGTCTCCTCTGCTGCCCCGACCCCTCTCTCCTCACAGCAGCTAGTGGTCCTTCAGGAATATAAGGTAGGAGACCCTCTGGTCTGATCCAGCCTGCTGGCCAGCCTCTCCAACCCTGTCCTGCCATGCCCCCTGTCCCCGTGAGCTCCAGTGCCTGCCCTGCAGTCCAGACTCAGGCCTTTGTTCCGCTGATCCCCACTCGGGTCAGTGTGCACTGCTCCTTGTGATGGAAAAGTCCCTTTCATTTTTGGGTTTTGGTGGCACGGGGGGCCACACCCCAGTCCCTTTGCTTTTAGTTTGGTTTTCAGGTAAGGTCTCCCGCTTTTGCCCGGGCTAGCCGGGGATCTTGATTCCTCAACCGCCACCTCCCAAATAACTGGGATCACAGGCATGCGTCACTATCCCTGGCTTGTTTTTGAGATAGTTTTGCTAACCTTTTTGCTTGGGCTGGCCTCAAACCATGATCCTCCTACCTCTACCTCTCCAGCAGCTGGGATTACAGGCATGCACCACCACAGAGAGCCTAACACTCACGTTCTTGATGACTGTCCCTGTCTGGGGTTCCTGGGTTGACTGGGCCTAGCTGTGTGGGTCCCTTGGAGATTGCTCATGTTTCTGGTGAAAGCTCCCCCTCCACTGCACCTCTTTCACCTGGCCCCAGCTAGGTTCCATGCACTCGTGCCCTAAATTCTGCTCCTGTTGTAGACCTGACTTCTGTGTTCTCCTTCTGCAGCGTGGCTGTGGGGAAGCTGGACCGCTGGCAAGTTGTAACCTTGTCCAGGTATGATGTCTCCTGGTGTCCTCTGCCCCGGGATGTGTGCACCTGGACAGAGTTGTGCATGCAGACAGAGGTGTGGGAGCTGGGGCAGCCCATCTCCTCTGCCTGAGCTGGAGAGTGTGACTTCTCCCAGATCTCTGCTCTGGCTTTGGCTCATCCTGCAGCTACTGACAGACCACGGGGAGCTGGTGCTTCATTTGGCCCAACTGCAGGTCATCTGGCTTTTAAAGAGGGTGACCAGGCTGGCGTGCCTGGCTGGGACTCGGACAGTTTCCTGGGAGACGTTTCAAGCAGTCCAGGCAGAACTGGCCCCTCTCCTTTTATTTTTTTTAAATTGTGGCAAAATACACAAAACATGAAATTAGCATCTCACCATTTTAAGAGCACATTCGCACTGTGGCCATCTCTACCATCCACCATCAGAACTTTACGTTTTGCAAAGTGGAAACCGTCTCCATGAAACACATCCCCCATCCCCTCCCCTGGGCCCTGACACCCACCTCCCATCTTGGTGCTGTCTCTGTGAGTGTGACCTCTGGACAGTAGCACCTCCTGTGATGGACTCCTACAGGATTTGTCCTTTTGTGACTGTCTTAAATCACTCGGCTGACTTCCTCCTTCTGAAAGCCATCACAGGAAATGCAGATTACTGCCATGTCTGGTGCTTGTCTCTTGGGGCTCTACATCTTTTGTGGGGGAGGGGAGGAGAGGACAGTCCACTGCTCCACTGCTCACACATTGTCACAGGTTTTACATGGACAGCATTTTATGTCACCACGGGTGCTGCCTCTGGGGCCCCATGCCCTGTCATGGAGACAGGGAGCCTGGACTCTGGGTGCCACCAGCCAGCCTCAGACTCAGGTGGGAGGGTCTGAGTATCTAATGACCTTTTCCTGGGAGTTACCAGGGACAGAGACCATTAAGCCCCCTCTGCCCATCGTGTACTAAAGGAGTTCTTAGGTCTCTCTCAGCCTTAAGCAGGGGAGTCCCGAGGTCACTTGGTTCCTCTCCACTTATAAATACTGAATCAGACTGTTCCCAGATCATGGGTGACAGGCTGAGGTCTGAGAAGCCTGCACAGGGTTGTTCCCCAGACTCCAGAGCCTCTGTGACAGCATCCGAGTGACTTTCATGCAGACTTGTGATGTGTTTGTTTTTGCAGGATGGTTTATCCCCAGCCAAAGGTGCTATCACCCGTGTGAGTAAATTTACTGAAATGTAAAGTGGTACCAGGAGCGTCTGTACAGATACTAAGAGACAGCTTCCCTGCTCTGAGGACATAGCTTCGTGGCAGAGGCTTGGCTAGCATGTGCAAGGCCCTGGGTTCAAGCCCAGCACTGCAAGAAAAAAAAAACTTCTTGCTTTAAATCGCAGTTTGGGCTTGCTTTGCCACCTTTTCCTCCTAGGTTTGTCTGAACCAGAAGACCCACGTCATACTCTATGTCTCTTTCCTGTTTTGTTGTTTTGTTTTGGTTTTTTTGTTTGGCAGTACTGGGGTTTGAATTCAAGGCCTCCTGCTTGCTAGGCAGATGTTCTACCACTTGAGCCATGTCCCAGTCCTTCTTTTCTGTTTCTTTGATTTGCATTCCTTCTCTCCTGTCCCTTTGCACATCCAGGAATTTGCAGAGGTTGTGGGTACTTCCTCCCTAGGGGAGAGGGATAGTCCTCCCCTTGCAAATCTCAGCTCTTTTGTAGCCACCAGGCCTGACTTTCAATGAGAGCTGCTGCTGACTGGCCCAGCTTGAGTCTGGATTTGCCTCTGGTTGCTTGCTTGGCAAATGCCAAGTCCTTCTGGAAGGGTGGTCTTGGGGGACGCTGAGGGCAGAGAGGTGAGGGTGGCAGGCAAGTGTGGTCCCCCTCCCCCTACTCACACATTGCGCATGGCTCACTCCCCATGCAGTAGGAAAGACGTCCTAGTAGTGACTCCTTGGCTGGCTCCCATCGTCTGGGAGGGGACCTTCAACATCGACATCCTGAATGAGCAATTCCGGCTTCAGAACACCACCATTGGACTCACCGTGTTTGCCATCAAAAAGTAAGAGAGGACTGAGGGCAGAGGCTTGGGACAGCAAGGTGTGTCCTGGTGTTGGGGACACAGGGACTGGAGGGTCTGTATTGAAGTTCATTCATTCCCTCAAAGGACTTCCTGAGCTCTGGTGGGCTGACCAGGTGAATGACCCCAACTCTGTCTCTCTCCCAGGCTATGCCACACCCAGGGATGGCAGCTCTGAACTGCTGCCCTTTCCTCTTTCCCTTCACTCTGGGGCACCCCTCAGTACAGGCTTCATATGGGTCCCCCTCACCCCCAGAGATGGCAGTAAGGGGTAATCTGTCTCCTCTGGGACCAGGAGAACATGACACCAGCTTAGCTGTGACCATTGCTGTGTGCTCAGATGCAGGATGGGGTGGACAGTAAGGGTCAGGTGACCCCAGGCCCTGGGGGCGAGGCAGCAGACCTGTGGCACCCTGGGATGCTGCATTGAGCTGACTTGAGGGGAGCTAGCGAGGCCCCAGGCACACCTTTCCCTGTGACAACCTGTGGAGAGCAGGGCTGGCAGGAGCTGGAGGCCCTGGGGATGTCCATGCACGCTCTGCTCACATGTGGGAAGGAGGCCGTGCTCGGCTGAGACCCAAGATGGCCCTGAGGCCTTTGTGCCGCCTCCACCAAGTGAGACTTGAGAGAGGTTTGATGCCCTGTGTGAGGGATTAAGAACAGCATGGGGCAGCCTGAGAATTCCTGCAGCTCCAGCCCTGGGACAAATGACGGTGGTCACCCAGCACAAAACACCGCAATGCGTGTGTGTGTGTGCAGTGTGGTCCCCGTCCTGTGTGGCAGGTGCTGTGCCTGCGGGAAGGAGGCCTGCCTCCCCTGCGCCCTCTTGGGGAACTGGCCCTGCAGTGGCCTGCTTGGACTTAGACCCTGGCAGCTGCCTGACTCACATCTGTCCTGCCATGTATGTCCCCTTGTGGGGGACTCACTGAGGAGTGAGGTGCAGGCACAGGTAAAGCATCCACTTGCCTGCTACAGATGCTCGTGTGTGGTGGGAGGAGGGGATGGCATACTTGTCAGACAGTGGAGATCCCTGTCCCCATGTTGGGCATGTGGCCCTGGGGGACCTCAGGAAGGCACCAGTCATCTGAGGCATTGGATAAAACTTTCGGGGCTGGGAGATGACATGACCTGGCTGTAAGCTCTTCCCTTGGGTCTGAGTTTTGTGGCCTTGGTAAACCCATATGCGCCCCTTGTTTCTGGGGTGCCTGTCTCCCCTCCCAGCCCACCCTACGAGGAATCCCTGCTCTGGCAGAGGAGTTTGGGGGATCTTGGAACAAGACACCCTCATGCTTCTTAGGGAGGAAGGGCTGGGGCATAGAGACCCTTCTTTCCCAAGATGGGCCCCAGGGAGAGCCATACTGGAGAGGCACAGGTGACCAGACCCTCAGGATCCCAACCAGCTCTGCCACAGAATGGAAGGAGAGCCCGGGGCCAGTGCTCCCCTTGTCCAGGCAAGGGTGGGCTGTGGCAGAGGGGAGGGGCTGCTATGGGAAGAGGGACCCTGGAGGGGTTCCAAGGGGAGGGGTGACCCACAGAGGGTAGCTATGGGAAGGGGGTCCTTCCCCACCCCCTTACCTCAGTCCTCCACAGATGGTTGCTGTATGAGGAGGGGCTCGTGGAGAGGTTGCTATGGGAAGGGGGACCTCAGAGGATTTTCCAGGAGAGGTGGCTGCTGAAGCAGTGACAGGGTAAACCCATAGTGGATTTGCCCCGAGCTCCAGCGGGGAAGGTGAGTCCCTGCCCAGCTCTGCTAGCTGTGGACAGCAGGCTTCAGGGCCTCAGTTACAGCTCTCCTTGCAAAAGCAGGGTGCTTGTGGCCCCCTCCCCGCCCACCTCTGGTAGAGGAGGGTGAGGTAAGGCCTGGCCCACACCTCATGGCTCGTGGCTCGTGGCTCATCGCCCAGGACCGCTTTGCTTCTTGGAGTCTGGAGGAGCCGCGGGTTGCAGCGGTAGCCTGCGTCCCTGCGCCTCGTGCATCCAGACCCAGGCTCAGGACCCACTTCTCTCCCCGCCCCACTGTCCTGCTTCGCAGATACGTGGTGTTCCTGAAGCTGTTCCTGGAGACGGCGGAGCAGCACTTTATGGTGGGGCACCAGGTCACTTACTACGTGTTCACAGACCGGCCGGCCGACGTGCCGCAGGTGCCCCTGGGGGCCGGACGGCGGCTGGTGGTCCTGACCGTGCACAGCCACACGCGCTGGCAGGACGTCTCCATGCACCGCATGGACATGATCAGCCGCTTCTCGGAGCAGCGCTTCCTGCGCGAGGTGGATTACCTGGTGTGCACCGACGTGGACATGAAGTTCCGCGACCACGTGGGCGTGGAGATCCTGGCCTCCCTCTTCGGCACCCTGCACCCCAGCTTCTACCAGAGCAGCCGTGAGGCCTTCACCTATGAGCGCCGGCCCCAGTCCCAGGCCTACATCGCCCGGGGAGAGGGCGACTTCTACTACCTGGGAGGCTTCTTTGGGGGATCGGTGGCCGAGGTGCTGCGGCTCACCAAAGCCTGTCACGAGGCCATGGTGGCCGACAAGGCCAATGGCATCGAGGCCGTGTGGCACGACGAGAGCCACCTGAACAAGTACCTGCTGTACCACAAGCCCACTAAGGTGCTGTCCCCGGAGTACCTGTGGGACCAGCAGCTGCTGGGCTGGCCGGCGGTCATGAAGAAGCTGCGATTCGTGGCGGTGCCCAAGAACCACCAGGCAATCCGGAACCCATAGTGGGGATTCCCGGAGGGGATGGGGAGGCCGAGGACCAGCAGCCTGGCCGCGCTGAACTGGAAGGGTCCAGAGAAAGGGGTAGGGCCGCCCCTTCCTGTGTTGTTGCTGAAATTGCTGAGGTGCCACCCATCACCCACCCAAGATTCAACAGGCTCAGCTCCGTGAGAACCACAGAGGGTCAGGACGGTGTCCCCAGGTGCCCCCACAGACTCAGCCCCCAGTCGGGCTTCCCAGCAAGTTCCTGGAGCGGCCACCTTCCACTCCCAGTGTGTAGCCAAGCCTCTTCAGCTGGTTGAGGCTGGAGGTCTCAGCCCCTTCCCGCAGGGCTCAGAGGTGAAGTCTTCCAGAGCAAGGAAGAGGCCACTTCACAAACCACAGGGCCTGGTGGGTGCGCACACCTTCAGCTTCAGGCCCGTCCCCTCTTCTGGGAGGCCTCGGAACAGGTGGGCGATTCCTTTATGAGCGGGCAGGAGAGGAGGAGACGAGACCCTACCTGCTGGCCTAGGGTGTCTGGCTCCTGTCCCCCAAGTGAGCCCGCCCCCCCCCCCATGTGTGCCGGCCTCGGTGTAGACAGTTCTCAATTCGTTTGGAGAGCACGGAGTGCGATGCTGGATTGGAGGGTAGACGTGTGCTCAGTTTCGTGAGAAGCAAACCATGTCTCCCTAAGCGGCTGCCCTGTTTTGCACTCCCACCAGCACTTCAGTGGCTCCTGGTTCTGTCCCATCCCCAGCATGGGGGTGACCTTGGACAACTGCCTACATTCCTGGTAGGGAACAGATGTACCTTGTTCTTGTTTTGACCTCTGGTGGCTCCCAGTAGTGCTGGCTCAAGTGGTTTACTCTTAGCTCAGTTAACTTGGGATATATAGTGAGGCAGATACGGTTAAAGCCACATGCTCGTCTCTGCCACCCAGGGTGATAGATAGCAGTTGGAGATACTGACACCGTAATCAGAGAAATGGAGGAAAGCTGGGCACTGGAAGCCGAGATTGGGAGGATTGTGGTTCGAGGCCAGCCTGGGCAAATAGTTTGCAAGACCTCCCATCTCCAAAATAATAAGAGCAAAATGGACTGAAGGTGTGGCTCAAGTGGCAGAGCCCCTGCTCTGCTAGTGTGAAGCCTGGAAGGCAGGGAAGGAGGGACAGAAAGAAAGAAAGAAAGATGGAGAGAAAGAGGGCAAGGTGGAAAGCAAGGAGCTTGGAAGAATAAGAGCCTGTGAGGCTCTGTCATACTCCTGGGAACCTAGAAGTCCACGTGCATACAGCTGGTCACATGCTCAGGAAAGACCCAGGACGGCCTGAAGCCTTCACCTAGGTTGACTTAGGCTCTGTGCAAACAGGAAGTGAAGACCAAGGCAGAGTTGAAGCAGCCTGGTGAGCACTATCAGCATCTCCAAGCACATGAAGTCCTAAACACAGAAGCCAGCAGCTCAAAGAAATAAAAATAATATTAGAAAATTCTTTGAAATAAAAATGAAAGTGTAACACATCAAAATACTGACTGCAGTTGTGTGTTGGTGGCTCATGCCTGCATTCCTAGCTATTTGAGAAGCAGAGGTCAAGAGGATGGTGGTTTGAGGCCAACCCCAAGCAGAACAGTTTGTGAGACCCTATCTCTAAAATACCCAACAGGAAAAAGGGTTAGTGGAGTGGCTCAAGTGGTAGAGCACCTGTCTAGCAAGCATGAGGCCCTGAGTTCAAATCCCAATACCAAAAAAATGTGGACTCCATCAAAAGCAGTGCTCAAGGGATAATTTTTAGCTGTAAAAATATTAAAAATAGAGAAAAGATCTCAAGTCATTGATCTAATTTTCCATTATAAGAAAGCAGAAAAATAGGAGCAAATTAAACCCGAAGCATTTGGAAGGAAGGAAAAAAAAATTAGGACACAGAGAAATGAGACAGAATAGAAAAACAGCAGTGATAATTAATGAGACCGGCAGTTGGTTCTGGAAGAGATCAACAAAATAAAAACCGTTTAGCTAGACTAATGGGGGTGGGGGGTGGGGAGGGAGAAGATGCAAATTACAAAAATCAGAAATGAAAGTGGAGACATTACTACCAACCTCACAGGAAAAAAGAAAAGATTGTAAGAGTACAACACACACAGTCGTGTGCCACAGACATGGCACAAACTTGTACACCGTGCTCATAAGCAACCATTTTGATTGACAAGTAAATTGTGTATATTTGTGGTATGCTGCGTGGTGTTCCCAAGTATGTGTACATTGTGGAGTGACTAAATGGAGCTAATGAGATATGCATTATCTTACATACTTCGCTTTTTGGGAGAAAAATTTCTCTTGGAACTTTTCAGTAAACTGCTCACCCCATCGTGTGACAGAAGTCTGGAACCTATTCCTTCCATCTCACTGACATCGTGTATGCTTTGACCACTCTGAGTTCAACTTTTAGACCCCACCTACAGGTGGGGGTATTTGTCTTCCTGTACCTGGCTTATCTCACACAAGGTCCTCTAGGTTCATCCATGGTATACAGATGTCAGAATTCCCTTCCTTTTAAAGGCTGCCTACTATTCCGTTGTGAATACATAGCACATTTTCTTTGTCCATCCACCTGTTCGTGAATGCCGAGGTTGATTCAAAACCTTGGGTATGGTGAATGATGCTGAAATGAACACGGGAGTGCAGCTTCTCTCTCATAACCTGACTTTGTTTCCTCTTTGGACGTACACCCGGTCACCACAGACCACCATGGGCCACATGGCAGCTCAGGAGCTTGTGCTAAGTTACATTCCCAACTTTGCAAGGCTCCCTTTCCTTCACATCCTTGTGACACTTGTTGTCTTTTGTCCTCTCGTGACGACCACTCTAACAGGCTGAGGTCACTTCTCATTGTGGTCTTAACCTGTATTTCCCTGACGATTCATGATGATGAGCACTTTTCATATTCCTGTTGGCCATTTGTATGTCTTTTTCTTTTCTTTGAGAAATGGCCTTTGTTCATTATTGTAAGGTACTGCCGAATTAAGTCCACGCCACGTTTGGAAATGAAAGGTTTATTGGTCCAGACTGCAGGGCCATCACTCTTGTCGGGTTCAGAGTGAGGCAGCTTGGCTGAATTGGGTAGTGGGCTTTATAGGAGGGGCCAAGCCACGAGGGAGGGAGAGAGACTCTGGTCTCTGATTATCTGCGATCACCAGATGGAACAGGTCGCCATGCCTGGCTAGTTGAGGAACTGGAAGTTCCTGAGTTGTTTTTCAAGCCGAGAAACCATCAGGCAGGGAGAAACAAGTTGTCATAAATCAGGGGGTCTGGTTTTAAGGTGAAGCCTCGGGGCCTCCCGCCCACCCCAAGAATGCCAGGGACCTAACAATTATTAATTAATTTATTTGTTTAACTTTTTATTTTTTGGCGTTACTGGGGTTTGAACTCATGGTCTCGTGTTGCTAGGCAGGCACTCTGCTTCTTGAGCCCCACTCACACTTCTTATCTAGGTTCTGGAGGCTCGATTCGTGTTCTTCAGGTTCCCCTTGGAGACCTTGGGTTCTGCCAGGCTCTCAAGGTTGTTTTAGGTCAGGTCCTAAAGTTCTGTGCCTGTCCTGCAAGCATTGGGAAGTTTTTAGAAACAGGAAAGTTGCTGTTTTATAGCCCAATTTTAACCTGTAATTGAGATTTTGACACAGAGCATTGACTCTGTAGAACGCTTTGGGTACAAAGTATCAACATTTTAACCACATTAGTTCTTCCAGTCTGTGAACACAGGATATCTTTCTGTTTATTTGTCTTCATTGTCTTTCATCAACATTTTATAGTTTCAGTATGGTGAAATCTTTCCTCTCCTGGTTAAATTTTAGTATTCCCCTTTATTCAGGTAGCTATGATAAATGAGGTCACTCTGGATTTCCTTTTGGGATGATTTGTTGACAGTGTGTACAAGTGCTGCTGGCTTGTGTGTGCCAATTTTGTACCTTGCAGCTTCACTGAATTCATTTATTAGTTCTGGAGTTTTTTGGTGGGGTCTTTGTGGTTTCCTGTATGTAAAACCACATCACTTGTAAACAGGGACACTAACTTCTTCTGTTCTGATTTGGGTGCCTTTCCTTTCTTTCTCTTGCCTGATTGCTCTGGCCAAGATTCACTTTGCTGGGGATTCTTTCTGCCCATTGTATGCTGGGTTGCTGGTGGGTCCAGGACAGGCAGGGATAGCTGTGGGAAGAGGAAAACCCAAGAAGCCCCTGCCTTATCCTTCCTCAGGTCCCAAGGTCTCTCCTGTCTGCCTTTCTCTCTGCTCCTCTCAGTGTTGTCTACGCGTGTTCAGTCGATGTCCAGGGAGCACAGCTGTCCTTAGAGGGAACATGGGAACATGCACGCCGCTCTGCCCTGTCTTGACCACAGTCTTCTATAGATTCACTAGGACACGGATATGACAGTATTCCTGGCTCCCGGCAAGGTGACCCCACCACAGTCTCTCACCCCAGTCCTTCAGGGCCATCTCTAGAACATCAGCAGGCACACAGGTGCTAAGTCTCAGTTGTTGGGGACAGGAGTGCAGCTTCCTGTGTTCCGCCCAAGGATCCCCTCTCCTGTCTCCAAGCAGGGCCCAGCTTAGGCTGCTGGAGTGACAGGGGAGGCCCAGTAGCTCTCAGTGCTCCTGCTCGGGGGGCCACACGGAACTCCTTCCTGGCAGAGGCTGGTTGTAACCAGCCTGGAGGACAGGAAGGGTTTTCCCCAGCATAGAGCCTGGTGCCAGGATTCACATCTACTGGTTTCCAGAGTGTTTACAGTTGCCTGGGAGGGTGTGGACGGCACTGAGGCAGTTCCTGGTGCCCAGGAGATCCGAGCCTCCAGGGAAGGGGTACTGCTGGCTGGGACTCCCCCAAGGGAGAGGCAGGGCTGGCAGAAACACTCTCCCTCCCCCAGACTTGCCTTGGAGATGACCTGCCTGCCTCTGCTGCTGCACCTGATTGGTGCTCGGGGGATCTGAGTGGCGTTTCCTACAGATGGGACCAGCTGGCCTAGGCCAGGGCCTCCCTCCAGTGCCCTGCATGCTGGCCTCAATTCCTGCAGGATAACAAGGTGCTCCCCACACTCACTAGGCTGGAGAAAATGCTTTGCTGGGGTCCAGTTGCACATGGGTCCTGTCCAGTGCTCAGGCAAAGGTTGCCTCAAGGCTGGGCCTCTGGCACGCCTACTCTTCCCAGCATGCCTTGGGAGAGGACATCACCAAGTCTCATCCTTGATTGGCCTTCATCCCCAAAGCCCATCTCCATGAGCACCTGTATTAGGAGAGCCATTTCCTCTGAGGGCCTCTGAACAACCCAGGTTGGGTGGTTCCTGCTTCCTCAGTCCTCCCTACCTGGAATCCTACCCAGCAGAGGGGTCTAAGATCTCAAGATCTACCCTGGCAGAGGGTCCTCACCTCCTGACCCCATGACCCTCTGAACCCCCAGCACAGGCTCCTCACTCCCTGTCCCATGGGGCCAAGATGTCGGAGGACACAGGTGTCTGTCTGCCTAAGAGTGGGAGGCTGTCTGTCCCTCTGCAGGTCTGCACAGACTGCACCAGCAACTGACTCTGACGTGGAGGAAAGGACCAGGCCAGGCTCCCCGGGTCCTTTCCACGTGATCCTGATCACACCCTTAAACGGTGGAAGTCAGTCTGTCTCTCCCTGGACAAAAGGACATGAGCTGAACCTGGAGAATAGGTTTCATGAGAATCCCAGGGGTCATGGTGTGTAGAGTGGCTGGTCTGGCCTGGGCCTGGGGGTCATCATGAGTATCATGAGTATCATGGGGTCAGCCCTGGTGGCCACAGTTAAGGTTTCCTGGGCAGGTTCCCGGCATCGGGCACCACTCTGAAGGCTTTGCTGCTCTGTCTCACAAGGACCTGCTGGGGATGGCACTGCTCTGAGATATGCCCCGCTCCTTGCTGTTTCCCAGAGCTCCCGTCTCTGGCCCACCTGCTTCCTCCTCACACCCAAGCTCCCTCTGGCCCAAGCCTCCTGATGGCCTTGTCCCTCAGCCTGGGTGCTCCTTTTCCTTCCCTTCCTTCCCCAAATCTTTGGACAGGTGTGGATGGAAGTAATAAACCTGGCCCTCAAGAGGTGCAGAGGACCATGGGTCACCATCCAGGGCCTTGGCAAATGCTTTCCTATCCCTGCAGGTCCTTCTGAGAAGAGCAGCCTGTGGGCTCGGGGGGCTGGGGACCTGGGTTGTGCAGAGTGTGGCAGAGCACTGGGCCACTCATCCAGACCCAGGGGAGGAGACTATCCTTGTTGGAAGCTGTGGGGTCCTCATTTGGAGGTGGGAGCAGGGTCATGGCCTTGGCTGGGGTGAGGAGGCCTCCTGAGTGAGTTGGTTACCCTGGGAGCCAGCAGAGGGAAGAGGGGGCAAGGAGACTCCAAGGTCCCTCTAATCACCCCTGGAATTTGCAGGGCTGGCTCCTCCGCCCACTGGGCCTTGGGAGCCCAACATCTGTAGGACGCCCAGGTGAATGCTGTGATTCTGGGTTTCCCGTCTGAGGAGCAGCGCCCAACAATCTCCCTTACTGGGGAGGGGAGCAGAATGTTCTCTTGCTGACCAGAGTGGGGGTGTCCTCTGGTCTGGAGATGCTGGGTCAGCTCTCACCCCCAATGCCTCTGAAGATTTTCCCAGAGGACCCCAAAGGTAACACAAGGCAGCCCAGGGCAAGCAAGCGCACCACTCTGATCCTGCCATGTAGTGCGTGCGTGTGTGTGTGTGTGTGTGTGTGCGCGCGCGCGTGCGTGCATGCGCGAGTGCATGTTTGAACTGTCCCTCCTTGGTCCCGTTCAGGGTGGAAATAAGTTGGCCCAACCCTGGATGAGCCCTGCAGGGTGGGACCTCAAGGCTGGCATGCTGGTGCAGCTGGTGGACCACCTGGTGCCTGCCCTGCTGATGGGGACCCCTTCTTTGTCCCCATCTCTGCATCTACCAAAGTTTTGCCACCACTGGAGGAGTGGCTCAAATGGCAGAGTGTCTGCCTAGCAAACCTAGCAAGCGGGAGGCCCTGAGTTCAAGCCTCAGTACCACCAAAAGAACAAACAAAATTTCGCCACCACCCAGCAGGTGCTGGACCTGCTGTTCAAAAGGTGAGCACCACCTCCAAGCCCAGGGCACTCCCCACCTCCTGGCTGAGCCTTGGGAATGTCCTGTACCTCTCTGTACCCCAGTTTGATTGTGGGAACTGGGGTGATCAGAGGACCAAGCTGAAGCCAGGGCCAAGTGCAATGAGCCTTGGAAATGCTTGACCAGGCCTGGCCCTGCTGAGTGGGCTGCCCAGGGCTGTGGCCTCTTCTGTGTGACTCCCCTCCCCTTGAAAGAGCTCTTGGGCCTCAGTTATCTGAGGCCTCTGGCAAAGCAGTTTTCCCATTTGTAAAGGAGGTTCCAATTTTCATGGGGGGCAGGGGGTGGAGTCCCTGACTGAGATGGAGCCAGAACAGGTAACCCTAGTGATGGACTGAAGTCCACTGAGGGAAGGAGCTGGTCAGGCTCAGTCACTGCACAAATAGATAGAAAGGAAGCACCTGCTGTGTGCAGATGCGTTTCCAGGCCCTTAGCACAACTCAGTGAAAAGAGCAGGAAAACCCCTGCCATCCTGGGCTCCATTCCCGTGGGGGAGTCGGCCAGTAACACTAGACGTCATAAGCAGGTACGGCAGATGTGACGCCCTCACGGCCTCCTCTAGATATGGCTGCATCCTCCCCTACTCCAGCGAGGATGGCGGACACAGGACCAACTCAGAAAGTGAGTGGACTTTGGGACAAGGGGGTGGGTACCTGTCTCCAGAGTGGGGCAATTAGGGGACTGGGGCTGGGCTGGGAAGGGCTGGGAAAACCCAGGGTCCTACACCTCACGTGAGAGCTGTGGTCTGGGGCCTCACGTGTAAGAGGAGGAAGACAGCTGTGTGTGTCCATAGGAGGTGGGGAGCTGAGGGGTGACTGGGGCCAACAGATGGGATGCCACCAGGACCTTACAGATGCCAGGCAGGACTAAGTCCTCATGGAGCTAACATGCCAGTGGGGAGGGGCTGGAGACAGAGGAGTGTGTGGAGCCTCCCTGAAGAAGGGAGCTGCTCTCGCTGTTCACCCAGGGCTCCCTCCCATGGAGGCCCTCTGCAGCCCCTGCCTGGCTGCTCTCTGGGTGGACAGGGACAGGCCCAGGAGCCCGGATCTCACAGGGGTGCCTTGGGGGAAGGAGAGACCAGGCCTCTGACTCTACCGTCTACCCATCTGCCCCCAGTGCCATCTCCTCCATCCTGGGCACCTGGCTGGACCAGTACTCAGAGGACCTGGAGCTCGGCGAAGCTGAGTCGGAGGGTGCGGAGCTGGGATGGGAAAAAAGAGCATATGAGGAGGGGCGGGTGCTGGGTTCCAGAGGGAAGAGGCTCCAAACCTGATGCTAGGCCAGGAGCAAGGACAAACCTGGGACCCCACAGGCAGGGGACCACGTCTGGAAAGGAGTCCTGCTGTGGGTCAGGGGCTGGGAGCTTTCAGGCAGGCAGGGGTCTTCTCTGCCGTGGAAGGGCTCAGGGCAAAGCAGTCACGCGGGATTTGCTGCCTCCTGCAGCTCTGTCACCAGCTCCTGTGCCAGCTCTAAACCAGCTCCAGAGCTAGAGCCAGCTCCAGCAGCGGCTCTGGCGCCCAGCCCAGAGGCAGCACCAGCTTCACGTGCAGAGAACAGGCTGAGAGAGGAGAAGCCTTACCTCTTGGTGTTTGCCCTGTGACCTGGTGTCAGGGCAGCTCGCACTGATGGACACAGTGGGTGACTGGGCAGGACAGGGGTAGGCTTCCTTCTGGATCTGCTGCCCAGACCTGCTGTTCCCTCGTCCATGTTACTGTTCCAATCCCAGCTCCACTGTCGCAAACCCCATGTCTGCAACAAGGTTCTCCAACCCCCAGCCTAGATTCCGCCTGGACAGTGGAGACACCTCCCCGCCCCCCACCCCACAACCAGTGACTGTGAGATTCAGGCATTGGGACAGAGGTGGATCGAGGCCCACAGGTCACCTCCATCTGCCAGGAGGCCTCTCCAGTCTCAGCACTCATTAGGCGCCTGGTGTGTACCAGAGCCCAGACGAAGACAGGCCCCTAGCTGTAGGAAGTGTGTATGTGGACCGGCAGGGAGGCATGAGGTGTGCTGTGTGGAGGGCAGAAGATGCCACCTGGGACAGGCAGGTGTAACCCACTTTCTGCCACGTGGACCGAGGTTGGGTAGGGAAAATGCTGCTCTTCCTCTCCTGCCTTTGTTTCCTCCTGGGTCACTCACGTGCTAGGTGCCTTCAGGGGTCAGGGAACAAAAGCAGGAAACTCCATCAAGGTTTGAGCCACATCCTCACTACCCCCTGGCCCTAACCCTTGAGCTCCAGCCCCTAGCGCTGGGCTCCAGCCTGGGCCTGGGCCTGTGGTCTGCGGCTGGGCCAGGTGACACGGGTCCAGGTGACACGGAGCCCCCTCCCCAGGACCTGTTCAAGAAAGTGGTGTCCTACCACTGTCTGGGCTCCATCTGGTACCTGTGGGACAAGAAGGGGAAGGAGCGCCTGGCACTCACCATCCGTGCCACCGTCACCCAGTTCAACAACATGGTCGCCTGCATCGTCCCCAGCTACCTCGGGGACCAGAGCACGAAGGCCCAGCGGAGTCCAGGTGTGGAACGCTGGGTTGACGAGGCCAGGGTATGTTGCAGGACGGCCCTGGGGACCCCTCTTCACCTCCCTCTCAGGTTGTGGGCTGTGGTTAGACCCCTGCACTACCCCAGGTCCCCCCTTCCCAGGGACATGGTACCCGGACACTCACAGTCCCCTGCCTGGGCACTCATTCTTTCCTGATGCTCTGCCCTTGGGATGAGCTGAAGTCCTGCACTCTGTCACCTCTGAGTCCTTATTGCACTCCAAAGCTCCTGGGATCCATCTCATATGAGGGATCAGCCCTGGGGGCTGAGGTGGGAGCAGGCAGGAGCTCCCGCCATGGCTCACAGTGTCCTCCTACTCAGAAGTGCCTCGTCCTAAGGAACTTCTCCTCCCCCATGTCACCCCCTCTGCTCTGGAAACCACTGCGGTGCACCACCTGAAGAGGCTATGGGCTGGACTCTGGTGACTCACGCCTGTAATCCTATCTGCTCCGAAGGCAGAGATCAAGAAGATCGTGGTTCGAAGTCAGCCTTGGGCAAATAGGTCGTGAGACCCTATCTCGAACATACTCCACACAAAACAGGACTGGTGGATGACTCAAGTGGTAGAGCACCTGCTAGCAAGCATGAGGCCCTGAGTTCAAGCCCCAGTACTGCCCAAAAAAAAGGAGGATGTGGGAAAAAGTCTGTCTGTGGGCACCTCTCTCCACAGGAAAGAGCTCTGGGTGCACCAGGGCTGGCATTACCCTCACGAGCCCCAGCCCCAACCTTGAGGGCAGAGGCTGCTGCCTTGCGTCCAGACCAGGATGTAGATCTGGATGCATTGTGCAGGACCACACTGCCCTGGAGCAGAGTTTGCCAAAGGTTACAGACTCTGCGGGAGGCTACCATGCTCCTCACAGCCTGTTGGACAAAGGCAGAGGTGTCAGCCAGTGAACGTCACAAAGAGTTTTATGGAGAGCAGAAGCTTTGGGCAAGGCTGAGGGCCACACTCGTGGGTAGAGATACCAGGAGTTTGAGACACCTTGTTCCCTTCCCTTTATGGCTCAGCTCAGCTAGGGAGCCTGGCACACACCAACGGGCCAGAGAACAAGACTGTGGTCAGTGGGCAGACCACTGAAGGCTTGCTCCCCTCTGAGTCTCTGCAGGACCCTGAGAAAGTCACCACTCCTCTCTGGGCCTCAGTTTTCTCTTATGGCAAATGGAGGCTGATGAGCCTGGGGTGCTGACATCACTGGAGGTAATGAGGTCCAAGAAAGAAAAGGATGTGCCGAAGCTCTGACCAGGGCTTGGTGCCGGGCACAAGTGAGCACAGCACCAATGGCAGGAAGCAGACACTGAGTCCTCCTTGTCCCCATGAGACAGGTGTATTCTTATCTGCATCTTGCAGATGAGGAAACGGGCACAGGGAGGCAAGGCCACCAGCGTGGGGTCCCCACTAGTGAGTCCTGGAGCAGGATCTGATCTGGAGTAGACACGCAGGGTGGCAGGAGCACGGTCACAGCCAACCAAGGAACCTCCAGGCCCAAGATCAGGACAATGGGTGGAGGACAGAGGTGAGAGGAGGAGGGCCTCACTCCATCCCCACCCCTGGCAAGAGGGGACTTCCAAGTTTGCCACCAAGGAGATGAAGCCCAAGAGAGGCCAGAGGTGTTTGAAGGAGACAGTGAGTGACCATGTCTGAAGCTAGGGACTGCCTGGGAGCAGGCACTCCTATTGCTCCACTGGCTGAAATGTCCCCATCAGATGTGGGCCCTGGACCCTGGCAGGTCTGTGCCCTGATCAGCTGGCATCTTAGAGGGAGGAGCTGCACCCATGAGATCCTGGACCTGGCAGAGCCTGTGGCAGGGGTTAGTGGACAGGGGCTACATAACTACAGGATTTGCCAAGTGCTAGCCTAAGAGGTGACCAAAGATACTTTGTGGCCTCAGGTACCAGGAGGGGAGCTCTGGACAGAGGCAGCCAAAGGTTCCCAGGTCACTCTGAATGAGAACTAAGAGCAGGCTGAGTGGCCTTCAGGGAGGGACACTGGGCCTTGCTTATCACCACCCCACCCAGTGCCACAGGTGTCACCCAGGGCCCTGGTGCCCTCACTCAGCCAGCCACAGACCTGCAGGGAGCCCCGTGACCCTCCCTGCCCTCCTGGAGTTGACCGTCTAGTGGGTCAGGAAGGACAGACAGCACTGTGGAAAGCAGTGGCCAGCACTCAGAGGCTGACCTGAGAAGAGGGAGGAGAGCAGCGTGCCCAGCACCCAGGCAGGAGGGGGCCTGCAGGTTGGGGGACAGTGAGGAGGCCAGGGGTGAAGGAGCAGGGCTGGGGCACATGAGGTCAGGAACTGTCTTGGGCCGGGCTGCACTGCGAGGACCTTGACTTTCTCTGGAGGAAGATGGAGCCCCTGGGGGTGGAGGAGAGGAGGTCAGCAGTGATTCTGGTGTGGTGGTGAGAGGGGCTGCTTCCCACATGCTGGAGGCTGCTTAGGAGCTGTCATCACAATCCAGGCTGGAAGAGCAGGGGCCACAGCAGGCTGGGAGCCGTGGAGGTGGCCACCAGTGTCAGCGTCTGCACATCACTTGATGTGGAATCTGCTGGCACATGAATGGGCACCACGGGGAGGGCTCCCTCGTCCCCATCATGGGGAGGGGCTCCTTTGTCCCCATCACGGGGAGGTCTCCCTCATCCCCATCATGGGGAGGGCTCCCTCATCCCCACCACGGGCCGGGCTCCCTCATCCCCACCACGGGCAGGGCTCCCTTGTCCCCATCATGGGGAGGTCTCCTTTGTCCTCCAGGTCTCCAGCTGCAGATGAGCCATTTGCAGCCCAGCCCTTCTCCTTGCTGGGTCAGGTGCCTCACTACACTTCTTTCTTATAAGGCCTCTCACTGCCAGGAGCTGGACAGGCTGTCATTAGTAGTCACCTGGGTGACCCTGACTCAATCCTACCTTGGCTCTGACCCTCAGAGGTGAGACGGCCAGAGGTGCAGCCTGTGTCCCCCACCACTGCAGCCTCAGCCCAGAGCAGGCCTGGCGTGTAAGCGGCCACTGGGCCTCCGGCTGGCTCCTCCTCTCTTAGGGTTAGACAAGAGCCTGTTGCCCAGGCTCATTGACCCTGATATCTTTGAGGGACACAAGGCTCCCTGGGGGTCCGGGGAGGAAGTGGCAGGTTGTTGTGGGAGCATGGGCCTAGGAACAGTTGGGAAAGAGCTGCTGTCATTACATGGAGGTCATTCCCCAGCAGCAGGAGGACGTGAGGACCCCCTAGACCCAGCTGTGTGCTCTGAGCTCAGTGCCAAGGTACCTCTGGAGGATCACTGGCCACTGTGCCCTGGGAGACACTCTAGGGCCCTTGCCCTGATCATTTGTCCCTGCCCTAGTCCAGATGACCAGCCAGGAGAAGGCCTCAGCCATCATCTGCCAGGCCATGAACAAACACAACCTGGACGAGGACAAGCCAGAGGACTGTGAGCTGGTGCAGATCATCTCAGAGGATCGCAGTGACTCAGAGTCAGACAGACGGGGTGATGGTGGAGCAGCGGGGTCAGTACCACTCACAGCCCCAGGCCTAAGGCACTTGGCCCCCAGAAAACATGGCAGCAGGTAAGGACACGTGCACACAGTGTCTTGCCCCAGGGCAGTCCTGGATGCTCCAGCGTCTCAGCTGCTGGACCTGCCCGGGGCATCAACAGGAAGTACAAGAACATCAATGAGGAGTGAAGAGAAGGATGGTCAGATGGGGTAGGGTGGCTGGACTGCCCTCTAGAAGAGACACGTTTTTGGCTATGACAGAAAAATGTATACTTCAGAGAGAATCAGAAGCTGGGGGTTTAGTTCCATGCAAAAGCACTTGCCTGGCACACACGAGGTTCTGTGATCAGAACCCAGCACCTGGGTGAACCGAAGGGTCACATGTTAAAACCCATGCATGTGACACCAAAAGCATACACTGCATAGAGACAGCCAATGTTATAGAAACCAGGACAAGGACAGAAACAAGAACAATCACAGGCTCAGAGCCAGCCGGGCAGGGCCCAGAGACCTTGGGAAAGTTCCAAGTCCTGTGTGCCTGTGTCCTCATCCCCAACAGGAGATCAGAATAGCCAACAGGTTAGTGTGAGAGAGGTAATTCCACTGCATGTACACGCACCTCCAAGGTCAACTGTGCACAGTGTCATCACTCTACTTTCTTTCCAATGAACTGTCTCCATGCAGCCATTAGCCCAGACAATCAGCAGTGACACCCACCATCCCTAGAAGTTGGATCATAAACCCTCCTGTGGCTTCTTGCACCATTTTTGTTATGTGGGCAGGATCAGTGGACCCCATCTTGCAGGAAAGGAAGACTGAGGCCTCGGGAGGCTCAGGAGCAAGAATCAGAGATGACAGTGTTGGCGTGAGTCCAGTCTAAGGTTGGTTAACAGACACCAGGCCACCACAGACTTACAAGAAATAGGAGCCCAAAGGAGACTCGATAGAGCTCAGTGGGCACGGAGGCCTCCCTGGAACCCAGCACAGGAGGCCTGGGGCAGGGCCTGCCCTTTTCTGGTCCTTGGAACCATTGTCCTTGGTAGGGCAGCACCCAGGGGAGGTGGTCTGGATTCTAGAAAGCCTGCTCTGGCTGGAGCTCCTGACCAGCAAAGGCAGCAGGGAGGGCAGGATGGGACGGCCCTTGCCAGCTCCAGGCCGCACAGGGACGTGCAGAGGTCCAAGTCTCTTTCTGAGACAGTCATTAAGTTTTACCAGGCCTCAGCGTGTTCTGTCCCAGGCAGGAGTCACTGGGAGGGGTCCTTGGTGGTCCTGGAGCTGGACTGGAGGGATCTCAGGGCTGTGGCTCAGATCTGGCTCTCAAGTGGTCAGGGTGTCCCAGTCCCTGTGAGCGCAGCTGACCGCCCCTCTGCTCCTCTCCCTCCAGGGCTGAAGATCCCCGAAAATGCCAACGTGTTCTACGCCATGGACTCTACCGCCAAGTGCGACTTCATCCTGAAGAAGCGAACCTTCACCAAGGGGGCGAAGGCTGAGCATGGAGCCAGCTCCACCCTCCCGCGCATGAAGCAGGGACTCAAGATTGCCAGAGGCATCTTCTAAGGGCCGGCTGGCCAGGGCTAAGCACTTACAGACTCCAGTGGCCCAGGCCCAGCAGGTCCCTTCTGCCCACCTGCCAGCCCAGGCCATCTCCAGACTCCAGTTTCACCCCAAACTTCTCCTGCTGCTGATTGACACCTGCTGTTGGACAGGCTGACCTGGCCTTCCTGGGCCACTTACCGCCTTAGGCACCTTGTGCTGTGGAAGCAGAGGACTGGGTGATTTTTGCCAAGGAATGCACCAAGTGGGCATTGTGCCCTGCCTGCCTCTGGCCCCCCATATACTGCCCTGATACCTTCCCAGGTGCAGGTCACTGCCACCTGAGCCCATGGGCATCCCAAGGCACCCTGTCACCTAGCAGGGCTGACCTATGCAGTTCTCTCCTGCTGCCCACAGACACTGACTGTGACCTTCGAGGGGTCCCACCGCCTCCTCCAGCCACTCTAGCCTTTCTCAGGCTGCACCAAATATTCCACTATCAGGGCCGACTGAGAGTAAGGGAGTCCTGCCCCCCCCAAACCCCAGTCCTCCCAGGAGTGGACAGAGAAGCCCTGTCACAGACCACACACTCACCCCATGGGTGCAGACAGTCCCTCTGAGGTGGCTCTCCTGCCATGCGAGGTGCCATTCACCACTGCACCCTGGGCTGTAGGAGACCACGGGGAACAGGTGTCTGTGGGAAGGAGAACTCGGGGAGGGAGAGGGTGAATGAATATTTATAAAAAGTCGAAAGGAAAATGTTTACTGGTGGGGGTAATGTTGACTGGTTGTGAATAGGAAATGCTAGAATTGAATATTACTGTCATAGTAAAAATCCTGTTTCTACCGTAGCCTGGTTATTGTCCATTTGTCCTTTCATTTCCTGTGCTAATGATGAGATAGACTCACCTTTCACGTGGAAAGAAGAAATCTTGCAGGATGCTCAGTCTGTTTTATGCAGCGGTAGGGAGAGCCGGCCACGCTGCTCCTCAGCTGGGCTGAAGGACACACACGTCCATCTTGTGCAGAGCAAGTGTTCATGTCAGTGTCACTAAACCGGCGATGTGCTGGGATGGCCCCTCAGAACCCTGGACTCCAGGCTGGAGGGTTTGTCACAGAGCATGGAACAAACTTGAAAATTGGGAGTCTTTAAAAATAACATTTGCAATGAGAATGGCAGAGTGAGAAGTGCCAGGACTCCATCTCTCTGGGAAGACAACCATTAAGCTGGGAAAGGGGTGATTCAGGCATCTGGGGACCCTGGAAGGTGACCAGACACGTTAACCAGTGGAGCTCGATAAAGGGAGGCATGGCGGAAGCTCCACATTTAAGGAAATCCCTGTCAGGTCACTGGCTGACCAGAAATAAGTGGAACAGAAAACTGGGTGACTCCACACAACAAGGATCCAGGCTTTATCAGGAAAAGTCATGATAGAAATAGGGAACCGAAGCTTTCAAAAAGCAACAGTGCAATTCCTGAGGAAGGACAACAGATGCCCAGAGTGGACAATGGTACTGCTCAATGTTCAAGTCTCCAAAAGTTACTAAGCTTGCAAGAAAGGGAAACAAGGCTCAGTCAGGCGGAAAGGACAGAAACTGTCTCTGAGGGAGCCCAGACATTGGCATTTGTCATCAAAGACACTAAGTCATCTGTTCTAAATAAGCTCAGTGAGCCCAAGGAAGCCATGGGCCAAAGACCTAGAGGAACTGAGGAGGAGGATGTGCGAAGGAATGAATTCAGTGAAGAGACAGAACTGGAATGAAGAGGGAGCCAAACAAATTCTGGAGCTGCAGAGTACAGTACCTGACGTGAGAGGTTCACGAGAGGGTTCAAAGAAGAAGAACCAGTGAACTTGAAGATGAGGCGACTGAGATCTGAGATGCGGGGAGGAAAGAATGAAGATATGAACAAAGCCAGAGTGCTGAAATACCGGCCTAACTACCAACGTGCACACAGAGAGTTCCAGAAGAAAAGGCAGAATGTTTGCAGAAACCGGGCAAAACTTTGATGAAAGACATGAACAGGCATGTCTCAGTTCCATAAACTTCAAACAGTATAAACTCGAAGAGACCCAGCCAACCCAAAATATGGTCAGACTGTCAAAAGACAGAGAATCTTGGGTGAAGACTCCATGACGTACACGAAACGCTCCGGGAGATTAGTGGCTGGTTTCTCTTCTCGAGGCCATGGGATGACTTATGTAAAATGCGCTGAAAGAAAAGCCAGGCCTCCTTTACGGATGAAGGAGGAAAGCCTTTGGAGGAATGAAGACCGGTAGAGGCAAGAGGGAATTAGAGAAACCATGTTGCTGGATTTGGAGCTCATCTCTATTTTGTTGGTGGTGGTGGTACTGGGATTTGAACTCAGACCCTCATGTTTGCTAGGCAGGCACTCTACCACTTGAGCCATGCCCTCTCCTTTAGTTATTTTTTGGCTGGGTCTCATGTTTTGGGCTGAGACCAGCCTTGGACCAAGATTTTATACTAATGCCTCTGTCCAGCTGGGATCACAGGTGTGTGCCACCACGCCTAGGGTGTTGAGATGGGGTCTTCTGAATTTTTTGTTCAGGCTGGAATGGAACCACAGTCTTCCCTATCTCTGCCTCCTGTGTAGCTGGGATTACAGATGTAAGCCACTGCACCCCCAGATTCTTCTTTTGTTGTATGTGATTTAAAAGTAAAATTCCTCAAACTAATAACAAATCCATGTGCAGGAGCACAATAAATAAAGATATTATCCAAGATGACAACCTAAAGAGAAAGAATGAAAATGCATAATAGCAGAATACTTGAAGATCACTAAACTAACCTGATATTATTCCAACTGGGCTGTTGTATATCTAAAATATTTATCATGAAAAGAGTGTATGAAAACAATTCCATTTACAATAGTCTCGAAAAAAATCAAATACCTAGGTGTAAACCTAACAAAGGATGTGAAAGACCTCTACAAGGAAAACTATATACTTCTGAAGAAAGAGACTGAGGAAGACTATAGAAAGTGGAGAGATCTCCCATGCTCATGGATTGGTAGAATCAACATAGTAAAAATGTCTGTACTCCCAAAAGTAATCTACATGTTTAATGCAATTCCCATCAAAATTCCAATGACATTCATTAAAGAGATTGAAAAATCTACTGCTAAATTTATATGGAAACACAAGAGGCCACGAATAGCCAAGGCGATACTCAGTCAAAAGAACAATGCAGGAGGTATCACAACACCTGACTTCAAACTATATTACAAAGCAATAACAATAAAAACAGCATGGTACTGGCACAAAAACAGACATGAAGACCAGTGGAACAGAACAGAGGACCCAGATATGAAGCCACACAACTATAACCAACTTGTCTTTGACAAAGGCACTAAAAATATACGATGGAGAAAAAGCAGCCTCTTCAACAAAAACTGCTGGGAAAACTGGTTAGCAGTCTGCAAAAAACTGAAACTAGATCCATGTATATCACCCTATACCAACATTAACTCAAAATGGATCAAGGATCTTAATATCAGACCCTAAACTCTAAAGCTGGTACAGGAAAGAGTAGGAAATACTCTGGAGTTAGTAGGTATAGGTAAGAACTTTCTCAATGGAACCCCAGCAGCACAGCAACTAAGAGATAGCATAGATAAATGGGACCTCATAAAACTAAAAAGCTTCTACTCAATAAAAGAAATGGTCTCTAAACTGAACAGAACACCCACAGAGTGGGAGAAAATATTTGCCAGCTACACATCAGACAAAGGACTGATAACCAGAATATACAGGGAACTTAAAAAACTAAATTCTCCCAAAACTAATGAACCAATAAAGAAATGGGCAAGTGAACTAAACAGAACTTTCTCAAAAGAAGAAATTCAAATGGCCAGAAAACACATGAAAAATGCTCACCATCTCTAGCAATAAAGGAAATGCAAATTAAAACCACACTAAGATTCCACCTCACCCCTGTTAGAATAGCCATCATCAGCAACACCACCAACAACAGGTGTTGGCGAGGATGCGGGGAAAAAGGAACCCTCTTACACTGTTGGTGGGAATGTAGACTAGTACAACCACTCTGGAAAAAAATTTGGAGGCTACTTAAAAAGCTAGACATCGATCTACCATTTGATCCAGCAATACCACTCTTGGGGATATACCCAAAAGACTGTGACACAGGTTACTCCAGAGGCACCTGCACACCCATGTTTATTGCAGCACTATTCACAATAGCCAAGTTATGGAAACAGCCAAGATGCCCAACTACTGATGAATGGATTAAGAAAATGTGGTATCTATACACAATGGAATTTTATGCAGCCATGAAGAAGAACGAAATGTTATCATTTGCTGGTAAATGGATGGAATTGGAGAACATCATTCTGAGTGAGGTTAGCCTGGCCCAAAAGACCAAAAATCGTATGTTCTCCCTCATATGTGGACATTAGATCAAGGGCAAACACAACAAGGGGATTGGACTTTGAGCACATGATAAATCGAGAGCACACAATGGAGGGGTGAGGATAGGTAAGACACCCAAAAAACTAGCTAGCATTTGTTGCCCTTAACACAGAGAAACTAAAGCAGATACCTTAAAAGCAACTGAGGTCAATAGGAGAAGGGGACCAGGAACTAGAGAAAAGGTGAGATCAAGAAGAATTAACCTAGAAGGTAACACACACGCACAGGAAATTAAGGTGAGTCAATGCCCTGTATAGCTATCCTTATCTCAACCAGCAAAAACCCTTGTTCCTTCCTATTATTGCTTACACTCTCTCTACAACAAAATTAGAGATAAGGGCAAAATAGTTTCTGCTGGGTAGTGAGGGGGTGAGGGGGAGAGGGAGGAGGTGAAATGGGTGGTAAGGGAGGGGGTGGGGACAAGGGAGAGAAATGACCCAAGCCTTGTATGCACATATGAATAATAACAAAATTAAAATTAAAAATAAATAAATAAAATATTTATCATGAACCCAAAGATAACCAGTTAGAAAATATTTGAAAGGCATGCAGGATAGGAAAGAAAAAGAGAATTAAAACACTGTACTACATAAAACTCCACTGAACAGGCAGAAGCACAGCTAGCTAGAGTGCTTGCATAGCATACACCATGCACAGGGGTCAGTACCCAGCATTTAAAAAAAAAAACAAAAAACTCAAGCAGGCGCCAGTGGCTCACGCCTGTAATCCTAGCTACTCAGGAGGCAGAGATCCAGAGGACTATGGTTTGAAACCAGCCTGGGCAAATAGTGCATGAGACCCTATCTTGAAAAAACCCATCACAATAAACAGGGCTGGTAGAGTGGCTCAAGTGGTAGAGTGCCTGCCTAGCCAGTGTGAGGCCCTGAGTTCAAGTCCCAGTGCTGCCAAAAACTTTTTTTAAAAACTTGAATTTCAACCATACAAAGTGGGCTGAAGGACAATAAAACATGTAGAACCTACAGAAAACAAATCACCAGATAGCAAAAGTAAGGTCTTTTCTGTCAGTAATTACTATAAATATAAATGGGTTAAACTGCTCAATTAAAAGGCCAAGACTGGCAGAATAGATTTTAAAAAATATACATGTATGCCATATTCAAAGACACCTACTTTGAGTACCAAGATACAAAAAGAAAAAAGACTGAGAACGCCATTCAGTGAAAACAGTATGCTTAACAATGACTATATTATCAGGCAAAATATGGTTACATCAAAATGGTAGCAAGAGGCAAGAAAGTTCAGTATATCTTGATAAAAGTTTCAATCCATGCCTGTAATCCCATATAGGAGATTGGGAGTCAGAAATCAGGAGGATCATAGTTTGAGGTCAGCCCAGACAAAAAGTTAGCAAGGTCCCCATCTCAACCAAAAAGCTGGGCATGGTGGTGGACACCTGTCACCCCAGCTATGCAGGAGGAAGATGGCAGACTCAGGCCAGGCCTGGGCAAAAAATGCAAAACTCTACCTGAAAAAGGGCTGGGGACATGACTCAAGTGGTATAGCACCTGCCGAGCAAGTGTGAGGCCCTGAGTTCAAACCCCACCTCCACCCAAAAAAAAGTTCAATTTGTCAAGAAAATAAAACAATTGTAAACATAATACTCCCAAATATATTAATACGCCCAAAATAAATGATGCAAAAATCGGCATGACTGGAGGGAGAAGCACACGGCTGGAGAACGTAATTCTGCACTTCAGTAATGGCTGCAATGAGCAGACAGAAGATCCGAGGGAAAGGGGGCTTGAGCAGCACCGTGAAGCCGCGAGCCCGGCAGACACAGGACCTCAGTTCAGCACAGCAGAGCACACCTGCTCCCCAGTGCACCTGGAACTCTCCAGGACAGACCACGCGTTAGGTCACCACCGAGTCTTAATGCGTCCAGAAGACAACGCGTACCCAGTTGTTTTCCAGCTCCGGTGGAATGGAACCGGAAGCCATCAGCAGAAGGAAAACTGGAATATTTATAAATAAGTGGAACTTAAACAGCACACTGTTAAGTTACCAGTGGGTCAAACAGATCCCGAGGGAAATAATGTTCCTCGAGACAATGAGGACAGAAACAACCGAAGCTAAGAGATGCAGCAGAACCACAGGCTCTGCTCATCAGAGCGACACCCAAACGGCACCTGGACGAACACCACAAAACCAAACCCTAAGCGTGAGAAGGAAGGAGATGATAAAGGATGGCAGAGGTAAGTGACAATATCAGGAACCAAAGTTGGCTCTTGGAAAAAAGTAACAAAATTGAACACCTTTAGCTAGATTGGCAAAGGAGAAAAGTAGAGGACTCAAGTTATCAAATTAGAAACCGAGGCAGGAACAATACTGCCAGCTTTGCAGAATAAAAAGGACTGTAAGAGAGTATATGCCCCGTTTTGTGCCAAAAACAGAAGTGGAATATTGGGCAGCCATAGCAGGACCAGAACTCTGATAGGAGTTTGCAGCAGCACTGGGCTGGCAGTGAGGTGACGTCAGCAGGACAGCTGAGGGTCACTGAGCTTCTCTCCATGTGAGTTATTAACTGAGTCCTCTGACAACTGCACAAGGAAGGTGCATTGACCATCCCCATGCACCAATGGGGAAACTGAGGCTTTGAGTACATGCTCCCTGTGCTCTCAGAGTGACAGAGTCACATTTGAACCCAGAGTCTGTGGGACCCCGTGCGAACCACATGACAAGGAGGCCGCACCTGGTTGCTGTGGAGGGGCCTCGAGGCTCTGCAGCTCCTGGTGTCCAGAGAGAAGCTCGTCCTGCCTGCAGATGGGCTGGTCCTGGTACTAGGAAAGCCCAGGGCCCAGGGTGAGCCCCTCCCCACCCCTTCCCTCACCCCCCCAGCCCAGGCAGCCCTGCGCCCCAAGTTCAGTGAGGGATCCAGGCTAGGAAGGTGCAGTTCCCAGGGGCAGCCATGATCTCTGGCCTCAGGGAGGCCAGTGTGGATGAAGATTAGTGAGGAGCCCAGAGGCCAAAGTGAGAGAGAAGCTGGTGACCCCAGAGAAGTCTCTGAGCCTCAAAACAGCAGGGCCTGCCTTGGGTGGGGGTTGTGAGAATTACCTAAGAGTGACTTGTGGGGTCCTCTCCCTGCACCGGGTGCCTGGGTGCAGTTCTGCTTCTCCAGAGCCCAGGGTTTGGAAGATCCTCTTCAAGCGGCCGCTCCTGCTGGCCAGTCCCAGGAATGATCAGCATTATTTGGGGTGAAGAAGATTCAGGACTGAGGCAGATTCAGGGATTCAGGGAAAGTACCCAAGCCAGGCCATGGGGAACAGGTGGCCTCCTCGCAGATCATCTCATGGGGAACAGGTGATCTAGCTCCACCCAAAAACGCCCCTTTTGAAACAGCATTTCCATCTGGACCCAAGCTGAGTGTGTGCACAAGGGCCCCTAATTATAGCTCATGGGTTCACATAGATGGTCCATCACCTACAGCCACCCCCAAGCACCACCGAAGTCTTCCCCACTTTGCTCACCTCTTGTAGTGTACACTCTTCCAAGCAAAGGCACGGGGCTCTTGAGCTACAGGCGCTGCTCTTTTGCCGTTTTCCTCAGAGCCCACCCCCGCTTCCTTGTGGAGTGAACTTACCTGCTTTCACTCACTCTCGGTGACACCACTGCTGCTTCATCATCAGTGTGTCTGTCCAATTTGTGTGGGACGCCAAGGACCTGAGATCTCAATCAGGGTCTTCCGAGACCACCCACGGGTTACAGGATGACAGCAGGTGAGGGAGCTCAGCGCAGAAAGGACAGGTGGATACGCTCTGTGCCCACCTTATAGAGCCTGTGCTGGGACATCCTGTGGCCTCGCCCCACGGAAAGAATTCCTGCTCTGGTTTCATTCATTCCCTTCCTCATTCCCCACTCATTCATTCACCTACTTAGCAAACACTGGCCCCTGCCATGTGCCCAGCACTGTGACTTCCTCAATGAGCCTGAGCCCTTGGTCCCTGCCCACACAGAGCCCATGTCCACTGTGTCACATGAAGGGACATGGCCCTGGGGTTAGCAGACATGATGAGCGGAACTGGCCCGTTATGTAAAGAGACAATTGTATTTGAAAGACAGAGAAAAGGCTTGCTTGGCACTGTAACGTGGGACCAGGACGCTCTGTACCATGGCGAGTGAGGGCTGAAATTATGTGAGCCCACGGTACTCACAGACCTGGCCTAACACCAGTCTGGACGTTGCCAAAAGGGATTTTTAGATGAGGTTAGCTTTTAATCACTGGAGGTTGAATAAGAAGATTCTCCTTCAATGTGGGCATGCCTCCCGCGAGCCGCTCGGAGTGTGATGCCCGAGAACTGGGATTCTGCCTCGAGCCTGCCTTGGATGCCCTGGATGCCAGCTGCCACGGCCACTCAGCCCTGGGTTTCCAGCCCAGGGGCTGACCCAGAAGATTTTGGACTTGGCAGCCTCCTACTGTGGGCTTGAGGTGGGGCAGGCAAACAGGGAATGACAGTGACCGAGGAACCAGGAAACTGGTGCAGCACTGCATCCAGGTCCATTTTGCCAATCTACTGCCCCACCCTTGTTTTGGAGTAACCACTGATGATGGTTGAGGCTACTTCTTGGTACGGCAGCCAACGGTCCCCAGTAATGACCCCAACAAGGACTTTCCCAACTCTTGAGGTCAGCCTGATAGCTGTGGTCTCGTGCACGCACTCCCTTCAAACCGCCACCTTGGCTCTGAGGACACCTTATCGGTAAACCTCCACCATTGCCCAGTTTTGGAAATGCCCTCCCGTTTCCCAAAAATCTCCACAATTATGTGCATATATCATTAGCATAATCATTAACTCTTATCCACAAAAGTGCCTCAACTCGGGCCCAGTGCACTGGACTGCTTGGTCAAGCTGCCTGTCCTCTAATTCAGGAGTGTACTCTCACTTTATAATCACTTCAATAAAACCTAGCTTTTGCTTCAACAAATCTCTATTAAAACTGTTCCTGAATTCTTTCTTCAGGGAAAACAAGGACCTGTTATTGACTCCCCTGACAGATTAGTCAGACTTTTCATTGCTATGACAACCACCGAAAGAAACAATTTAAAAGGAGGAAAGGGCTGGGCCTGATGGTACATGCCTGCAATCCCAGCTCTTGGGAGCAGAGCCAGAGGATCAAGAGTTCAAGGCCACGGACTCTGTAGTGAGCCCTTGTCTCATAAAACCAAAACAATAAAAATAAAAAGGTAGGGAAGATTTACTTGGGGTCATGGGTTGAGAGGTTTTAGCCATGATTGGTGGGCTTCATTGCGTTGGGCCTGCCACGAGACAGAATATCATGATGGCGGGTGCATGTGGCATTGGCTGCATGCCTTATGGTGCCCAGGAAGCAGAGAGACACAGGGAGCATCCAGCACCAACATACACCCTTCAAAGGCTCACCCCAGTGACTCACTTCCTGTCACCAGAACCCACCTTACACAGTTCCACCACCTCCCAAAAGTCTATTCGAATTTTGAATCCCTCAATGGCTCAAACCACTGATTAGATCAGAGCCCTCATCATCTAATGTCTGGAAACGCACTCAGAGCCACACCAGAGGTACGCCTTCCCAACCTGCTGCTGTCTCCCAGTCCAATCGAGCTATCAATTGGGATTAGCTATCACATTCCCCAAGCCCAGACCTCAAAGAAAACCTCTCTCATTCCTCCTCCCCCTTTCAGGGAAATCGTTTGTCACTCTTTCTCCTGTCTACATCTCATGGCCCTGTGTCTCCAGGGAACCCTAAAGAATAACAAGGAGTGGGGGCAGGGGCTGGTTTTGCAGCTCATGGTGACTCTGGATCTCGGGCTGGCTCTGCTGATGCTGGGGCTCCTCGAAGGGTTTCTGATGGAGGTGGATCTGGCAGTAGAGGTGGCGACTGGTCCACTTCTAGCTCTGGCATTGAGCTGGAGGCCTTGGGGCAGTTGGTGTTGGCTCTGGAGTCGGCACAGCTGTGGTACTGGAGCTGGCACAGAAGCTGGTGATAATGCTGCCTCTCTGAAGTTGGGGTTGGAGGTGGTTCTGGATTGGTTCCACCTCTGCTGATGGTGTGACAGCTGTGTCTCCTTCTGTTTCTGTCATCTGAAAGTGGCACAGAGCTGGCTGTAGGTCAGGACTGTCAGTGCAGTCTCTGGCTCTGGCCCAATGCTCAGGCCAGTGGTATGAATTTGTTCTTGGCACTGCCTCCAATTCTAGGATTGGTTTTGAGGCTGGTTCTAGCTTTACGGCTGGTGTTGGGGCTGTCCCTGAAGCTGGTACGGGCACTGGTGACAGAAGCAATCTCAGGAGTTTTGTTTCTGAAGAGGCATGTGGAAAGGTGTGTCATGCTGTGAGCCTTTCACCCCTCACAACCCCATCCCTGGCTCCAGCTTGTCTAAAACTGCACCAGAGCCTGAGTTGCAAAAGGCTGAGCAAGGAGAAGCCTTGCCTCCTGCTGTTCCCTGGCCACCTGGTAGTAGAGAAGTTCACCTGATGGATGGGGTCAGTGGCTGGGCAGGACCGGGGTTGGGGGATGAGCTCCTTCCAGACTCTGCTGCCCTGACCTGCTGTTCATTGGTCCATGTCTTGAGTTCCAGTCCTAGCTCCACAGTTGCAAAGCACAAGACTAGACACATTTCTTAACCCCAAGGCCTCAATTCCTGGCAGCACAGTAGCTAGGGGACACCCATACCCCACCCCCACCCCCACCCGGTGACTGTGAAGATTCAAGGATTTGGAACTAGCAGAAAGCCTGGCCCACGGAGGGCAGAGGCTGCTCACCAAGGTGCATCCAGGGCCAGGATAGCTTCCATCTGCCCAGGAGGCCTGGCCAGCCTGGGCATTTACTAGGTGCCTGATGTGTACTAGGGCAGACACGGGAGAGGCCTAGCCAGCGGGTGGATCTGACCTGGGTGCACCGAGGGGCCCCGCCCTCTACCCTGCAGCAGAGGCTGCTGAAAGTCACGCAAAACCTGCAAAAGGTTGTGACCCACGTCTACGCAGTGCAGTATTCGGGTGACCTAGAAGCATCAGGGACCCATGGGCTCGCCGCGGGTCTTTCCTGCCCACCACACTAAAGAGGAAGCAGAGTGTCACTGCCCTGTGCCCCTGGCATATTGCTCAGCCCGAGATGGCCCCTGGGGAACGCCAGGTCCCTGTGGACAAAGACAGAGCTCCCTGCAGGGGGGCGGCACCTGGGGGGGGGGATGGTTAGCAGCAGCCTTGGGCTGCGGAACAAGCAGCAGGGGTGCTGTGAGTCGGCGCAGGACTCCCTCCGGGAGCCAGTTGTGGAGTCCGGTGCGCTTGGCGCCGTCCTGAGTGCAGGGCTTTGAACGAGCGGCGCGGGTCTCTGCCCGCCGCGGAGAGCGCAGGAGCGCGGGCGAGGCGCGGCGGGCCCGCTAGAGGGCGCTGTGCTGCGCGGCGGCGGCGGGCGGATGTCCCTTGAGGGCCGCCGTAGACGCCGCTATAAAAGGCGCCGCGTGTCCGTCTCCGTCCTCTCTGCGGCCGTGGCGGCGGGCGGTTGCGGGTCAGCTGGGGCCGCGGGTGGAGCTGCACCCACGGGCACGGTCCCCGGCTGCCCCGACCGGCGCTCGCGCGGAGGTGGGTTCGCGAGGATGCTGTGAACGCGGTTTTGCACCGGAAGCTCGATGGTTGCCGTGCGTCACGTGCACGGGGCCTCGTGGGGGCCGAGGCGGCTGACCCCGGTGGACAGCGTCAGGGGACAGCGCCTCGGCCTTCTGGGCGGGAGGCATGCTTGTGCGGAGGTGCAGGCACAGCCTCCCAGGTGACAGCAGTGGGCATCTCCCCAATCTGCCTAAGCAGAAGGTGGTTACCCGAAGGAAAGCCGCTGTCTGGTCCTCTGTACACTTTTTATCAAAAAGACAGCTTTTCCGAGCCAGTTTCTCTGAACGGCCAACTGAGAACAAGCCGGAGACAACGTGGAACGGGACACGAGGTAGAGGATTACAGCCGCCAGTAGTGTGTCGCCCGAATTAAACAGGGAGAAGGCCCGTGGGGTCGCACGGGCTGGATCTTTGTCGAAAGCCCGTGTAGCCGTGACCGTTTGTGTCCTTGTAGACCAGATGCAAGAAAGTACAGTCTCTGCAGGGCCCCACTGTGGTCTTGCCAAGATGTGTATGAAATGGGTGCTTTTCCTTCTAAAGGGACTTGGCCGGCTGGAAACTTAAGCACCTGTAAGGAGGCGCTGGAGTCTTGGGTAAGTTGACACGTGGGTGTCTGGGGGTGCGGGACTTGCTTCATCTTGAACTTTCACTGCCCCTAGAGGCGTTGCAGGTGTGGCTGCTGTGTCACATTTGTGTCAGTAGGTGGCAGAGAGAAGAGAGGCTATGTCTACGCTCAGTGTTTTGACCGGTGGACAACTGAATGATTAGTGGCCTGACATTCAGTGCCTTGTGTTAACCTGTGTCTGCTAGTCATTTGATGATCCTGCACTTCCAGAGCAGGAAGTAAAGGGGGCATTGCGCCGGGAAGGGTGGAGAAAGTGTCAGCTAAGGTGACTTGTTGAAAAATCATAAAATACTGTAGTGGGACGTTGCTCAAAGGTTTGCCTGGAAAGCATGAGGCTGAGTTGAACCAAACCCCAGTACACCAAGAAAGAAAATTGTAAAATGCAGTAACTCTGAAAGGTCTCAGGAAGCCAGGCATGGTGCCACGAAGCTCTAACCCCAGCTACCGGTAGCCAGCATGACCTAGAGGGCAAGACTGTCTCAAACAAAAACAGTGTTGCTTGTTACATTGGATGAAAACAGTGATTGAACCAGGGTTTTCCTTTCAGTAGAGCGACACCCAGCACTAAAGTACTAGGGGTTGTTCGGGGCTGTCAAAATACTTGGCAGCCAATTCAAACCACACACTGTCAAAAAGGTGGGGGAATACAGAGGGCTAAAGAAGGATATTCCGTATTTGGTTCGGGTAATAGTAATGATAGTAGCCAGCACCTATAGAACAGTGGTCTCTGAGGTTTCACTTGCCACTGTGTCAGTTACTTGTGGTCAACCACAGTTCAGAAGCATTCAGAGGGAAGTTCTCAGAAAAACTGCAGTGTCAGTGTTGTGCTCAGGCAGCCCTCGCTTTCCATTACATAACATAAAGTGCTTTCTTAGGTGCCCAGGTGGAGCCTTATTGTAGGTGTGTGCACGTGGAAAGAAACCTGTGCACAGGGGTCAGTGTTAATCTGGTTTCCAGCATTCACAGGGGTCTGTGCTCTGATTGATTCTTCTTTAATACAGGGAGAAATGTGACTGCACCTGCTCACAGTGAGAGCCTTGGCCAGTGACCAGCCACTAGCTGGCCCCAACCAGGTGAGGGGGAGAACTGGTTGCAGCAGGGTGTGAGTGGCTGCCCTGCAGATGCTGTCCTAGACCTGCCAGCACCACAGGCACAGCCATTCTGCTGCGCCTGTGACATCAGGGCAAAGAGCAAGTGGCTATTTCTACGCTCAGTGTTCAGAAGTCAGTGAGCACTAAGAATGGTTTATAGCCTGACATTCTGCAGAGCCACGGTGAGGGGCACTGGGTTTTTGCTCTGCCAGGGTGGAGGCACGGACCTTGGTGAGGACTGAAAGCCACTGAGCTGGTAGAAATCTGTGTTCTCGCAGTGCCATGCATGGATTGCCTGGGAACAAACCTGTGTTCTGAGGATCCTTTAGACCTGAAACGAGGGAAGGAGCTGCCTCTGGGTTGGTGTGGGCACATGGAGGAACAGCAGAGGTGCATACCAGCCTTCGTGCTGTTGGTGAGACCAAAGCCTGCGTCCTCTGTTGTTAGTATCCAGAGAGACTTCCATGCTCTCCTAAGCCATGAGGCAATGGGGGGGGGGGCAGAGATGGCACACATGGGAGACAGATAGGCGGTATGAGGCATGTTGGAGATCCTATCTGAAAAGCAAAGCAAAAAGTTGGGGGTGTGGTGGTAGATCACCTGCCTAGCAAGCAAATCCCAGAGCCCCCACAAAAGTGTGGATGGAGTGTGGCAGCCACAATTGCTGTGCACTGTACAATGTCCAGGGTGCCCCCACAAATTATGCAGTGCCAAACAAACCTTGGCTATAGATTGACAGTTTTGGGGATTCACAGACTGTTCCCACAGGTGGTTCAGGGAGAACAGGGAAAGCAAAAGCCCTGGTCTGGTCCACCATATCTTTTCATTTTCCAGCTCCAGGTGCCAGGAGGAATTGGGCCTGGCTGGCTCCACACCCTGTGGGTCATCAGAAAGTACAGATACAGCTCATGGACCTCGTAAGTGTGGCTGCCAGGTGGTGATTGCCGGGTGAAGAGTCCCGTTCCCCTCCCCCCGCCACCCAGTGGTGTTACCCATCTTCTGCTGGCCAGGAACCTGTTGGATTGCTCCATACTTCATCATAGGCACTGTTCCTACGTTGAACTGTATTTGGATTATTTTTGTTAATCGCATGAGGTGAGGGTGCAAGTGATTAAAAAGGATCTATGTATTAACATCAAAAGTACTGCATAGCTGGGCACAGGTGACTTGCCTATAATCCTAGCTACTTGGGAGGCTGAGATCAGGAGGATTGAGGTTCGAGGCCAACCTGGGCAAACAGTTTGTGAGGAAACAACTCCCCTCCCCTCCTGCCTAATCGCCAACATAGCCAGAGCAGAATGGATTGGAGGCATGGTTCGAGGTAAAGCGCCTGCTTTGCAGGTACACAGCCCTGAAACCCCAGTCCCACCACACAAAAAATATATACACACACATTTATGTATGTATATGCAACAGTGTCCAGAACTGCTTCTTCATGGTGATGTAGGCAGTAAGGGTCCCCGTGATGGGGACATACCACCCCTTCTGCTGTGGGTTCCACACACCATCTGGTTTACTCAAGTGGCAATGCTTCTCCTGTTTTGCCAGCACAGACTCCTCGAAGGTGCATCAAACAAACCCTTTAATTCACTTTTAATACCTTTGATGTAAAACTCCATGTCCCAATGTATATGTGCTCTGGGTCGGGGCGGGGGACCAGTACTGGGGTCTCAACTCAGGGTCTTGTGCTTGCTGAGCAGGCACTATTGCTGGGGTCACATCCCCAGCCCTCTTTGCCCAGGCTGACCAGGAAAGCACCCCTATTTATGCTTCCTGCAGAGCTGAAATGATGCCCAGCTACTCACTATGTATTTGTATGTGTGTGATACGCTATTGTTTGGCTACTTCCTAGACAATAAAGTTTATATTTAACAGTTAAATTAAGTTTCAGAGTCCTAGGCTGGGGGTGCCCTTGCATGTGTACAGCCTGCGTTCTGGGAGAGCTTAGGCTCTTGCCAACATTTCTAAATCTGAGTTGCTACCTCTTTATCTTTCCCTCAGTCGTGATCTTGATTTTAAACCTGGCCCCTTGCCTAGCATACAAGTTTCTGGGTTTGATCCCTGCACTACAAAAGATAAAAACTGGCTCTGAGGCCTGAAGCATGCTCATACAGAACATACAACTGGTGTCTGTAAAGGCTTAGAAGTTTGGGGTCAGGTGAAAGCTGCCCTGCATAATTGGTGGGTATCCCAAGAATTGGCTGCTGCTTGTCCAGCAAGGGGGAGCCTGAGCCTCTAGGCCTACATGGACATCAGTGGGCGGCCAGTACTCCACATACCCAGGCATCACATAAAAGCCATTTATTTACATTGAGACTTCAAAGTGACTATCCCAGTGGGCCAGCCCCTGGTGGGGGCTGCAGGCCCCCTTGCAGTTGCTAAGCTAGTCCCGGCCGGCGTTTTAAGATCCTGGGGCCCTGGGGCACCATGGAGCAACCAGTAACATTTTCCGGCTGGGTGCTTTATGCTGGGCTTCACAAACTGGCTGCTGGCTGGACTCATGCAGTTCTAGCTCCTAGAGCTGTGGTTGGGTGCAGTGTGCTAAGTAGCGAGGGCCCCGCGCGTCAGGAGTACTTGGTGTTGGAGATCTTCTTCCAGAGCAGGGTCTTGAGGTGGCTGAGCACCAGCGAGTGGTGGGCCTCCACCTGGCTGGCCAGCCCACTCAGTGTGGTGCAGGTACGCAGCTGCTTGCCCAGCTCCTCACGGAGGTCGGCAGGGGCACCAGGCAGCAGATAGTCCCGCAGCAGCTCGCACACCTTGGCCAGGTTGGGCTGGATGAGGTCGCCCTTGCACTGCCTCATCAGCCGGTCACACGGGGCCCTGCAGTCACGCCCGTAGGTGCAGTCGGAGCTCTGTTCACAGTGGCGGCCCTGCAGGAAGCGGCGCACAGTGGCCTCAGGTGCCACCTGCTGTAGGTCGGCCATCCTGAAGTCATAGGTGGCAGTGTGGCCCACGTTGGCCAGCGTGGTCTCACACATGTAGAAGGTCCCATAGGAGCCGTGGAAGAGCTCTTCCACAAACTCCAGCAGGCCGATGGCGATCTTGGCACGCCAGGGCCATGCAGGCCCGAACCACTGCTGGAGGGCTCTGTGCAACGCGGGCGGCAGCAGGGGACGCAAGGCCTCGTGCCAGGAGCTGCGGGGGAGGCCCTCAGTGAGATAGAGGTCCCCACAATAGCCCAGCAGCCTCGAGGCGTGCTCCTTCTCCTGCAGGGACAGCAGCAGCAGGAACTCGTTGCGCTGCAGCAGGGCCCACACAGACTTGGCCTCGGCCAGGGACACCCTGCTGTCCTTGTTGAAGTCAGCCATGAGGAGGACCTGGCCAACTAGTGCCGGCAGGGAGGGCAGGTCGCCCAGGTTTGCCTGGTATTCAGGACCAAAAGAAATGCACTGAGTCGCTTGGGGCTGTGGAGCAGAGCGCAGCCCTGACCCTCCCGGTGCCAGCCATGCATGGGGCTGGCCTGCTGTGCAGCTCCCCATACCTGAGCGCCTCCCACATCAGGTCTCCCTGCCAGAGCACCTCAGAGCTGTGTGCTGCCTGAAGCCTTGGAGAGCTGGTCTCTGCCTCTCAGGCCTTGTTTCTGTTTTTCTTCCTCATTCCTGCCACAATAATCCTTCACTACCTGAGCCCTGGCCCCACCAGACTAGAAAGCCTTCTTCCTTAGGGGTGGGGGTGGGGAGGCCTGCCCCAGGGTCTTCTTAGACCTAACCGGGCATTTTCAAACATCCACGGCATCCGGCTGTGGATGCAACAGCAGACAGCCCAACCACCCCCACCCCAGAGCCCACTGACCTTCAGGAAGCTGAGGGTCATCTCCCGGAACTCCTTGATGGAGGTGCCCCTCGTGGGCTTGTCAAACAGCACCAGCTCCCGCCGGGGGGCCACAGAGTTCAAAGCCTCCTCGATGCCACACTTTATGATCACCTCCTTGTCCTGCCAGAACCCGCTGTACACCTGGACGAGGTCGCAGTGATGTAATACGTCTATGCCCCTCTCACTGCTATGACAGAGCCCAGGCCCACCCAGCCCTGCCCTGCCCTTCAACACACCTGCTGGCCTGGGGCTGAGGACAAGCAGGTCCTCCACTCCACCTGGTGCAGCTCACACAGGTCCCGACAGATGGAGCCCGAGATGATGCCCTTCCGGTACTGGTCACACTGAGGAGACAGATGCCAGGTGTGGTATGAGGCTGGTGGTCATGTCCCCACCCTCACCCACCCACTCCACCAAGGTCCCAGGAGGAAGGGAACCAACAGGCAAAGTGGTCGCCAGGGTGGGTGTGAGGTGGGAATTAGCCCCAAGCTCCATCACACCTGCCAGTCTGCCCCAGCACCCACTGTGCCCAGTTCTCAGGCCATAGCACTGTTCTCAGCAAAACCCCATACTGCTAGAGCCTAACCAGGCAGCCTCTGCCAGCCCTGCTGTCAGAGGTCTTAGAAGCCACCAGTCCCTCCCAGAGGCAGTGCCCAAATCCTGGCTGCTGCCAGTGGCAACCCTGCTGACCCACCCTGTCCCAAATCCCAGCTCCCATGAACACAAGAGGACCACCCAGACGGCCCAGGTCCACAGCTGCCAGAGAACCAGAGACATCTCCACCTGACAGGCTTTCCCACTGCTTCCTTTAAGTGAACCATTTTCTGAGGAATCAGAGGCTGCCCCAGGCCAGCCCCAGCAGGAGGGCACAGCAATCGATCTGTGCTTGCTCATGGGTGCAGGCAAGAGCTACAAAAGCGTCTGCCAGGGACCCCTAGTCATAGCTGGACAACTAGGCATCGTGATATTGCCAGGTGAACTGCACCCCATGAGCCTTCTGCCAGCCTCAGGTGCCAAGCCTCTCGGCACAGTCACTCTGAGTGGTGTCCGTGTCCTCCAGTCCAGGTCTCTTTCCATCCATAACTTAGTCTGTGTCCTCACCCAGCCCACCCTGTAGGCTAAAGCAAGACAGCAGGGACAGGATATGACCTCTCTGATACATCCATATCGCAGGGCAGGGCTCACTGTCACAGGCCACCACCACAGAGTAGGGCTACTGCAAGGCTCCCTGCCCCCAGCTACTGTCCTGGCCCCCATCTGTGGGGGAGGTGATTTATGGCACCTCAGGGCTTGAGTTGTTGGTCATCAGAGCTGGTGACAAACCATGTCACCATCCCTCAGGCACCCTGGGGCCCCACAATTACTCTCAGCCTGACCTTCTTTCCAGGCTGGCCCCAAGCAACCTCATTAGCCAGAGGCTTGGGGAGACCCTCTTAGCAGTAATTAAATTAGGCCCTACCCCTGGCCCCAAATAGGGCCTGGCAGCCCCCAATCCCAGGGTAGGGTGCTGGCTGGCTTTCATGGGGTGAATTCCTAGATGTACATCCCTGTTGCCATGGAGCCCTGTGCTGGTCAGAGCCAGGCTTGGGGGAAGTGAGAAGGGAGGGGCCCAGCACCTCATCCAAGGGTGGGAGGAGTCAGAGCTGAGCCAACCCTAGACCCAGGACTCAGCCACATGAGCCAGGAGGGAGGATGCTGTCCTGTGGAAGCAAAAGTGACAGCTCTTCATCTGACACAGAACAGAAAAGCCACCAGTGCCACCACGTCACCTCCTAAGTGGGCCCTTTATAAGAAGTCTGCTCTGATCCCACATTCTCCCCAATTACAGGACTTCCATACAGCCAGACCCCAGCTGTAGTGTGCCTGGGGGCCGTGCTGCCCTTGGTGCACAGCAGCTGGTATGGAAGGAAGCCACCAGTCACCTGGCCACCCAGGCTGGGGGCCAGGCTCCAGGGTCACTGAGGACCTTCCCACACTTGACTGAGGCTGGGGAGGAGGCCTGCACAGACTGACCACCCTCAGGGTCCCATCTGCAGACTGGGCCAGGGTGCCCAGGTGCTGCCCACAAGTGGGAAGTGGTGGGAGGAGGCATGATTTGGAAAGGGGACACTGTCCCCATGTCCTGGGGACATCAAGAAAGCAGGCTTGACCTCAGATGTCTGCCCTCATCAGCCACAGGGCACCAAGGCGCAGGGGTCAGCTCCGAGTTGCTCACACGGGCACTCAGACACGTGAGCATGCAGCCCTCACACACCAGTACACCCTCACACAACTTCAGTGCTATCTCCCTGGGGAAGAGGGTATGGAGGAGACCCTAGCCAGGGGCTCTTCAGGATGGGACAATGAGGACAGAAGCCCACTGCAGTCTCTGCTGGAATGCCCTCCCTCCCCAACACATCAGGAGTCCATGTTCGTCCCCACCAGCAGCCCATCCAGCAGTCACACTCACCTGCAGCATCCTTGCCATCTCCCACTTCCTTCCCTGGACCCCCATCCTCTACCCTCAGCCACAGGCAATGTTGCAGACTCAGACTTTCAGGTCCACCTCACCTCCCACCAAATGTCCAAGTGGCCTGTGGGCCAGGTGCCCCAATGCCATGGCTGACAAGGGCCCAGCCAGGTCCCCAGCCGAAAGCAGACTTACAATCACCACCTGGCAGACGTGGCCACGGCAGAGCTCTGAATAGGATGAGTAGTGCACATACACCATCCAGCTGCCCGCGAAGATGCCTAGCCAGACCAGCAGGACGTACCTGACCCGAAGGCCCGGGAGCCGGCACTGCTGGGGGAGAGACTGAGTAAGAATGTGCCCGTCCCAGGCGCCGTGGAATCTTTTGGTCCTTTCATGGCCTCCCAACCCTCTGAGCCTGCCAGCACCCACCCCTCCACCACCCACCCCAGCTCAGCACCCCACCAAGTGTTCCCAGTCCCCACCCTTGGCTCCCCCTTCATGCCAGGCACACACCAGGATCTGCAGCCAAGGACTCCATGGGCAGGTAAACATTTCAAGATGAGGGGCACACAGAAGGGAAGGAGGGTGATTCTTTATTCTGCTGAATAAAGACCTTTTGTGCAAATTCCCCTCTGGTCACACTGGGCACTCTGATAAGGTCAAGTGAGCCGCCTGAGCTGCAGGGCTAAGGTTGTTCAGTCATCCCAGGGATGCAGCCCCCATTTTAACTACTGTATTGCATAGGGTAGAAAGTCACAGCTGAGCCAGGGCCAGCAGAAGAACCAGGTGTAGAGAGCAAGGCCCCAGGACCCCAGCCCAGCCACACCCGGGAAGACAAGTAAGGGACACAGGCTCATATGAACACCCGAGTTCATAGCAACAGCACCTGCAGCACCAAGGGCGGGACAGCCTGGCGTCCACAACAACTGATGGACAGATAATAGGGTCCATCCACACCATGGAACAGCACCCAGCCCTAGGCAGGAAGGAAAGTCTGACACCTGAGCCAACAGGATGCACCTGAGGCCATCATGGTGCGAAATGAGCGAGTCACAGAGGGACAAATCCAGGGGGATACCACTTACATGAGCTCCCCAGAGTCCTCAAATCCACAGAGACAGGAAGGGCTGGGGAGGGGCCGGGGAGAGTCAGTGTTGATGGGGACAGACATCAGTTTGGGAAGATTTCAGAAAGTTCTACGGATGGATGATGGTGGTGGCTGCACAACACTGAATGTGCTTAATGCGCTGAATGTACACTTAGCAATAGCTAGGATGGTTCGTTTCATGCTATGTGCACCTTACCACAACTTTTTTTAAAAAGCAGAGGACATGCCTGTAATTCCAGCACTCGGGAGGCTGAAGAAGATCTAGAGTTGGAGGTTAGCCTGGGCTACCTATCAAGACCCTGTCTCAAGAAACCAGAAAAAAAAAAAAAAAAAAGGACAGGCACAGTGGCTTATGCCTGTAATCCTAGCTACTCAGGAGGCAGAGATCTGGAGGATCGCAGTTCAAAGCCAGCCCAGGCAAACAGAGAGACCCTATCTCGAAAAAAATCCATCAGAAAAAAGGGCTGGTGGAGTTGGCTCAAGATGTAGACCCTGAGTTCAAACTCCACTACCACAAAAAAAAAAAACTCTCCCTTGTGACTGGAGGAAACTGAGGCCCAGGATAATGGAGACTGCAGGGTATTGAGAGCTGGCTGACAGCTGGACTAGCCTAGAGATATTCCAGCATGAGGGCTGGACTTGGGGATCCACCACCCCCAGAGGAGGCCCTACTGCTGGTGTCTACCAGCTGCCAGGGAGAAACTGGCAACTGGGACCAGCCAGCAAAAGCCAAGCTCACACCCACTCTGCCCTGGTTAGCTCCGGGCTGGGACAGAGCTTCCTCCATGAAATGGGGCCACCGGCTCCTTGCCGAGAACACAGCCCAGCCCTGGTAATCATTTTTTTCCAGGAGAAGTGGATGTTTCTTAGCTTTCCTGGAGGAGCTGCGGACAGAGGACCCCAGGTGCAGAGCAAGGGTACAGCCTCAGTGGCCAGTGAAAAGCAGTTGGGGCCCGGGGGTTCAGCTCAGCACGAACCCAACCCAGGTTAGGCCTCTGTCCCCTGGGGCCTGCTTGACTCTGATCTGTTTCCCTCAGATTTGTCGGTAATGAAAAACAGGAAAGCAGAGAAATGGTGGGGGTGGGGGTGTGTGGGGTGGTGCTGTGACAGCACAAGGTCAAGGACTTCCAGCTATGCTGAGTAAGGAGGTCTCTTCATGGGCCAGGGGACCTACCAGACAGCCAGGACAACAGTAGGCCCTGGCCCATGAACCAAAAGGCGTACCCAGGCTGGAACCACCCCTTTCCCAGCCAGATCCCCTCTGGAGTCCAGGCCTTTACACAGTTTCCACAGTAATTACCTCTGCTGGTCCCCTTGGTCTTTGTCTTACATGGCTCTTCCCCAGAAACACCCCTGAGCCCCTGTAGGTCCCCAGCGCAATCTATAAAGAGCCCCAGAGCAGCTGGGTGGGTCGGGGACAGACTGACAAAGTCGGGGTCTAGGGCCCAGTGTCGGCTTTCAGGGGCAGGAAAGAACAGCATCGGGTGAAGCCACTTGAAGGGGGGGAGGGTCATTCTTGGGACAATAGTACAACAACCCCCCTGACAAGGAAGTCCTGGGCACGTGCCAGGCACCCTTCACCACCAAACCAAAAGGGTGTTTCCCAGGCAGGGAAACTGAGGCTCAGTGTATGCCACAGTATAGAGGGGCAGGGCTCAGCCAAGACTCTCCCCCAGGAGCCCCACTGGGAATCCACCAAACCCCTCTCCTGGCATTGCTGGAAGGACTTACTGCTCTGGATCAAGGTGGGGGAGGAGGGGCACACTGACCTCCTAGTGTGAGAAGGGCCCTCAGGACCCTTCAGCTCATACCTTGCCCAGGGCTGGGTGGACACCACCCAGGACACTGATGGACAGGCAGGACATCTGGGCACAAAGAGTCTGTGCAACCTGTGAGCTTCTACTCCCAGCCTCTTCCCAGGCCAGGCCCTAGGCCAAGGGCAAGACCTCAGCAGGACCCTCCCTCCCTGAGACAAGTCAGCGGCAAAAGGGGCCAGGGAGGAGTGGGCAGGTCTAGCAGGGCTGGCTCCTTCCCGCAGGCACTCGGGAGCCTGGAGGCCAGAGGGTGGACAGAGGATCTGAGAGGGTGGACAGTGGGCCTGGCTGATCTCTTCAAAAAGGGCTCCCAGCCGCGGGAACCCCAGGCAGCCTGAACGTCTCCCGCAGACAGAAGCCCCGCCCTGGGGGGGGGAACGCTGTCTTGTCCAAGGTCACTGCGGGGTCAGGGCACGGTCCCTGGCTCTGGCTGACTGATGGGCTGACCAGAGGGCGGGTATGTCCTTCTTGGGGCGTCCCTACGTGTCCCAAGTTTGCTACAGAGGAAAGACAAACCCTATTTTTCAGGTAGTGAAAAAAGGGAAGGACTTTCGTGCGGCTTCTGGGCCTCGGGGAGCACCCGCGGCGCCGCACCCTGCGCTCGCCCCATCCCGACCCCCTCCCCCATCCAGGGCCTCCCCCAACCCCTCCGCCATTCACCCGCCGTCCTGCACGGTCCTCGGCGCGCCGCCGCACCCGGGGCTGACCGCCGCCCTCGGGCAGGCCATGCGGGCCGGGGTCCGTGCGGGGCCGGGGCGGCGGGCGGCCGCTTACCTGCAGGCCTTTGGAGAAGGGGCAGAGGAGCACCAGGTGCGCCAGGCGCCGCAGCCGCCGCATGATGGGCGCCGGCCGGGGCTGCGGGGGGGACCCCCGCGGCTCGGCTCAGCCTCAGCCCGGGCCTGGCCCGGCCCGCAGCTGCCACGGCTCGCTAGCCATGCGGGCCGCGCGCCCCCGGCCCGCGTTAAAGGCGAGGGCGCGCGCCTTTCTGACGGCCGACCGTAGCGCGCGCGCGAGAAGGAGGGCGCGCGGGGAGGGGGCGGCGCGGGGGCGGGGCGCGCGGGGAGCCGAGGGCCGCGGGGGCGGGGCTCCCGTAACCCCGCCTCCAGCCTCCCCCGCCCCCTCGGGCGCACGGACCCCCAGCTGCAGGGCGCGCGGGCAGCGCGGACGCCCGCAGGCAGGTGCCGCGCAGAGGACCTGCCCGAGCGCCGAGTGGCGCTTGCGCGTTTCCTCCACCTTTTCAAGAATTGCTTCACGTTGGGTAAAAGGCTCCGTTTCTGCCCCGCAGTCCTCCAGCGTTTGCAAGCACAGTGGTGAGGCCACCGCAGATCACCGAGCATCCTCCCCCGACCCGCCCAAGTCCCTGGCAGCGCTGTGGTTCGGGCCCCGCCACCACGTAGCTGGAAGCTCAGCGCATGACCTTGGCCCGAGAGCCTCGCACCTGCACTGGGGAGCCAGTCCCTCTGAGTCCTGCTGCGTGGACCACCGACAGACGCACCCCTCTCCCACTGCTGCAGGGCGTCTGCTTCGTGTTCGGGGGCCATCAGGAATGGAGAGGCTGAAAATACACATGTTTTTGTTTCCACTGACTGAACACCCGGAGGGCATTGCTCACCGTATGGTAAGGGTTTTTACAGCAGCTGCCAAAAATGCCTTCCCAGGCTGCACCTTCCTCATCCACTCTTGGCACTGTCGCGTTAAAATTTTAGCCATCCTAGAGGGCTGGTGGTGGTATTCACAGAATTGTCATTTGTGCTCCGTCATGAATACCGAGGTTGGGCACCTTCTCATGGGCTCTGTTGCCACCCATATATCTGCTTTGCAAAGTGTATGCAAAAGACACATTTAGTTTAACGTAGTCAGCGTGGTGGCTCACGCCTGTAATTCTAACCACCTGTGGAAGCAGAGATCGGGAGGATCACAGTTGGAGGTCACCCCAAGCAAAAAGTTCTTGAGAGAGCTGGTGGAGTGGTTCAAGTGGTAAAGCACCTGCTTAGCAAGTGCACGGCCCTAAGTTCAAACCCCAGAACCAAAAAAAAAAAATTCTTCGAATTCAATCTCAACCGATGGAAGCTGGGTGGGCACCCAGGTGCACACCTGTCCTCCTGACTCCAGGACTCCAGACTGAGGCCCAGTCCTGCCAGGCATAAACTGGAGATGCTATTCCAAAAACTAACTAAAGCAAAATGAGCTGGGGGTGACTCAAGTGGTGGAGTGCCCGATAGCAATCATAGACTTGAGTTCAAACCCCAGCACCCTCCCCCAAAAAAGAAGTGTCCTATGAGCTGAGCAGAGAGGTGTGTTTATAGACAGAGAAGGGTTGAAGAATGCTGAAACAAAAGCAAAGAGCAGGTTGGTTGTTTCAAAACTACTTTCCTTGTAAGATGAGAACAAGGACCGGGAAAATACTGGCTGACATCAGTTTACTGGGGTTTTTTTAGGGGGGAGAGGGAGGTGGTACTGGGTTTTGAACTCAGGGCTCTACAACTTAAAGCCAAGCCCCTGGCCGTTTTTCTTTTATTTTTCAGATAGGGTTCCAAGCTTTGCCCTGATTTGGCTTGGACTGTGACCCTCCTACCTCTGCTTCTCAAGTGGCTGGAACCGTAAGTGTATGCCACCACACCCGCTCCAGGTTGCTTTTTTTTTTTTTTTGCATGTAAATTTTAAAGCAGAGGGAAATTCATTTTCACACCAATTGAAGATGGCTTGTTTGGTAACACTGACTAATATTTCTCTAATCCTCATTTCTTGGAAGATCTGATAAACAGCTGAGCTTAAGCTTGGTGACATGGAACTGTGGCATGGGTGACTCCATTTTGATTTTTAGTCTGGGCTGTTGGGGTGCTGTACAAGAGACTTCTCCAATACAGTAGCTTCCTATAGTTGCAGTACTGGGGTTTGAACTCAGAGCCTTCACCTTGAGCCACTCCACCAGCCCTTTTTTGTGATTTTTTTTTTCGAAACAGCCTAACTGTTTGCCAGGGCTGGCTTTGAACTGTGATCCTCCTGATCTCTGCCTCCTGAGTAACTAGGATTACAGGTGTGAGCAACCAGCAACCGGCATGAAATTTTTCTTTTTCTTTTTTTATTTGACTGTACTTGGTCAAAACCACATGTGATAAAGCCAAGAATAAAGCAGGTCACCATGTTGAAAGGTAACTTGACCAGTGTTTTCTTTCGGTTTCCTGATCCCCCATTAGGCCGGAGCAGCTAGCAATGCTTTTAACTTGCATGCTGATTTGCCTAGCAGTCTGGGTCACTATCTCAAGGAAAATATCTGATGAAACTCATCTTTTAATGAGAAGGAAATCTTGTTAAAGGAAAATAAATATGTCATAAAACCCCAGATTTAGTACACCAACCAGACCTACTGTCTTTCTGGGCTCAGCTGATAACATCAAGGATGACTGAGATGTACCAGGTGCCCAGAACAAAGGGGAACACAACCTAAAGTGATGTTTAAAGTGACCAGCCCTGGCTCATTTTAGAGACTGTAAGTACCCCTCAGGTTGGAGCAGTCAGTGCCTCTTTTCATGTGCCCACACCCACGCCCAGGTGTGTATTGTCTTTTCCTTTGCTTTGCTTTACTAATAAACTTCCCTGGTCTCTACCTTAACATGGCCTAAAATTCTTTTCTGGGAAAAAAACAGAAAAGAGCCTGTACCCAAGTGTGGGGACCTTCTTGACCCACCTTGGTCCAGGTGACGTAGGGACTGTGAGACATTACAGGGAAAATTCTGAAAACCCAAATGACTTCTGGGCTCAGACTTTGGTGTCCTCAAGTTCCCGTCAGCAGAATAACAGGTGTCGTGCCAGCACCGTGGTTGTGTGAGTCACGGCTGCAGTCCTGTCACCACACTGGCTCCATAGCCACTTCTCATGGGGGTGTGCTGTGTGGTCATGTTTGTGCCTTGTACTTGACATTGTGTGATTCCAGGTGTCCACTGACTTTCCAGTGGAAAAAGCAATCAAATGCAGCCTCTCAAAAGGTAAGTCCATGTCCTAACCCCAGAGCATGGACCCTAAATTAGTAAAAGGGTTTTTGTTGGAGGCCAGAAGTCAGAAAACCAGGTGTGGGTAGGATGCCAGGGAGGAGCCTTCCTGCTTCTTCTGGCCCTGGAGGTCCCTTGGCTTGTAGCTGCCTCTCTCTAACTTCTGCCTCCAACCCCACAAGGCCCTTCTCCTCCTCCCTCCCCTCCCTGTGACCACATGGAGGCATGTCAGATGTGTGGCCCCTCTGCCCAATCCTGCTGGAGCAGAGCAGGCTCACTGGGAGCTGTGGAGCAGGTTGGGCCTTCCTTCCCTTCCCTTAGGCCTCCCTTTTGATAATAAAAGCAATACCTGATCACTTATAAATGCAACACTGCTGGTGGCTCATGCCTGTGATTTTAGCCACTTGGGGGGCTGAGATTGGAGGATCATGCTTAAGGCCACCCCAGGCAAATGCTTTGTGAGACCCCATCTCCAAAATAACCAGAGTAAGTGGGGCACCAATGACTCACACCTGTAATCCTAGCTACTCAGGAGACAGAGAGCAGGAGGATGGTGGTGCAAATCGAAGCCAGCCCAGGCAAATAGTTCATGAGACCCTCATGAACTCGAAAAAGAAAAGGGCTGATGGGATGGCTTAAGGTATAGTTCCTGAATTCAAACTCCAGTACTGAAAAAAAAAACCACACAGAGCAAAATGGACTGGAGATGTGGCTCAAGCAGTAGAGAGCCTGCTTTGCAAGTGTGAAGCCCTGAGTTCAAATTTCAATGCTACCCTAAAAAAAAAACACCACAACGCATATGCATATTAATGAACATTGGAAGCAGAGACTCCCCCCGCCCCAAGTCTACCTCCAAGTGACTGATGTCTACCAGCCCACTCCTAAAACACGGGCAGAAGTGTGTGTGTGTGCCCACGTGTGCACCAGCACACACACCTCAACAGCAGAGAGTGAGGCAAGCTAGAACTAGGGAAAGTTCAGAACTCACAGAAAAATATTACATATCAGATTTACAATGCTCTGGGACCACCCTCACCTGGCCGGAACCACCACGCCCCTCCCCACTCATTGATGATTGGATGGGAATCACTGGTTCCCCTCCCCATAGGTTAGGGTAGATTTTAAAAGCACTTTCTCAGCCAGCAGACTCCACCTGGGCCCCATCATGCTCTCCTGTGTATTTTCCTTCCCTAACTTTTAATAAGCTCCATTTACACCCAAGTGTCCTGCCATGGATTCTTCCCCAGGGGACACAAAGAATTTGGAAGTCTTCTGATCTGTGAAACAGATCTTTTCTATCAAACAGCCTTTTCTATCAAACTGTGTTGCCATCTTATAGCTGCTTGCAGTTCTGGGTTCTTGCTCACTGAGCTCTGTTTTCATGCTCAGTGAACTACCTACCCCACCCCCAAATTCCAAGCATAGCATTAGCCAATCGCAAGCAGACGGTGCATCTGAATTTGACCAATCCAAGTAAAGGGGGCCGGGCCTTTACAAAAATGCAGACCTGTGGTCTGCTCCTCGCCTGCTGTGCCCATGTGCCTGTGCACCCTTCTGCAGAAGTAAAATTGGCCTTGCTGAGACAATTCTCCATTCCTGTGTCTTCAATTGTGACTCTGGTGGTCTTCAGGGGTCTTATTTCTAACAATCTGGGGGCTGGTCCAGGGTAATTCCATCCAGGAGAGATGCTTTCTGGACGCCACAGTTACCTCAGCAGCACAGAGAGAAAGGGCCTTAGTAAGCACCATGGCAATCAAGAAATTTCTGTGCACAGACCAAGGAAGGTAAGAAACGCCTTTGATTGGCAAACATTCCTTGGTGGTCAGGGAGAATCTTGGAGGTTGTGTGAGGGTAAATGAACCATGGCTGAGACACGGGGCAAGTGTGGAGTCCCAATCTGAAGTTCTGTAGACATCCAAGCGACTACATACGGGTTAATAGCAGTCCATGAAGACCTGGTCAGGGGCTTATACTGAACTGCTTATTGCCAAGTAGCACCACCAACTGGATATCATCCTGAGAGGGAATCAGCTGGAGAAGGACAAAGCATATGGGGTAGCACGCAGGACACCTCTAGGAAGTTAGGGAGGCTGAGCATCTACCCAGCATTCTCACCAACCAGGTAGACCAGGTGGGGAATGCTGCAAATAAAAAGAGCTCCAAAAAAGATGAAAGTAAAAATAAAATTCCATCAGTCCACTAGGACAGATGTTAAAATATTGGTCCAATAACCCTCAGACCAAAGGCAAAAAGAAGCAGCAATGATCAAATATTGCTCCTTTATCTGGACACAGGGACTCATTCTCAAACCGGCCATTTTCTGGCCAAAATTTGGATTAGACGAGGACTGGGTCTGTCAGTTACTTATTGAATATGTTAATGACTAGAGTCCCGGGAGTCAGGAAGAGACTGAGTATGCCCTTTGTTGGAGACAGGGAACTGTGGTTCTCTTTCCCTTAAAATTAGGAAAGGGACAAAACTGAGCCAAAGGAAACCCCCTCCCCATTATAATCAGCAGGCCTTGGCTTCTCAGTCGGAATCCCAAGACCCGGATGGGGGCTCCAGTCAGGAGCTACCAGAGGCCCAGCCCAAGCTCCCTCTGAGCCCTCAAGTGACCTCCCATCAGCTTTGGCCTCAACTTCAGGTCACAGTTCATCCTTATCAAGGTTCAGAGGGGAACTCCAACAATGTCAGAGGGATATTCAGAATCTCCCCTTTCCCCCATCACCCAAAATGCAGTCACCAACCTTTCACCTACTCAGAGAGGTCCCACCTGCAGGTGGAAACTGGTTTTGTTGATGCTCTGCGGACTAGCACAGAAGGCTGAAATTTAAACAGAGAATGAAAACCCCTTCAGAAGACCCACATGATGTCACAGATCAACTCGACCAGTTCCTAGGCCCACAAATTTACACCTGGGTGGAATTCATGTCTATTTTGGGGGTTTTATTTTCTGGGGAGGAGAGAAGGCTGCCATGGTCACATGGGAAAAAAAGCACCCATCAGTGCCCGAGGTTCAGCCTGCAGACAGGAAATTTCCCTTTGAAGACCCTCATTGGAATAATAACCCTGCTGACAGAAGGAAGATGGGGTGCAGGTTAAGAAACACGATCATTAAAGGAATCAGGGAATCTGTCCCTGATCCCAAAACCAAGCCAAAATCTTTGACGTACAAGGGAAGGATGAGGGAGGGGCCTGCTGACTTTCTCCACATGAGAAAATATTCAGGGTTAAATTCAGATGACCCCCTGGGACAGGGGGTGCTGAAACTCCACTTTGTGATCAATAGTTGGCAAGATATCACAAAGAAATGACAAAAGACAGAAAACTGGAAGGACAAAAGCTTGGAGGAATTATTAAGAAAGGCCCAAAAGGTTTGTGTGAGACAAGATGGGGAAAAAGGAAAACAGAAAGCTAAGATCACATTGTCAGCAATTGGTCAGATCACGCAGGAGAAAAACACTTTTCAGAGAGCTGGGCCAAGACCTGCTAGAAACCCCAGAAGGAAAAGAAAGAGAACAGATGCTACCAGTGTGGGAAGTCAGGACATTTCAAACAAGAATGTTCTGAGGAAAGGCAGGAGCGGGTACTTCCCCTAATGACCTTTGAGGAAGAATAAGGGGTCAGGGGCTCGTTCATGTGGACGGGTCCTACAAGGAGCCCTTTATAAATTTAAAAGCAGGACCCAAAGAATAAGAAATCATTTTTTTGGTCAGCCTGCGTGGGTATGCTGCGTGAGCCTGACTAAGAGCAACGGGGAACGAGAAATAAAACACACAAACATACAGACATACAACATACAACATAAAAGCTGGGGATGGGAGGGCTACACATTCCTGGTGGGAAATGTGTGCACCTGCCTAAGCCAGAGTGTTTATTTTACTAGGTCAGTACAAGGAAAAGACTCAGGTAAAAATCAAGCTTTAACAATTCTTGATGCAAGATGAAAGGGATGAGGTTTGGTGGGCTAATTTTCCTAAGGCTAATGAAGCTTAATTATGACACATCAGTTCTGGAATCATCAAGGCATCCAGGACACCTTATCTAAGGTATTGATGAATCTGGCATCAGGGAGTCTCCTAACAGTTCTGGTACTTTATCTAGTTTTGCATGGGGGCTGGTGTTCAGATACAGCAGGTTGTATTCTTCAAGGAGATGTGAGAACAAAGGTCAAGACACCAGGTACTGGAGAAATTATGGTAGAAGAGGCTGTGCAAACTTCTACATGGAGAGGCTGTGCAAGCTCCATTATTCACAGTCCAGGGTCATGCCTGGTCCCAACAAGAAAAGATGCTACCAGTGTAGGAATTTCAAATGAGAATGTTCTGAGGGAAGGAAGGAGCAGACACTTCCCCTAATGACCTTTGAGGAAGAATAAGGGGTCAGGGGCTCTTTCATGTGAACAGATCCTACAAGGAGCCCTTCATGAACTTAAAAGTAGGACCCAAAGAATAAGAAATCATTTTTTTTGTCAACTCTGGAGTGGGCAAGTCATGGCTTACTATGGTCCCCCCTGGCCTGTCCCTCTCCTAGGAGGTGGCTGCCAATTTCTGGAGTAAAGGGAAAGGCATTTCATGTCCTCCTCTTCAAACACACCCCATTGAAATTCCAAGACGAGATGGCATGGGTTAATCTCCTTTCTGTACCTGAGGCTAGGATCAATCTTCTGGGAAAAAAAGCACCCATAAATGCCCTCCAAAACTTAGAGGAATTAAGAGATTTAGTGTCTGAGCTGGGAAATAAAAGAAATAAAAGGGAAAAGAATTTTAAGATTTCATTAAATTTGATGAAAGTGCAAATTGAGGACCAAATTCTCCCTGCAATCTGGACCAGGGATGGGAACGGGAGGGCTACAGATTCTCCCAATTCATATTGACCTGAAAACCCCTGGTGAGACAATACAAAGGAAGCAATATCCCATAACACTGGAAGGGAGGCTGGGCCTGAAACCCACAATTGAGGGACAGCCTTCTGGAACCCTGTGTGTCCCTTTTAACACCCCAATCCTGCCAGTTAGGGAGTCACATGGATCTTATTGGCCGGTACAAAATCTCCAGGCCATTAACCAGATGGTTCACAGAAAGCACCCAGTCTTCGCAAACCCCTATACTCTCCCCAGTAAAATACCTCCAGATCATCAGTGGTTAGTGCTATAGACTCTGGGCCTGTTCCCTGGTGGAGGATGGCAGGGACATCTTTGCCTTTGAGTGGGAGGACCCTCAGACGGGGAGAAAGCAACAGTACAGATGGACAGGCCTTCCACAGGCTTTCACTGACTCCCCTAACCTATTCCAGGTCTTAGAACAAGGGTTGGAGGGATCTTCCCTTCCCTCCCGGGTGAATTTATTATAATATATGGATGATTTTCTGCTATCTGACAGATACTACAGTTAGCCTCCTAAACTTCTTGGGCCATCAAGGATTAAGACTAAGTCTCAAAAATTAAGTTACAATTTGTTGAAGAAGAGGTCAAATATTCGGGATATCTGATTATCAAGGAAAATGCAGATTAAGTCCTGAGAGAATAGAAGCAATTACTGGTATGCCTCTATCAGAGACCTTCAAATATTTCCAGTTTCATTGGATATTGCAGACTGTGGATAGAATCCTGTGCACTCAGAACTAAACCATATCTGCCAAATCACTCCCTTGCGGTGCAGGGAAACAACCTAGCTGACAAAGCTGCAGAGAAGGCAGAGATACCAATGCTACACCTCACTCCTGTTGAGCAGACCCTGTCCCTAACCCCTGTTTTCATTCCCCAGGAGAAAACTCAACTCGGGAAACTGGGCACCTCCTGGACCTTGGACGGGAAATGTCCTCCCAGATGGGAGGAAAGCACTTTCCAAATCTGTCATGCAGGAGATATTAATCTAATTACACCAAGGAAATCATTGGTGGGGGTTGTCCAGGCTATGTGTGGTGCCATCCTCAGAATTTATGTGCATCCAGGAATCTAAACTCTAGCAGAACAGATCACTGAAGGCCATCTAACCTGTAGAAAGATTAACAAACAGGCCTTACAGGGACAACCTTTAGGGGGAAGAAATCCAGGCCTGAGGCCTTTTCAAAGTGTTCAGGTGGACTACACTGAGTCGCCCTGGGCAGGCCATCTGAAATATTTACTGGTTATAGTGGACCATCTAACTAATTCAGTCGAGGCGATGCCTCTGTCTAATGCCACCACAAATGGAGTAGTTAAAATGCTTTTAGACAATGTAATTCCTTGGTTTGGACTTATTGAACATATAGATTCAGATAATGGGAGTCACTTTACAGCTAACATAATCAGAGAATCGGTGAGGGCTCTAGATACCAGGTGGGAACATCAGCTCTGTGGCACCCACATTTTTGGGAAAAGTTGAAAGAATGAACAGACTTTAAAAACACAACTGACTAAGCTACTTCTTGAGACCAGGTTGCCCTGGACCAAATGCCTACTTCTAGCCTTACTCAGGATTAGGACAGCCTCCCCCCCACCCCCGGCCGCCCCCAGGAAGGACATAACGTATTTCTCCTTATGCAATGTTATATGGGTTACCCTATTTGGGCTGGCTCTCTGGCTTCCCCTCTTTGAAACCAAAGATCAGTTTCTCCAAAATTATGTGCTTGGTCTGTCTTCAGCTCTGTCGTCCCTGAGGTAACATGGACTCCTGGCCCAAACTCCATCTCTCGAGTTTCCAGTGCACCCACGCCAACTGGGAGATTACATCCTGATCCAGACTTGGAGCGGAGAGAAGCTCGAGCCAGGCTGGGAGGGACCTTATCAGGTGCTACTCACTACGAGACAGCAGTATGTGTTACTGAGAAGGGATGGACCCACTACATCTGAGTAAAATGAGCTCCTGGGGAGGAATGATGACCATGTTTTCAAGTCAGTGGGACTTGAGGGTTAAAGTAACCTTAAAGAGACTGTAATAGGGCTGTTGTTCCTTTCCATATGTGATACTGACTCCTAGTGGTATCACTCAGACCTCTTCCCCTATATCGACTGGATTTGATGCATGTGTTGTAATACTCTGTGGGATCTTGAAAATCAGTGTTATATCCAACATAGGGCTCACTCTATATATATGGGTACAGACCCCACCCCTGGTTACAAAAAGGGTAGTTATGAAGGTGGTTACTGTCCATGTTATGCATGGGACGACTACATCTGGGGAATATATCTCACCAGACTACTACTACCCCAAAGAATGGGGAAGGAACAATTGTGGAAAGAAATTAAGTGATAAAAATCCAGCTTAAGAAAGTTACTCCCTCCCCCAATTGTCAGTCCCTCCAATGCAACCCCCTTAGGCTGATCATAAATGATCCCCATTCTATGACCACAGAGCCATCTATTTTAAGGCAGTATGGATTAGGAACTAGCATTATTTGGCCCATGGAGCCTATAGGTTCATTTTTCTTAGAATTGCTTCCTGCTACCACAGCACCCCCTAGTGCCCTGTTCTCAACACTGATCCCCCAGCTCCATCATAATCAAACTGAGATAATTGTAGTGGAGGTCAAAGACATCAGACAGACTGTAGCTATTGAAACTGGTTTTGGGGAAATGAATGCCTGGCTGGAAATATTCTGTTTGCACTTTAAATAATAGCGATTGCTACGTGTGTATGACAGGAAGACTGGAACCCCAAGTTGTCTCCTTCCCCTTAGGATGGACCACTAACCCTGCTGGTATGAAATGCATGGTTGCCCTCTTCCAGGAAAGGGTAGCCTGGGGCAATGGGTCTTGCAGGACCTTGTCACTACTGTTTGCCACAATAAATGACTGTGAGAGACTAAAGCCACCTTGGTTTATCAGACCCCCATCTCAAAGCTCTAACTTTGCCTCTTGCCTCTCTAGGGGAAGGACTAGAGTTTCTGCGAAATGCATCCACAGTGAAGGCTGATCCTTTGAAGAGATGAGCAATAAGTCTGCTCTTACTTTTGCCAGGGCAGATATGTGGAGGTATTTGTGGTGGACCTTTACTTGAGACTCTTCTGGTCAAATGGAGTGGGACTTGCACTCTAGTCCAGTTGCCTATCCCTTTCACCCTGGCATTGTGGAAATGCAGACCTTCCCTAACCAAGGAAAGACTGAAATAAGATCTTGTTTCCCCTGAGGGTTGTTTGACTCCCTTGTCTACATAGACACCATAGGGTCCCACGAGGAGTCCCTGATGAATTCAAAGCAAGGAACCAGATAGCACTATTCTGGTGATCCACTATTAATAAAAATGTGGACTGGATTAACTATATTTATTATAACCAGCAGACATTTGTCAACTATATTAGGGATGCAGTGAGGGGAACTGTAGAACAACTAGGCCCTGTTGAAGGACTAAAGGAGGTCCCAAAAGGTGATAAGTGGTCAAGGAGACACCTTTCCTTCCCAGGAAACCTCTGTCTGCACCTGAGAGACATCTCTGCCCCCAGAAAAGGCTATAAAACCAAATCCCCAACCTGACCCACGGGGATCTCTGGTTTCTGGGTCCCCCTGCATTCTCCAATATGCAGTCTTTCTCTTCTCTTCTCTACAAATAAAATCTTTCCAACTTCTACTATTGGAGTCTGCCTGTGCTTTCATCCTCAGAGCGGGGTCAAGAACCCTGAGCACCCTGAAATTCCTGTGTGTGTCATCCATGCATCATATTTGGCAATGCACGAAGGGACCAACCACTCCCTAAGGTCATTATAGGTTGTGCCAAACTGGGAAAGACTGCCTAGGAATGTGACCATGAGTGTCTGGCACTCCAGTGGAGTCTGTTTTCCAAGAGAGACCCCCACCACCACGGCCTAGCTATGGTGGAACTCTCAGGTCGACCTTTTCTCCCTCTCTGTCTTGTTAAAGAGGGTTTCTCCCTTGGGAAACTGAAGGAAAGCTCTAAGCCCACTACAGCTGTACAGCAGGCAATCTGAGGAAACTCCGATGCCAGGCGGGGATTTATACCACACTGCCAATGCTACCTGGGCAGAACTCGACTTCAGTGCACCAAGGCTTTTTCTTTTTTCCTCTCCTTAAACGCTAACACTCTCTTTCAAGATCTGACCAGCTTAAGGGGAGGTCCGAAGACAGCCGGTGGAGAGGAAAATTTGTCTTCAAGCCACAAAAGGTGTTCTGGCTGGGGCACTTCCCGGTGTCACCCAAAGGCTGGAGATGCAACTTCCTGACCCACCCTGAGGCTGCAAAGGCGGCTAAGTCTTGGACCTCTCCAGCCATGTCCACGGCAAACAGACAATCAGATCTCTCATGCTTCCTTCATGGTTTCTGTGGCCCGAGAGTGGAGGTCACCTCTTGCTTCCAGTGCTCCAGTACTGCCTTTGGGCAGGATTGACCTGGACAGCAGGGATGATCAATAATCCCTCATGCATTGAGCCTGGAAAATCTCTTTTCCCCCAACCCTCAGCCTCTCCTTCCCCTTTCCCAGGCAGTTCAGGATGAGGGTCCCCCTCCCCACTTTGCTCTAATAGCAGTGAGCTTCTTTCTTTAGGGAGTTTGGGAAAAATCCTTACAGGTACCAGAAAGTGCTAGTCTCCAATTTAGGCTTAACAGTCTTTGTCAAGCATCAGGTTAACTGGTTAAACAGGTTCTGCAGCCTGCCCTCAGGGGGGGAAAAACAGTTAAAAGACAAAAACTGCAGGTCTCCATTTTTTGCCCCTTACTGGAGCAAAAGCCTCCAGATGCTCTCCCTTTCCCTCTCTCTTTTTATAGAAAGCGTATATGCCTCACAGAATATATAGGGGAGCAAAAGTCTACTTCATCAAGAGTCCCCATCCATGGCCTCCTTCTGGCCATGCAAGCCCTCTTGGTTACTTTGATAGAGTTATTTTTTAATTATAAGCATTCAGCTGGTGGGAGAGAACTAGGCCTACCTGGGTCCAGGGCAAACAGGCAAATCAAAATAGATGAGAGATCATCTCAGGGGGTGGGTGCAACTGAGATATCTATCTGTAAACCCTCCACGACTCTACCCACGAGTGACAGTGGAAGGAGCAAGGGAGAGCGGGACGCCCTCTCCCACTAGAGTTTCTCCTCATCTGGGGACACTTAGATAAAAGGAGAAACTTCTGTTAAGGTGACCAATTTTCCCTTTTTAGATGGGAAATCAAGCCTCAAGGATCCAGGAAGGATCCCCCCATGCCTGCTTATTAAAACACTGGAAAGATCTTGATCCAGAAAGTCTTCAGCAAAAGCAACTCAAGTTTTACTGTACCCAGGCTTGGCCACAGTATCCTCTGGGAGATGAGGAAAGATGGCCAGAAGGAGGGAGCATTAATTATAACACCATTCTTCAATTAGATGTGTTCTGTAAAAAGGAGGGAAAGTGGACCAAAGTTCCATACGTTCAATTGTTCTTTTTCCTAAGAGACCACCCAGAATGGCTAAACAAATGCAGGCTAGATACCCAGACCATGGTAACCCTTTGCAAAAAGCCCCCAAACTCCCTTGAACCAAAAAACCCATCTAATGCTCCATCAGCTCCCCCTCTTCCCTCTTACCCAGCTACCTCACACACTAGATGCTGTCCCACAGGACTTTACCACCTCCAGTTAATTCCTGGAGGGGACAGAGCTCATGTTCCTTTTAGAGTGAGTGAACTTAAAAAAATAAAAAAGGATTTAGGAAATTACGCAGAAAACCCAGATCTGTACATCCAGGCATTTAGAGAAGTCAGCCAAAACTTTGAACTGAGCGGGAAAGATGTACTGCTATTGCTATCTCAGACCCTCACTTCTCTGGAGAAACAGCGGGTACGAGATCAGGCAGTCACAGCTGGAGACAATTATCACTTAGATAAAAGAGGCCCTACAGGCCTGTCTCATACTGGGCCCTCACAGGAGGAGGAGGGGGAGGAAGAAGAAGGACAAAGACATTGGATACCTAGAAGGGAGCCTGGATTCCCAATTCCAACAGTGCCTAGGTATGACCACGGCCTGGCCCTAGATTTTCTTTTGGCCAAACAAGGTGGGGTAAGTGCCATCACCAATACCTCCTGTTACACATATATAAACACTTCAGGCATTGCAGAGGAATGTGCAGACTACATTCTCCAACAGGCTAAATGGCTCCAGGAGCAATCTCTTGAGACTCAGGTTTCTACACAGGTGTGGGAACAAATAAAATCCTGGGTCCCCTCCAGGACTTGGTTCTTACCCTTTCTGGGGCCTATAGTTTCCATTATTCTCTTGCTTGTGTTTGGGACTTGCATTTTAAACTTACTTGTCAAGTTTGTTTCTTCTCACCTAGAATCCATTAAACTACAAATGCCTCTGGTGGAGATGAAAACAACCTACTACCGTGGTCCCCTTGACAACCCCGCTCATGGTCAGCCCTGATGCTGCGGGCCCCTTCATTGCCCCGTGTCAGCAGGAAGCAGTTACTGAATAGACTTCGTTGTCCCTATCCCTAACAGCAGTTAGGGTGACCATTGACAGGAGGGAATGAAGGACTGAAAGACAGACTGCAGGAGGTCACAAAAAGTGATAAGTGGTCAAGGAGATACCTCTCCTTCCCAGGAAACCTCTGTCTGCACCTGAGAGACATCTCTGCCCCCAGGCAATGCAAAAAAATGCTATAAAACCCAATCCCTAACCTGACCCACGGGGATCACCGGTTTCTGGGTCCCCCTGCATTCTCCAATATGCAGTCTTTCTCTTCTCTTCTCTACAAATAAAAGCTTTCCAACCTCTGCTATTGGAGTCCACCTGTGCTTTCATCCTCAGAGCGGGGTCAAGAACCCTGAGCACCTTGAAATTCCTGCATGTGTCATCCGTGCAACACTGCCGGTAAGATGGCATAGGAAAACTGAATGACTCTAGACATGATTTTGGTAGAAAATGGGGGGTGGGGTAATGTGTCCTGATTGGCAGTGAGTGCTGTACATTCATCCCCAAAAACACAGCTCTGGATGGGACCATAACCAGGGCTCTCCATGGCAGCATTTTGAAACCAACTGGCTAAGAACTCAGAGATAAATGACCCCCTTACCAACTGGCTAGAGCAATGGTTTGGGAAATGGAAGGGGGTGATGACCTCAATCTTAACATCCCTCGTTATTGTATTTGGGGCAACAGGAACTGCCCTAACTAAACAAATTCCCGTATCATACCAATTATTGTTAAGTGCAGCTAAAATACAGTCAGATAATATTAAATGAGTTTGAAGAAAAGAACAGAAAAGAAAAAGAGGGGGGATCTGTGAGGAAAACAGTCTTTTCTATCAAAGAGTGTCGCCATCTTAGCTGCTTCCAGTTCTGGGTTCTTCTTCACTGAGCTCCGTTTTCACACAGAAATTACTACCTACCCCACCCCCAAATTTCAAGTGTAGCATTAGCCAATCACGAGCAAATTGTGCACCCAAACTTGACCAATCCGAGTAAAGGTGGCAGGGGCCCCTCCATGTCAGGGATAAAAATGCAGACCTATGGTCTACTCCTCGCTTGCTGTGCCCATGTGCCTGTGCACCCTTCTGCAGAAGTAAAATTGGCCTTGCTGAGACAATTCTCCATTCCTGTGTCTTCAATTGTGACTCTGGTGGTCTTCAGGGGTCTTATTTCTAATAGATCACAGACTACACCAGCTCCATTAACATTTTTGGTGAAGCCAGTCAAGGAGTTAAAAGGTTATTGGTTTGTTTTCTTCTACCCCATCCCTCCCTGTCCTCTGGCCCTGTGCCCCCTTCCCATCAGCATCTCACCCAGAGCATGGGGCTGAGAGATGTTGGGATGAGCTGTATTAGCCCAGCCCTATGTGGCATGAGGCATATGGGTCTATGCACACCCACAAGCCACCACTGTGGCCATGTCCTGGTAGACATGCAGCTAAGGGTGGAACTACAGGGGTGACCAGTGTCAGGGCACAAGTTTGCCATCTGGCCCAGGTGGAGAGGGTGGTCAGGACTGCCCATGAGGCCTTAGGCATCAGCCATGCTAACTGCTGCCTCTTTCCTGTGGCTGCCATGCATCTACATCTTCCTCCCCCTCCCCCCTTCCCACCATTCCTACAGTGGCACTTGCTCTAGGTCTCTGTGCCTGGCAGCCTATAGGTTTGCTCTACCAAAATGCACTGTGCAGAGCCACTTGCCAAGGATCCATGTGGCCCGGGAAGCAGGCTAACCATGGCAGCCTCAGCCATGAGGCCTTCTCCTCAGGCACTCTGTCTAGATTCCTCTAACCTGTCCAGCACTATGGCACTATGGGCATTTCACCTGCTGAGGGAGGGGCACACCACCTGCCCAGGCCCAGCCTTAAACTGCTAGAAACTGGCCTTGGAGGTTTGCCTCAGTTCTTGCTTCCAGCAGAACATTCAGTGAAGTTTGTTAGGAAGGGATTGTGCTTTCAGCCAGCTGAAGGCGGTTGTCTCTAGAGTGAGAACAATGGGGTCAGGTTTTAAGATCAAAATATTTACTAAGAAATTCTCAGCTTTGGGACCTTTTGGCCCCTGGGGTGGTTTTCTGAGTTTGGGTCATTGTCTTGATAATGAGAAATATAGAGCTCCTGCTCTAATGGATGGAGAATTTCTGTTTGAGGATTCCTAACTGTTGCTCTGTCTAGCTCCTCGGTTTGGGTCTTTGTTTTGCTGTATTGTAGAGCATGGATTAAGCTTTAGGATAGTGGCTAACTTTAGAACTTCCTGTGACAGCCTCTGGGCTCTGGCTACCTGATCTTAAATAAAGATTAGGGGACTCAGAAAGTTAAATGAAAGTGATTTCTTCCCATCTTCCTCTCATGGAAGGTAAGCTTATGCTTGCTTACCTGCTGTAATTATTTGTGAATGAGATTATTTGCTAGATTCTAAAGATCATTGCTAAGTCTCCTTTCTTTGGGGAAACTAACAAGAACTTGTCTGCTAAATTCCATTCAAAGGTAAAATCTAAATTAACATGTATATGATATCTGTGCAGCGACATTAACTATTGCTGTCTTTAAATGTTAAATGTATTTAAATTCTCTAGGTATGTTTTCTAAAATTAAAAACAGTGCCATTAAACTAAGGATTGGACACTGGTCACCCATAAAGTATATCTGTAATAAAAACATATTGTAACTTATTTAAAATTCACTTACTATAAAGGCAAAATTAAAAGGGGGAATTTATTCTATCTGTCATTTTTTTCACACTAGTAGTATACGAGTTTTAAACATGTACTTGAGATAATGAGAACTTAATGGTTTTAATTAATGCTGCCCATCATAATTATTACCCTAAAATGTGATATACAATAAAGATTGTTCTGTGAAATTGCTAAACATTTAAAAACATTCTAACGATAACTGTTCTAAGTTTGTCATCTACAGTCTGGATCCTTCTCTAAGACATTTACAATCAAGCTCCCAGAAAATGTTTCTAACAAGTATTTCTCAAACAATTGTTTATCTAAATATTTGCCATCATTGGTTTTGTTTTGTATTTTCCTTACAAAACTTTAACTGTTTTCCATTGATATTTTGCAAAGTACAACATAAATAGTATATTTTTTTAAATGCCCCATTACCTACAGAGAAAAAAAAAATATGCTTACTTCCAGCCAAGAGGTTAGAAAGAATGGGTCCTTATGTGTGGGTGTTTTGAATAGGCAATTTAATTACAGGTTTTTTTCTTAGCAATTAAATCTACTCCATCATGATACTTCAATTAATTAATTATTATTATTTTGTTTTGCTTATTTTTTTGTGAGGGGCAACATTAACCCTAATGCTGGATACTAATGAAACTTTCTTCTCTATAGCTCAGTGTAGTATGTCAGATTCTAAACTTGTTTAAGGTCCTTTCTAAACTGTGAATCTGTAAATGTTTGGGTTCTATAGGATTTGGATTCTTGGCTTTCTAGGTAATAACCAAGGCCCTTTATGAGGCAATTCAAGATCTGATTATAAACACCTGGAGTAAGCTGGACAACAAAAAGCCCCTCAAAGCCTAGATAAGCCTTTTAAACTAAAAGATAGGACATTACATTCAAAGAGGGAGAGTTCTGCTGCCTATGACTCATTCTCTAAAACTATCCAGCAATGTCATACCCAAGGAGGCAACAAAACCTGTCAAATCCCACCTTAGCTTGCTCCAATTATTTGGTCTTTTCATTAGGATGACTAACTCATATGACACTGGTCTCTTGGGGAAGTGTCTTTTATTCCTATGACAGAATACTATTTTGAGGCTGCATGTTGCATGTAACATGTCTCTGTGTTCCATTGGAAAGACCCTTTGAAGAGACTGGCCACAGGAAGTGCTGCCACAATGATGGAGCCACCAAGTGTTCAACGCCATCTTGCCACTCCCTAGGAATGGGTGACACTGTCTTGACATTCTCCAGGAAAATTATGACTAACTTCTGATTAAGATTCTCTAAATTACTGTAGTTTTTATACATGTTGCTTTTGATACATTAATCTGTTACAGATTGGACAAAGAATAGAATATTTGTGTTAGAGAACTGTTAAAAACTACATAAGAATCTAGCTGACTAATCTAAAGATAATGACAAAAATTGATTTAAGAGTGCATTCTGAATTGCTATTGTTTTGTGTGTCTTTCTGTGTCTTAGTCTGTCTCTTACCTATGTACTTGTGGCCACTAAATTTTGAGCTCATACACATGTGCTGATATTTGATATTCTTTGGCATGCCTAGGTCAAAACTTCTGTGTGTGTAGATGTCTTTAGGATGGTTCTTAAGCTATTTTTATAAAGTTAATGTGCACAACTGTCTCAAAAGTTATCTAAAGTTCTAATGCCACCCAGGCCTAAATATACTCTGCTTTAGGACTAAAAGAAAATTTATGGACAATAATCTGTTTCATTCTATTGTGAGTGTAATTTACATTTAACTGTTTTATAATTAGATTTGTTAACCTATGTGTTCTTATAGATTGCTAGTACAAAAAAAGAGAGTTTAGCTGGGTGCTGGTGGCTCTCTCCTGTAATCCTAGCTACTCAGGAGGCAGAGATCAGGAGGATCTAGGTTTGAAGCCAGCCTGGGTAAATAGTTTGTGAGACCCTATCTTGAAAATACCTAATACAAAAAAGGGCTGGTGGAGTGGCTCAAGGTGTAGGCCCTGAGTTCAAGCCCCAGTACTGCAAAAAAAAAAAAAAAGAGTTCAATTTAATTTTCTACCTAAGCCTTGAGGAATAAGTTGCTAAGAGTTTATATTAAGAACAGTAGTATCTAAATTCAGGTTTTTACAAAGGTTGTTTCAAGATACAAATTAAAGTCTTAAATCTTATAAGTTTATATATGTGTGATTGGGTTTGCTATAATTTAAAGTTTGCCCAGAAAGTTTTCTGAGGTCAAAACTTAAGGTACTGGAGGGAATTACAAGATGGCGGCTAGAAGGAGGAAGCAGAAAGCGTGCCTCCTATAGTGAAATCTTGGAGAGATGCTGGAGACACACCTTGCAGCCTTGCAGGCAAAACCACCAAGAAGAGGCAAAACTTTGACCCCTCCACACCTCCAGCCGGCACAGAGCATCTCCACTTCATGTTAAATGGAGAAACCAGGAGGGCTCCTAGGCCACTGCCAGACACCGGCACCCAGACGGCTTGGGAAGACACAGACAAGGTGAGCTAAGCAGTACGTGGTACTCCCACAGACAACCCTGGGCCAGATCAGCATAGCCCCCTGGACAGACAAACCTCTACCCAGGGAAAAAAGAGAAACTGAGTAATAAGCAATAAGAATAAAGACACGTAGCAAAGAAGGTGGGGCACACTGAGTGCTGAAGGGGGGGGAGGGGAATCCTTCCCGGAACTGTAAATAAACAAGCCGGCCTGGCCAGAGAGGCTCCAGTGGGATCGGGGGCGTGCGCTCAGCAATCAGGAGCAGGAAAGCTTGTAAAAGTGGTGGAGGGAGGAAAACTCCACAGGAGGGGAGGGAAGACCCACTTCCCACGTGAACTGTAAATAAACATGCAGGCCTGAGAAAACTGGTGCAGTGTCACCTCCCTCAGTGTGCTTGGAAAGGGGAAAGCTTGTAGCTATGGCTCCCAAACAGGAGAACTCTGAGTAAACAAAGCCTGCAGGACCAGGTGAGTGTTAAGCTCACCCCTGAGATCTGCATAAATAACGCCTCCAGCAACAGCAGGCTGACAGCAGTGGGCAGATGAGCCACAATGCAGATAGCCATTCACAGACCTGTCTCCAGATTCTTTTTTTTCTCTCTCCCTACCTTTGATGAGAAAACAATCAAACTACACCTGCTTGCTGAAAAACTTACTGAAACTGTATTGCATTTGAACTTGGGACACTTTGTGGGGTTTGTTTTTTTTGGTGTGCAGTTTTGTTCTACTTTATGCATTCCCTTTGATGAGACAACTACAGAACAACATCTGAGGCACTATCTCCAGGACAGGAGGCTGAGACGGACACCAAAATTTTTAAGACTGAAACTTCATTGCATTTGAACTTGGAGGTTTTTTTTTTATTTTCTATTTTTCATTTTGTTTCATTTTATTTTATTTTTATATATATATTTTTTTCACTTACTTATTTTTTATTTTTATTCTTATCTTTATTCTTTTTCTTTTAAATTTCAATCCTCTCTCTGTCTCTCTAATGCCGTTTCAGCTTATGGTTGATTAGTACACTGTCTCTCCCTGTTTGTATCTTTGAAAGTTCTTTTGTTTGTTTCTTTGTTTTGTTTTTTCTTTCTACTTGATTATTTGTTTTTCCCTTTTCCTTTAACTTCTTTGCTTTCCATCACCTCTCACCCTTCTATTCTAAATATCACTAGTGCTATTATTATAAGACAGAAAATACTTAATTTTCACACAGTACAGGGACAATAACAACACCAAGGGCAATGATGGGAAGACAGAAAAAACAGGGAAACCAGTTTCCCCACGACAAAAAATTAGTACAGGAACCAGAGGGAAATGAAGAAAACAGATACTCAGATCCAGACTCCAACAAAATGAAGATAAACTATGCCAAAGAACCCAATGAAGCCCACAAGAATAATTTAAAAGAAGACATACTACAGGTACTCAATGAGAATTTTATAGAGATGATACTGGATATGGTCAACAAAAATGTACAGGAAACAATCAAGAAATTCCAAGAGAATGAAAATAGAGAATTTGAAAAAGCAAAAGAAGAAATAAAGGAAACCATAGAAGCATGGTATAAATACCAAAGTGAAACAGAGAACATGATTAATAAAGAGATAAATGAACTCAGGACAAAAATAGACAACATTAAAGATGAAACCACCCAGGATAAGGAAAACCTCAGAAAAAAGAACAAAACAGAACTGCAAAACAAGATGGAAGGCCAATCCAACAGAATAGAACAAACAGAAGAGAGAATCTCAGAACTTGAAGATGAAATGGTAATTAAAGGAAAAACCAAAGAACTATTAATTAAACAACTCAAGACCTGTGAAAAGAAAATGCAAGAACTCACCGACTCCATCAAAAGACCAAACTTGAGAATCATGGGCATCGAAGAAGGAGAAGAGGTGCAAGCGAAGGGAATGTGTAATATATTCAACAAAATAACAACAGAAAATTTCCCAAATCTAGAGAAAGATATTCCCATACAGATGCAAGAGGCCTCCAGGACACCAAACAGACCAGATCAAAATAGAACTACCCCACGACATATCATCATTAAAACAACAAGTTCAGAAACTAGGGAAAGAATATTGAAGGCTGTAAGAGAGAAAAAACAAGTAACATACAAAGGTAAACCCATCAAAATCACAGCAGACTTCTCAACAGAAACATTAAAAGCAAGAAGAGCTTGGGGTGAGATCTTCCGGGCACTGAATGAAAATAACTTCACCCCCAGGATACTCTACCCAGCAAAACCATCATTCAAAATAGATGGAGCAATAAAAGTCTTCCATGATAAGCAGAAACTAAAACAATATGTGACCACAAAGCCACCACTACAAAGGATTCTACAAGGGATTCTGCACACAGAAAGTGAAACCCAACATAACCATGAAAAGACAGGCAGCACCAAACCACAGGAAAAGAAAAAGAAAGACAGTAGAGAGTAACCTCAACTTAGCTACACACAATCAAACCTTCAAACAACTAGGACAACTAAATGACAGGAATCACCACATACCTATCAGTACTAACGCTTACTGTTAACGGACTTAATTCATCCATCAAATGGCACTGCTTGACGAAATGGATTAAAAAGGAAGATCCAACAATTTGTTGCTTACAGGAGACCCATCTCACAGACAGAAATAAGCATAGGCTTAGGATGAAAGGCTGGAAGAAGATTACCAAGCCAATGGCCCCCGAAAACAGGCAGGAGTAGCAATACTAATCTCTGACGAAGTAGACTTGAAACCTACATTGATCAAACAAGATAAAGAAGGACATTCCATACTAATAAAAGATGCCCCACCACTGATGAATGGATTAAGATAATGTGGTATCTATACACAATGGAATTTTATGCAGCCATGAAGAAGAATGAAATGTTATCATTCCCTGGTAAATGGATGGAATTGGAGAACATCATCCTGAGTGAGGTTAGCCTGGCCCAAAAGACCAAAAATTGTATGTTCTCCCTCATATGTGGACATTAGATCAAGGGCAAACACAACAAGGGGATTGGACTTTGAGCACATGATAAAAGCGAGAGCACACAAGGGAGGGGTGAGGATAGGTAAGACACCTAAAAAACTAGCTAGCATGTGTTGCCCTCAACAAAGAGAAACTAAAGCAGATACCTTAAAAGCAACTGAGGCCAATAGGAGAAGGGGACCAGGAACTAGAGAAAAGGTGAGATCAAAAAGAATTAACCTAGAAGGTAACACCCACGCACAGGAAATCAATGTGAGTCAATGCCCTGTATAGCTATCCTTATCTCAACCAGCAAAAACCCTTGTTCCTTCCTATTATTGCTTATACTCTCTCTTCAACAAAATTAGAGATAAGGGCAAAATAGTTTCTGCTGGGTTTTGAGGGGGTGGGGGGAGAGGGAGGGGGCAGAGTGGGTGGTAAGGGAGGGGGTGGGGGCAGGGGGGAGAAATGACCCAAGCCTTGTATGCACATATGAATAATAAAAGAAAAAATAAATAAAATAAAAAAAAAAACAGAGAGTCAACATCTATACAGATCTAAGTATGCCTTCCTGATCCTGCATGCTCATGCAGCCATTTGGAAGAAAAGAGAAATGCTAACTACAACAGGAACAGCTTCCCATAGGGATAAAAGGGAGGTTACTTTAATAGTTTTAGGGATAACAGCGTTAGTTGCAGCCCTTGCTGGAATCAGTTATGGGGTGATTGCCAATCATGTAACTGCAAAAAACCTAACCAAAGTGGTAGAGGACACCTCAGACCAGGTAGGCCTTGCCATTAAGGACACACAAAGGTCTTTTTGTCCCTTGCCTGTATGGTAATGGACCACCGCCTGGCCCTAGATTTTCTTTTGGCCAAACAAGGGAGGGGTGGAGTATGTGCCATTGCCAATACCACCTGTTGCACACATCTAAACACTTCAGGCATTGTAGAGGAATGTGCAGACTACATTCTCCAACAGGCTAAATGGCTCCGGGAGCAATCTCTTGAAACTCAGGTTTCTACTCAGGTATGGGAACAAATAAAATCCTGGCTCCCCTCCAGGACTTGGTTCCTACCCTTTCTGAGGCCTATAGTTGCCCTTATCCTCTTGCTTGTGTTTGGGCCTTGCATTTTAAACTTACTTGTCAAGTTTGTTTCTTCTCACCTAGAATCCATCAAGCTACAAATGCCTCTGGTGGAGATGAAAACAACCTACTACCATGGTCCCCTTGACGACCCCGCTCATGGTCAGCCCTGATGCTGTGGGCCCCTTTATTGCCCCCTGTCAGCAGGAAGCAGTTACTGAATAGACTTCATCATCATATTCCTAACAGCAGTTAGGGTGACCATTGAGAGGGGGGAATGAAGGACTGAAGGACGGACTGCAGGAGGTCCCAAAAGGCAATAAGTGGTCAAGGAGACACCTCTCCTCCCTAGGAAACGCCTGTTTGCATCTGAAAGGCATCTCCACCATCAGGCAATGCAAATAGGCTATAAAACCCCACTCCTCATCCTGGCCCATGGGATCACTGGTTTCCGGGTCCCCTGCGTTCTCCAATATGCAGTCTTTCTCTTCTCTTTTCTCCAACTAAATTCTCTACAAATAAAATCTTTCTGACCTCTGCTGTTAGAGTCTGTCTGTGCTTTCATTCTCAGAGCGGCTCACAAACCCTGAGCACCTGAAATTCCTGCGCATGTCATCTGTGCTTCAGTTTCACGGGCCACATGGCAGGGGCTACACACTTAGCCTCCTTCAAAAGGGCACTACTACCCCTAACTGCAGCCAAGGCGCCTGTAACCCTGTGGGTTTCACTGCACTCAAGCCATCTGATTGGACACAGGGACAGATGGCTTTCTGCCATAGGTGGATTTAAAACACTGGTGGGGCAGTGGGCCTAATTCTGGGAGTGTGCACAATACTTCCTGCCTCCTTCCCTTGGTTATACGGTCTGTTAGTCCATCATGGAGGCTACTAGAGAAAAAACCAGCTGCACATGTAACGATGCTGTGGAAATACAAACCCTTACACCAGAAAAATGCTCTCTAACCCTTACATGCCTCTAGGATCATTCAGGAAACTAGCAGACAGACTTCCCACCAGATGCTACTACACCTTCTCCCAACAACTGGCCTTGTCTACAAATGAAGCTTGGGACAAACCGTCAGCCTCCACTCCTGGGGACCTCACAAATTTCCAAATTCCAGCTGAACCCCCTTTAATGATGCCTCCACTCAGCACGAAGCAGCTAGATTGATCGGTGCCCATAATACCAACAAAAGACTGGACTGTTAGGTCCCTGGCATTCTTGGGGCAGGTGGAAGGACTCAAGGCTACACCTTAAAACCAGACCCCCTGATTTATGACAGCTTGTTTCTCCCTGCCTGATTGTTTCTTGGCTTGCAAAATCTCAGGAACTTTCAGTTCCTCAACTAGCCAGGCATGTCGACCTGTTCCATCTGGTGATCACAGATGATCAGAGACCAGAGGCTCTCTCCCTCCCCCATGGCTTGGCCCCTCCTATAAAGCTCACTACCCTATAAAGCCCACTACCCAATTCAGCCAAACCGTCTCACTCTGAACCCGCCACACGTGGCATGGTCTTAATTCGGCAGTACCTTACCGATGCTGACCCTGAATGCTAACCCAACTATTTGAGCATCAGAAATAATGCACAAAGAGGTCGATACCAAAACATGTAAAATGAAAAGATAATAATATGAAGGAAGACAATCTGTTGAGTGTTAAAAGGGAAATATCTTAATATGAACTTTTGCAGTCAGCACAGAATCCAAATTGCACCAAGGTAAGCTTGGTGCAATTGCTGATACAAACCCATCGCTTGTGGTCAGTTTTCACATCAGGCCATGGCGTCATAGTGAGATTATAACTTGAGCAGACTGAGGGAACAAGTGTGAACCAACAAGGTTAATGTCTCAAATAACTAGATAAGGAAGTGAGCACAAGAAATCACACACTGGACTGCTGATGATAACTGGCATAATGGCTGGGGACACACAGCAGGGTTGTTGACCTGTATGCAGCCCCTGGAGCTCAGGAATCACAGGCTCAGTAACTGAGATTTAATGACACACATAACTTAGTATTCTAGGATTAATCACCTTTTAGTAGACGCCTAAAAACTTAAGGTTTTATATCCCATCTGGAGGGTGAAATATTGTTTGGTTTGGGTAATATTTTGTATTAGCCTATAGCACCAAAAGATCCTGACAGTTATTTTGATAAAACAGAAATCCATTTTTAAACACACATTAGTACCTTAAATTTTTTTTATTGTTTTATTATTCATATGTGCATACAATGTTTGGGTCATTTCTCCCCCCCTGCCCCCACCCTCTCCCTTACCACCCACTCCACCCCCTCCCTCTCCCCTACCCCCTTGAAACCCAGCAGAAACTATTTTGCCCTTATCTCTAATTTTGTTGAAGAGAGAGTAGAAGCAATAATAGGAAGGAACAAGGGTTTTTGCTTGTTGAGATAAGGATAGCTATACAGGGCGTTGACTCACATTGATTTCCTGTGCATGTGTGTTACCTTCTAGGTTAATTCTTTTTGATCTCACCTTTTCTCTAGTTCCTGGTCCCCTTCTCCTATTGGCCTCAGTTGCTTTTAAGGTATCTGCTTTAGTTTCTCTGTGTTGAGGGCAACAAATGCTAGCTAATTTTTTAGAATGTCTTACCTATCCTCACCCCTCCCTTGTGTGCTCTCGCTTTTATCATATGCTCAAAGTCCAATCCCCTTGTTGTGTTTGCCCTTGATCTAATGTCCACATATGAGGGAGAACATACGATTTTTGGTCTTTTGGGCCAGGCTAACCTCACTCAGAATGAAGTTCTCCAATTCCATCCATTTACCAGTGAATGATAACATTTCATTCTTCTTCATGGCTGCATAAAATTCCATTGTGTATAGATACCACATTTTCTTAATCCATTCGTCAGTGCTGGGGCATCTTGGCTGTTTCCATAACTTGGCTATTGTGAATAGTGCCGCAATAAGCCTGGGTGTGCAGGTGCCTCTGGAGTAACCTGTGTCACAGTCTTTTGGGTATATCCCTAAGAGTGGTATTGCTGGATCAAATGGTAGATCAATGGTTCGCATTTTAAGTAGCCTCCAAATTTTTTTCCAGAGTGGTTGTACTAGTTTACATTCCCACCAGCAGTGTAAGAGGGTTCCTTTTTCCCCGCATCCTCGCCAACACCTGTTGTTGGTGGTGTTGCTGATGATGGCTATTCTAACAGGGGTGAGGTGGAATCTTAGTGTGGTTTTAATTTGCATTTCCTTTATTGCTAGAGATGGTGAGCATTTTTTCATGTGTTTTTTGGCCATTTGAATTTCTTCTTTTGAGAAAGTTCTGTTTAGTTCACTTGCCCATTTCTTTATTGGTTCATTAGTTTTGGGAGAATTCGTTTTTTAAGTTCCCTATATATTCTGGTTATCAGTCCTTTTTCTGATGTGTAGTTGGCAAATATTTTCTCCCACTCTGTGGGTGTTCTCTTCAGGTTAGAGACCATTTCTTTTGATGAACAGAAGCTTTTTAGTTTTATGAGGTCCCATTTATCTATGCTATCTCTTAGTTGCTGTGCTGCTGGGGTTTCATTGAGAAAGTTCTTACCTATACCTACTAACTCCAGAGTATTTCCTACTCTTTCCTGTACCAACTTTAGAGTTTGGGGTCTGATATTAAGATCCTTGATCCATTTTGAGTTAATCTTGGTATAGGGTGATATACATGGATCTAGTTTCAGTTTTTGGCAGACTGCTAACCAGTTTTCCCAGCAGTTTTTGTTGAAGAGGCTGTATTTTCTCCATTGTATATTTTTAGCTCCTTTGTCAAGACAAGTTGGTTATAGTTGTGTGGCTTCATATCTGGGTCCTCTGTTCTGTTCCACTGGTCTTCATGTCTGTTTTTGTGCCAGTACCATGCTGTTTTTATTGTTATTGCTTTGTAATATAGTTTGAAGTCAGGTTTCGTGATACCTCCAGCATTGTTCTTTTGACTGAGTATTGCCTTGGCTATTCGTGGCCTCTTGTGTTTCCATATAAATTTAACGGTAGAGTTTTCAATCTCTTTAATGAATGTCATTGGAATTTTGATGGGAATTGCATTAAACATGTAGATTACTTTTGGGAGTATAGACATTTTTACTATGTTGATTCTACCAATCCATGAGCATGGGAGATCTCTCCACTTTCTATCGTCTTCCTCAATCTCTTTCTTCAGAAGTGTATAGTTTTCTTTGTAGAGGTCTTTCACATCTTTTGTTAGGTTTACACCTAGGTATTTGATTTTTTTTGAGGCTATTGTAAATGGAATTGTTTTCATACATTCTTTTTCAGTTTGTTCATTATTAGTGTATAGAAATGCTAATGATTTTTCTATGTTGATTTTATATCCTGCTACCTTGCTGTAGCTATTGATGATGTCTAGAAGCTTCTGAGTAGAGTTTTTTTGGTCTTTAAGGTATAGGATCATGTCATCTGCAAATAGGGATATTTTGACAGTTTCTTTACCTATTTGTATTCCTTTTATTCCTTCTTCTTGCCTAATTGCTCTGGCTAGGAATTCCAGTACTATGTTGAATAGGAGTGGAGATAGTGGGCATCCTTGTCTGGTTCCTGATTTTAGAGGGAATGGCTGTAAGAGAGAAAGAACAAATAACATACAAAGGTAAATCCATCAAAATCACAGCAGACTTCTCAACAGAAACATTAAAAGCAAGAAGAGCTTGGGGTGAGATCTTCCGGGCACTGAATGAAAATAACTTCAACCCCAGGATACTCTACCCAGCAAAACCATCATTCAAAATAGATGGAGCAATAAAAGTCTTCCATGATAAGCAGAAACTAAAACAATATGTGACCACAAAGCCACCACTACAAAGGATTCTTCAAGGGATTCTGCACACAGAAAGTGAAACCCAACATAACCATGAAAAGATAGGCAGCACCAAACAACAGGAAAAGAAAAAGCAAGAAAGTAAAGAGTAACCTCAACACAATCAAACCTTCAAACAACTAAGACAACTAAATGACAGGAGTCACCACATACCTATCAGTACTAACGCTTAATGTTAACAGACTTAATTCAGCCATCAAAAGGCACTGGTTGACGAAATGGATTAAAAAGGAAGATCCAACAATTTGTTGCTTACAGGAGACCCATCTCACGGACAGAAATAAGCATAGGCTTAGGATGAAAGGCTGGAAGAAGATTTACCAAGCCAATGGCCCCCAAAAACAAGCAGGAGTAGCAATACTTATCTCTGACAAAGTAGACTTCAAACCTACATTGATCAAACGAGATAAAGGACATTCTATACTAATAAAAGGGGAAATAGACCAAAAGGAAATAATAATCATCAATCTGTAGGCACCCAATGTCAATGCACCCAATTTCATCAAACATACCCTGAAAGACGTAAAAGCATATATTAACTCCAAAACAGTGGTTGTGGGAGACTTTAACATCCCACTATTATCAATAGATGGGTCATCCAAACAAAAAAATCAATAAAGAAATCCTAGATCTAAAATATACAATAGATCAAATGGACCTACTTGATGTCTACAGAACATTTCATCCAACTTCTACACAATATACATTCTTCTCAGCAGCCCATGGAACCTTCTCCAAAATAGATCATATCCTAGGACACAAAGCAAGCCTCAGCAAATATAAGAAAATAGAAATTATACCATGCATACTATCTGATCACAATGCAGTAAAACTAGAACTCAACAACAAAAGTAAAGACAAAAAACATGCAAACAGCTGGAAACTAAATAACTCATTACTTAATGAACAATGGATCATTGATTAAATAAAAGAGGAAATTAAAAAGTTCCTGGAAGTCAATTAAAATGAAAACACAACCTCCCAGAACCTATGGGACACAGCAAAGGCAGTCCTGAGAGGAAAGTTTATAGCCAAGAGTAAATATATTAAAAAGACTGAAAGATCCCAAATCAATGACCTAATGATACATTTCAAACTCCTAGAAAAACAAGAACAAGCAAATCCCAAAACAAATAGAAGGAGAGAAATAATAAAAATAAGAGCTGAAATCAACAAAATAGAAACCAAAAAAAACATACAAAGAATTAATGAAACAAAAAGTTGGTTCTTTGAAAAAATAAACAAGATCAATAGACCCCTGGCAAACCTGACTAAAATGAGGAGAGAAAAAACCCCAATTAGTAGAATCAGGAATGCAAAAGGGGAGATAACAACAAACACCATGGAAGTCCAGGAAATCATCAGAGACTACTTCGAGAACCTATATTCAAATAAATTTGAAAATCTTAAAGAAATGGACAGATTTCTAGATACATATGATCATCCAAAACTGAACCAAGAGGAAATTAATCACCTGAATAGACCTATAACACAAAATGAAATTGAAGCAGTAATCAAGAGTCTCCCCAAAAAGAAAAGTCCAAGACCTGATGGATTCTCTGCTGAATTCTATCAGACCTTTAAAGAAGAACTGATACCAACCTTCCTTAAACTGTTTCACAAAATAGAAAGGGAAGGAAAACTGCCTAACACATTTTATGAAGCCAGCATTACACTTATCCCAAAACCAGGCAAAGACACCTCCAAAAAGGAGAACTATAGGCCAATCTCCTTAATGAACATTGATGCAAAAATCCTCAACAAAATAATGGCAAACCGAATTCAACAACACATCAAAAAGATTATTCACCACGACCAGGTAGGCTTCATCCCAGGAATGCAGGGGTGGTTCAACATACGAAAATCAATAAACGTAATAAACCACATTAACAGAAGCAAAGACAAAAACCACTTGATCATCTCAATAGAGGCAGAAAAAACCTTTGATAAGATCCAACACCATTTCATCATAAAAGCTCTAAGAAAACTAGGAATAGAAGGAAAATACCTAACATTATAAAAGCTATATATGACAAGTCTACAGCCAGCATTATACTTAACAGAGAAAAACTGAAACCATTCCCTCTAAAATCAGGAACCAGACAAGGATGCCCACTATCTCCACTCCTATTCAACATAGTACTGGAATTCCTAGCCAGAGCAATTAGGCAAGAAGAAGGAATAAAAGGAATACAAATAGGTAAAGAAACTGTCAAAATATCCCTATTTGCAGATGACATGATCCTATACCTTAAAGACCAAAAAAACTCTACTCAGAAGCTTCTAGACATCATCAATAGCTACAGCAAGGTAGCAGGATATAAAATCAACATAGAAAAATCATTAGCATTTCTATACACTAATAATGAACAAACTGAAAAAGAATGTATGAAAACAATTCCATTTACAATAGCCTCAAAAAAAATCAAATACCTAGGTGTAAACCTAACAAAAGATGTGAAAGACCTCTACAAAGAAAACTATACACTTCTGAAGAAAGAGATTGAGGAAGACGATAGAAAGTGGAGAGATCTCCCATGCTCATGGATTGGTAGAATCAACATAGTAAAAATGTCTATACTCCCAAAAGTAATCTACATGTTTAATGCAATTCCCATCAAAATTCCAATGACATTCATTAAAGAGATTGAAAACTCTACCGTTAAATTTATATGGAAACACAAGAGGCCACGAATAGCCAAGGCAATACTCAGTCAAAAGAACAATGCTGGAGGTATCACGAAACCTGACTTCAAACTATATTACAAAGCAATAACAATAAAAACAGCATGGTACTGGCACAAAAACAGACATGAAGACCAGTGGAACAGAACAGAGGACCCAGATATGAAGCCACACAACTATAACCAACTTGTCTTGACAAAGGAGCTAAAAATATACAATGGAGAAAATACAGCCTCTTCAACAAAAACTGCTGGGAAAACTGGTTAGCAGTCTGCCAAAAACTGAAACTAGATCCATGTATATCACCCTATACCAAGATTAACTCAAAATGGATCAAGGATCTTAATATCAGACCCCAAACTCTAAAGTTGGTACAGGAAAGAGTAGGAAATACTCTGGAGTTAGTAGGTATAGGTAAGAACTTTCTCAATGAAACCCCAGCAGCACAGCAACTAAGAGATAGCATAGATAAATGGGACCTCATAAAACTAAAAAGCTTCTGTTCATCAAAAGAAATGGTCTCTAACCTGAAGAGAACACCCACAGAGTGGGAGAAAATATTTGCCAACTACACATCAGAAAAAGGACTGATAACCAGAATATATAGGGAACTTAAAAAACTAATTCTCCCAAAACTAATGAACCAATAAAGAAATGGGCAAGTGAACTAAACAGAACTTTCTCAAAAGAAGAAATTCAAATGGCCAAAAAACACATGAAAAAATGCTCACCATCTCTAGCAATAAAGGAAATGCAAATTAAAACCACACTAAGATTCCACCTCACCCCTGTTAGAATAGCCATCATCAGCAACACCACCAACAACAGGTGTTGGCGAGGATGCGGGGAAAAAGGAACCCTCTTACACTGCTGGTGGGAATGTAAACTAGTACAACCACTCTGGAAAAAAATTTGGAGGCTACTTAAAATGCGAACCATTGATCTACCATTTGATCCAGCAATACCACTCTTAGGGATATACCCAAAAGACTGTGACACAGGTTACTCCAGAGGCACCTGCACACCCAGGCTTATTGCGGCACTATTCACAATAGCCAAGTTATGGAAACAGCCAAGATGCCCCAGCACTGACGAATGGATTAAGAAAATGTGGTATCTATACACAATGGAATTTTATGCAGCCATGAAGAAGAATGAAATGTTATCATTCACTGGTAAATGGATGGAATTGGAGAACTTCATTCTGAGTGAGGTTAGCCTGGCCCAAAAGACCAAAAATCGTATGTTCTCCCTCATATGTGGACATTAGATCAAGGGCAAACACAACAAGGGGATTGGACTTTGAGCATATGATAAAAGCGAGAGCACACAAGGGAGGGGTGAGGATAGGTAAGACATTCTAAAAAATTAGCTAGCATTTGTTGCCCTCAACACAGAGAAACTAAAGCAGATACCTTAAAAGCAACTGAGGCCAATAGGAGAAGGGGACCAGGAACTAGAGAAAAGGTGAGATCAAAAAGAATTAACCTAGAAGGTAACACACATGCACAGGAAATCAATGTGAGTCAACGCCCTGTATAGCTATCCTTATCTCAACAAGCAAAAACCCTTGTTCCTTCCTATTATTGCTTCTACTCTCTCTTCAACAAAATTAGAGATAAGGGCAAAATAGTTTCTGCTGGGTTTCAAGGGGGTAGGGGAGAGGGAGGGGGTGGAGTGGGTGGTAAGGGAGAGGGTGGGGGCAGGGGGGGAGAAATGACCCAAACATTGTATGCACATATGAATAATAAAACAATAAAAAAAATTTAAGGTACTAATGTGTGTTTAAAAATGGATTTCTGTTTTATCAAAATAACTGTCAGGATCTTTTGGTGCTATAGGCTAATACAAAATATTACCCAAACCAAACAATATTTCACCCTCCAGATGGGATATAAAACCTTAAGTTTTTAGGCGTCTACTAAAAGGTGATTAATCCTAGAATACTAAGTTATGTGTGTCATTAAATCTCAGTTACTGAGCCTGTGATTCCTGAGCTCCAGGGGCTGCATACAGGTCAACAACCCTGCTGTGTGTCCCCAGCCATTATGCCAGTTATCATCAGCAGTCCAGTGTGTGATTTCTTGTGCTCACTTCCTTATCTAGTTATTTGAGACATTAACCTTGTTGGTTCACACTTGTTCCCTCAGTCTGCTCAAGTTATAATCTCACTATGACGCCATGGCCTGATGTGAAAACTGACCACAAGCGATGGGTTTGTATCAGCAATTGCACCAAGCTTACCTTGGTGCAATTTGGATTCTGTGCTGACTGCAAAAGTTCATATTAAGATATTTCCCTTTTAACACTCAACAGATTGTCTTCCTTCATATTATTATCTTTTCATTTTACATGTTTTGGTATCGACCTCTTTGTGCATTATTTCTGATGCTCAAATAGTTGGGTTAGCATTCAGGGTCAGCATCGGTAAGGTACTGCCGAATTAAGACCATGCCACGTGTGGCGGGTTCAGAGTGAGACGGTTTGGCTGAATTGGGTAGTGGGCTTTATAGGGTAGTGAGCTTTATAGGAGGGGCCAAGCCATGGGGGAGGGAGAGAGCCTCTGGTCTCTGATCATCTGTGATCACCAGATGGAACAGGTCGACATGCCTGGCTAGTTGAGGAACTGAAAGTTCCTGAGATTTTGCAAGCCAAGAAACAATCAGGCAGGGAGAAACAAGCTGTCATAAATCAGGGGGTCTGGTTTTAAGGTGTAGCCTTGAGTCCTTCCACCTGCCCCAAGAATGCCAGGGACCTAACAGTCCAGTCTTTTGTTGGTATTATGGGCACCGATCAATCTAGCTGCTTCGTGCTGAGTGGAGGCATCATTAAAGGGGGTTCAGCTGGAATTTGGAAATTTGTGAGGTCCCCAGGAGTGGAGGCTGACGGTTTGTCCCAAGCTTCATTTGTAGACAAGGCCAGTTGTTGGGAGAAGGTGTAGTAGCATCTGGTGGGAAGTCTGTCTGCTAGTTTCCTGAATGATCCTAGAGGCATGTAAGGGTTAGAGAGCATTTTTCTGGTGTAAGGGTTTGTATTTCCACAGCATCGTTACATGTGCAGCTGGTTTTTTCTCTAGTAGCCTCCATGATGGACTAACAGACCGTATAACCAAGGGAAGGAGGCAGGAAGTATTGTGCACACTCCCAGAATTAGGCCCACTGCCCCACCAGTGTTTTAAATCCACCTATGGCAGAAAGCCATCTGTCCCTGTGTCCAATCAGATGGCTTGAGTGCAGTGAAACCCACAGGGTTACAGGCGCCTTGGCTGCAGTTAGGGGTAGTAGTGCCCTTTTGAAGGAGGCTAAGTGTGTAGCCCCTGCCATGTGGCCCGTGAAACTGAAGCACAGATGACATGCGCAGGAATTTCAGGTGCTCAGGGTTTGTGAGCCGCTCTGAGAATGAAAGCACAGACAGACTCTAACAGCAGAGGTCAGAAAGATTTTATTTGTAGAGAATTTAGTTGGAGAAAAGAGAAGAGAAAGACTGCATATTGGAGAACGCAGGGGACCCGGAAACCAGTGATCCCATGGGCCAGGATGAGGAGTGGGGTTTTATAGCCTATTTGCATTGCCTGATGGTGGAGATGCCTTTCAGATGCAAACAGGCGTTTCCTAGGGAGGAGAGGTGTCTCCTTGACCACTTATTGCCTTTTGGGACCTCCTGCAGTCCGTCCTTCAGTCCTTCATTCCCCCCTCTCAATGGTCACCCTAACTGCTGTTAGGAATATGATGATGAAGTCTATTCAGTAACTGCTTCCTGCTGACAGGGGGCAATGAAGGGGCCCACAGCATCAGGGCTGACCATGAGCGGGGTCGTCAAGGGGACCATGGTAGTAGGTTGTTTTCATCTCCACCAGAGGCATTTGTAGCTTGATGGATTCTAGGTGAGAAGAAACAAACTTGACAAGTAAGTTTAAAATGCAAGGCCCAAACACAAGCAAGAGGATAAGGGCAACTATAGGCCTCAGAAAGGGTAGGAACCAAGTCCTGGAGGGGAGCCAGGATTTTATTTGTTCCCATACCTGAGTAGAAACCTGAGTTTCAAGAGATTGCTCCCGGAGCCATTTAGCCTGTTGGAGAATGTAGTCTGCACATTCCTCTGCAATGCCTGAAGTGTTTAGATGTGTGCAACAGGTGGTATTGGCAATGGCACATACTCCACCCCTCCCTTGTTTGGCCAAAAGAAAATCTAGGGCCAGGCGGTGGTCCATTACCATACAGGCAAGGGACAAAAAGACCTTTGTGTGTCCTTAATGGCAAGGCCTACCTGGTCTGAGGTGTCCTCTACCACTTTGGTTAGGTTTTTTGCAGTTACATGATTGGCAATCACCCCATAACTGATTCCAGCAAGGGCTGCAACTAACGCTGTTATCCCTAAAACTATTAAAGTAACCTCCCTTTTATCCCTATGGGAAGCTGTTCCTGTTGTAGTTAGCATTTCTCTTTTCTTCCAAATGGCTGCATGAGCATGCAGGATCAGGAAGGCATACTTAGATCTGTATAGATGTTGACTCTCTGTTTTTTTTTTTATTTTATTTATTTTTTCTTTTATTATTCATATGTGCATACAAGGCTTGGGTCATTTCTCCCCCCTGCCCCCACCCCCTCCCTTACCACCCACTCTGCCCCCTCCCTCTCCCCCCACCCCCTCAAAACCCAGCAGAAACTATTTTGCCCTTATCTCTAATTTTGTTGAAGAGAGAGTATAAGCAATAATAGGAAGGAACAAGGGTTTTTGCTGGTTGAGATAAGGATAGCTATATAGGGAGTTGACTCTCATTGATTTCCTGTGCATGTGTGTTACCTTCTAGGTTAATTCTTTGTGATCTAACCTTTTCTCTAGTTCCTGGTCCCCTTTTCCTATTGGCCTCAGTTGCTTTTCAGGTATCTGCTTTAGTTTCTCTTTGTTGAGGGCAACACATGCTAGCTAGTTTTTTAGGTGTCTTACCTATCCTCACCCCTCCCTTGTGTGCTCTCGCTTTTATCATGTGCTCAAAGTCCAATCCCCTTGTTGTGTTTGCCAGTGATCTAATGTCCACATATGAGGGAGAACATACGATTTTTGGTCTTTTGGGCCAGGCTAACCTCACTCAGGATGATGTTCTCCAATTCCATCCATTTACCAGCGAATGATAACATTTCATTCTTCTTCATGGCTGCATAAAATTCCACTGTGTATAGATACCACATTATCTTAATCCATTCATCAGTGGTGGGGCATCTTTTATTAGTATGGAATGTCCTTCTTTATCTTGTTTGATCAATGTAGGTTTCAAGTCTACTTCGTCAGAGATTAGTATTGCTACTCCTGCCTGTTTTCGGGGGCCATTGGCTTGGTAATCTTCTTCCAGCCTTTCACCCTAAGCCTATGCTTATTTCTGTCCATGAGATGGGTCTCCTGTAAGCAACAAATTGTTGGATCTTCCTTTTTAATCCATTTCGTCAAGCAGTGCCATTTGATGGATGAATTAAGTCCGTTAACAGTAAGCGTTAGTACTGATAGGTATGTGGTGATTCCTGTCATTTAGTTGTCCTAGTTGTTTGAAGGTTTGATTGTGTGTAGCTAAGTTGAGGTTACTCTCTACTGTCTTTCTTTTTCTTTTCCTGTGGTTTGGTGCTGCCTGTCTTTTCATGGTTATGTTGGGTTTCACTTTCTGTGTGCAGAATCCCTTGTAGAATCCTTTGTAGTGGTGGCTTTGTGGTCACATATTGTTTTAGTTTCTGCTTATCATGGAAGACTTTTATTGCTCCATCTATTTTGAATGATAGTTTTGCTGGGTAGAGTATCCTGGGGGTGAAGTTATTTTCATTCAGTGCCCAGAAGATCTCACCCCAAGCTCTTCTTGCTTTTAATGTTTCTGTTGAGAAGTCTGCTGTGATTTTGATGGGTTTACCTTTGTTTGTTACTTGTTTTTTCTCTCTTACAGCCTTCAATATTCTTTCCCTAGTTTCTGAACTTGTTGTTTTAATGATGATATGTCGTGGGGTAGTTCTATTTTGATCTGGTCTGTTTGGTGTCCTGGAGGCCTCTTGCATCTGTATGGGAATATCTTTCTCTAGATTTGGGAAATTTTCTGTTGTTATTTTGTTGAATATATTACACATTCCCTTCGCTTGCACCTCTTCTCTTTCTTCGATGCCCATGATTCTCAAGTTTGTTCTTTTGATGGAGTCGGTGAGTTCTTGCATTTTCTTTTCACAGGTCTTGAGTTGTTTAATTAATAGTTCTTTGGTTTTTCCTTTAATTACCATTTCATCTTCAAGTTCTGAGATTCTGTCTTCTGTTTGTTCTATTCTGCTGGATTGGCCTTCCGTTGTTTTGCAGTTCTTGAAAATCAAAAATAAAAAAAAAAGGTAAGAATAAAAATAAAAAATAAGTAAATGAAAGAAATATCTATATATAAAAATGAATTAAAATAAGATGAAAAATAGAAAATTTAAAAAAAAAAACCAAAAAACCTCCAAGTTCAAATGCAATGAAGTTTCAAGTCTTAATAATTTGGGTGTCCGTCTCAGTCTCCAGTCCTGGAGATGGTGCCTCAGATGTTGTTCTTTTAGTTGTCTTATCAAAGGGGACGCATAAAGTAGAACAAAACTACACACACACACACACACACACACACACACACACACACAAATCCACCAAGTGTCCCAAGTTCAAATGCAATACAGTTTCAGTAAGTTTTTCCACATGGAGGTGTAATTTGGTTGTTCTCTCATCAAAGGTAGGGAGAAAAAGAAAAAAAAGAGTCTGGAGACAGTTCTGAGAGTGGTATCTGCAGCTGTGGCCTGCCTGCCCGCTGCTGTCAGCCTGCTGTTGCTGGAGGTGTTATTTATGCAGATCTCTGGGGTGAGCTTAGCACTCACCTGGCCCTGCAGGCTTTGTTTGCTCAGAGTTCTCCTGTGCGGGAGCCTCTGCTACAAGCTTTCTCCTTTCCAAGCACACTGGGAAGGGTGACACTGCACCTGCGTTGTCAGGTCTCCATGTTTATTTACAGTTCATGTGGGAGGTGGGTCTTCCCCCATCTCCTGTGGAGTTTTCCTCCCACCGCCACTTTCACAAGCTTTCCTGCTCCTGATTACTGGGCAGAGCTGCTGCTCCTGCCAGCCGCCATGTTTGTTTACAGCTCATGTGGGAAGTGGGTCTTCCCTCCTCTCCTGTGGAGTTTTCCTCCCTCCACCACTCTCACAAGCTTTCCCGCTCCTCGTTGCTGGGCGTGTGCCCCCACTCCTGCCAGAGCCTCTCTGGCCCACCCGGCTTGTTTAGTTGCAGTCCCAGGAAGGATTCCCTTCCCCCAATCTTCGGCGCTCAGGGCGCCCTACCCTCTTTCCTGCGTATCTTTATTGTTCTTATTGCTTATTACTCAGTTTCTCTTTTTTCCCCAGGTGGAGGTCAGTCTTTCCAGAGGGCTATGCTGCTCTGGCCCAGGCTTGTCTTTGGGAGTACCACAGTACCGCAAAGCTCACCTGGTCCGTGTCTTCCCAAGCCGTCTGGGCACAGGCGACTGGTGGAACGGGGGCCCTCCTGGTTTCTCCATTTAATGTGAAGTGGAGATTCTCTGTGCCGGCTGGAGGTGTGGAGGGGTCAAAGTTATGCCTCTTCTCAGTGATTATGCCTGCAAAGTGTGTCTCCAGCATCTCTCCAAGATTTCACTATAGGAGGCTCGCTTTCTGCTTCCTCCCTCTAGCCGCCATCTTGGAATCTCCGACCCTCTTTTCTTTTGACAGTCTTAGGACTTCTGTTAGGGCCACTAATTCTGCCAATTGAGCACTTGTATTAGGAGGAAGAGGACCTGATGTGAGGATGCCAAATTCTGTCACAACTGCAAACCCTGCATGTCTGACACCATTCTTGACAAAGGAACTGGCATCAGTGTATAATTCTAGATCTAGGTTTTTTAAGGGCCAATCAGTTAAGTCAGGTTGGGCAGCATAATTTTCCATACATACCTCCTCACACGAGTGCTCAGGATTTCCCTCTGTCTCTGGTAGAAGGGATGCAGGATTTAGGTTCTGACAGGTCCTTAAAGTTATTTCTGTCCCTCCCAGAAGCTGGGCCTGGTATTTAAGTAGACAGCTGACAGCCAAAGTTCTCCTTTTGAGTTTAAAATTCCCCCTAGGTCATGTGGGGTATAAACCATTAGGGGGTGGTTTAGGATAAGTTTCTGAGCTTCAGGCACTAGAAGGCTTCCTGCAACCATTGCTCTGAGGCATCCTGGCCATCCCTTGGCTACCTGATCTAATTCTTTGCTTAAGTAGCCTACTGGCTGGGGAGTGATGACCCAGAGCTGAGTCACCACGTCCAAGGCCATTTCTCCCTTTTCATAGACATATAATTGAAACTTGTCTTGTATTGGGAGACCCAATACAAGCTGTCATAAGAGCCTTTTTTAATATGTGGGATGCATTTTCTGACTTGTCTTCCCATTCAATAAAAGGCTGGGTATCCTTCTGTGCTTCCTTAAGGATTTGATAAAGGCCTGGCTAGGTCTGCATATCCCAGGATCCAAATTCTACAGTATCCTGTAACCTCCAAAAAGACCCTCAATTGCTTTAGAGTTTTAGGTAGAAGAAATGTCAGGATTGGACGGATTCTGTCTTCTCCTAGAGACCTCATTTCTTTCTCCAGGACAAGACCTAAATATGTAACCCTTAGACTGACACAATTGGGCTTTTTCTTTAGAGATTTTATAACCTCTATCTGCTAAGAAGTTTAGTAAGGACTCAGTGGCTGGTGAAATGACAGGCTCATTTGGTCCACAGAGCAGAAGGTCATCTGCATATTGTAGCAGAGTAGCTTGTGGACATTGCCACTCTGCCAAGTCTTGGGTTAGAGCTAACCCAAAGAGGTGGGGGCTGTCTCTGAATCTCTGGGGGAGGACAGCCCAAGTGACCTGTCCAGACTTTCTTGTGGGGTCCTCAAAGGCAAAGATAGGTTGACTTTTAGGGTGTAAGGGAATGCAAACGAAGGCATCTTTTAAATTCAGAACAGAGTAGTAAGTAGTACCTGGAGGTATTTGGGCTAAAAGCATATAGGGATTTAGAACTACAGGATGGAGAAGCACTACTGCTTCATTGATCAGGCAGAGATCCTGGACTATCCTCCATTTGTTAGGTCCCTTCCTGACACTGAGAATAGGAATATTATGTGGGCTGGAGCATTCTATTAGCAGTTCCTGTTTAAGTCTTTGATTATGGGAATTAGCTCCTCCTTAACTTCTGGCTTTAAAGTATATTGTTTTTGATGGGGAAACCAGGAGGGGTCCTTGAGATGAATTAGGACTGGGGCAGCTGTTTATGACCATCCCACAGTGTGTCCATCTGTCCACACACTGGGGTCTACTTGTTCCTCTATTAGGGGCAAGCAAAAGTACTCTCCTGGGGGTAAAAGTAGCTGTACCCCCAATTTGGATAGAAGGTCTCACCCAAGCAGAGGAGTAGGGGTTTCTGGGACAATTAAAAAGGAGTGACAGAAATGGAAATCTCCCCAGGAGCAGGCTAAAGTCTGAGTGAAATAATGTTCTAGAGGCTGGCCTGATATGCCTCAAACAGTAATTTTCTTGGAGGACTTGGGTCCAGGAGAGAAAGGAATAGCTGAGATGCTGGCTCCAGTATTGATAAGAAGGCTGACCTTGTGCTTAATTTGGGGCTCTTCTGCTTTTACAGTGGTTATAGAAGCCTGTATGGGAGGCCCCGGGACCCATCATTGGGTGGGAGCCTCTGACCTTGGTTCCCCTGAGAACCTGGGACAGTGTGCCTTCCAATGTTTTCCCCAAGAAATGTGGCAGGGTCCCGGAGGTAGCTTACTCTGGGGGCACTCCCTCCTAAAATGGCTGGCCTGTCCACATTGAAATCATGTCCTCGGGTTTGGACTTTGCCCTGAGGGAGCCTCTCTGAGCATTGCAGATCAGAGCCTCCTGCTGCTTATCCTTTCTCTTTTCCCTTTCCAGGCCCTTCCTTTCTTTTTCTAAGTCCCTGTTATAGTATACAGATGTGGCTACACGGACCAATTGGTCTAGATCTCTGCTCCCTTCAGCCACCAATTTCTGAAGCTTTTTATGGATATCTGGTGCTGACTGTGTTAGAAATTTATCTTTTAGGAAGATTTCCTCTTCCTGTGACTCTGGTATAATGTTGGTATGCTTTTGTAAAGCATCCTTAAGTCTCTGTAGGAAAGCTACTGGAGTTTCTAAGGGTCCTTGCTGTACAGCTGTGACTTGGGAGTAATTAAGAAGTTTTACCTTGGCTCTCCTTAGACCCTCAAGAATGCAGTGGATGAAATGGGTACAACTCCACTCATCCTTGTCATTTTCAGGGTCCCACTTAGGGTCATACCTAGGCACTGCCTAGGTATTGGGAATTGAGGTTCCTTTTTAGGTATCCAATGTCTTTGTCTTTCTTCTTCCTCCCCCTCCTCCTCCTGTGAGGGCCCAGTCTGAGTCAGGCCTGTAGGGCCTCTTTTATCTAAGTGATAATTGTCTCCAGCTGTGAGTGCCTGATCTAGTACCCGCTGCTTCTCCAGAGAAGTGAGGGTCTGAGACAGCAATAGCAGTACATCTTTCCCGCTCAGTTCAAAGTTTTGGCTGACTTCTCTAAATGCCTGGATGTACTGATCTGGGTTTTCTGTGTAATTTCCTAAATCCTTTTTTATTTTTTTTAAGTTCACTCACTCTAAAAGGAACATGAGCTCTGTCCCCTCCAGGAATTAACTGGAGGTGGTAAAGTCCTGTGGGACAGCATCTAGTGTATGAGGTAGCTGGGTAAGGGAGAAGAAGGGGAGCTGATGGAGAATTAGATGGGTTTTTTTGCTCAAGGGAGTTTGGGGGCTTTTTGCAAAGGATTACCATGGTCTGGATATCTAGCCTGCATTTGTTTAGCCATTCTGGGTGGTCTCTTAGGAAAAAGAACAACTGAACGTATGGAACTTTGGTCCACTTTCCCTCCTTTTTACAGAACATATCTAATTGAAGAATGGTATTATAATTAATGCTCCCTCCTTCTGGCCATCTTTCCTCATCTCCCAGAGGATGCTGTGGCCAAGCCTGGGTACAGTAAAACTTGAGTTGCTTTTGCTGAAGACTTTCTGGATCAAGATCTTTCCAGTGTTTTAATAAGCAGGCATGGGGAGATCCTTCCTGGATCCTTGAGGCTTGATTTCCCATCTAAAAAGGGAAACAAGGGAAAATTGGTCACCTTAACAGAGGTTTCTCCTTTTATCTAAGTGTCCCCAGATGAGGAGAAACTCTAGTGGGAGAGGGCGTCCCGCTCTCCCTTGCTCCTTCCACTGCCACTCATGGGTAGAGTCATGGAGGGTTTACAGATAGATATCTCAGTTGCACCCACCCCCTGAGATGATCTCCCATCTATTTTGATTTGCCTGTCTGCCCTGGACCCAGGTAGGCCTAGTTCTCTCCCACCAGCTGAATGCTTATAATTAAAAAATAACTCTATCAAAGTAACCAAGAGGGCTTGCATGGCCAGAAGGAGGACCCCTGTAAAGGCATGGATGGGGACTCTTGATGAAGTAGACTTTTGTTCCCCTATATATCCTGTGAGGCATATATGCTTTCTATAAAAAGAGAGGGAAAGTGAGAGCATCTGGAGGCTTTTGCTCCAGTAAGGGGCAAAAAATGGAGACCTGCAGTTTTTGTCTTTTAACTGTTTTTCCCCCCCTGAGGGCAGGCTGCAGAACCTGTTTAACCAGTTAACCTGATGCTTGACAAAGACAGTTAAGCCTAAATTGGAGACTAGCACTTTCTGGTACCTGTAAGGATTTTTCCCAAACTCCCTAAAGAAAGAAGCTCACTGCTATTAGAGCAAAGTGGGGAGGGGGACCCTCATCCTGAACTGCCTGGGAAAGGGGAAGGAGAGGCTGAGGGTTGGGGGAAAAGAGATTTTCCAGGCTCAACACATGAGGGATTATTGATCATCCCTGCTGTCCAGGTCAATCCTGCCCAAAGGCAGTACTGGAGCACTGGAAGCAAGAGGTGACCTCCACTCTTGGGCCACAGAAACCATGAAGGAAGCATGAGAGATCTGATTGTCTGTTTGCCGCGGACATGGCTGGAGAGGTCCAAGACTTAGCCGCCTTTGCAGCCTCAGGGTGGGTCAGGAAGTTGCATCTCCAGCCTTTGGGTGACACCGGGGAGTGCCCCAGCCAGAACACCTTTTGTGGCTTGAAAACAAACTTTCCTTCCCACTGGCTGTTTTTGGACCTCCCCTTAAGCTGGTCAGATCTTGAAAGAGAGTGTTAGCGTTTAAGGAGAGGAAAAAAGAAAAAGCCAAGGTGCACTGAAGTCAAGTTCCTCCCACGTAGCATTGGCAGTGCGGTATAATCCCCCGCCTGGCATCCAAGTTTCCTCATATTGCCTGCCATACAGCTGTAGTGGGCTCGGACCTTTTCTTCAGTTTCCCAAGGAAGAAACCCTCCTTAACAAGATAGAGAGAGAGGGAGAAAAGGTCGACCTGAGAGTTCCACCATAGCTACGCCATGGTGGGGGTGGTCTCCTGGAAAACAGACCACTAAAAGTAACCAAGGCCAAAAGATTTTTAAAAAGGGGCTCTTATACACGTGCTCTAATATTTAAGCCTCCTAGGCTTCTGGCAAAAGGCAAACTCATGTCTTTGGCCAACACCTTCTGTTTAAGCAAAGGCAATGTGACTTTCAATGGCATCTAACTTCTGCATAGGGACACCGGGAGTCATCTTTCTGTACAGAAATGACCCTATTGATGTTTTCCCTCTAATTGTACTGGCACCTGCCCCCGGTACACCTGGCCCCTAACGTAGAACTGCCCACTGCAGTGGCAGCCCAAACAAAGGGCCATCAAAGAGTTAGAAACAGCTATAAGTTTAGACACCTGTAGGCAGAGTAACCATAAGACTCTCACTTTTCAAAATGAAAAGTTAGATCCTTCATCCTTCCTGCTACACCTGGCAGGGCCCCTTCCGATGCTCCTGTCATTGTTCCTGTTCAGGTAAGGCCTTCTAAACCAGATTTGTCTCTCCAGAATGAAAGTCTTTAAAACCCAAATCATGAGGCCACAGGGCTATTGATCTTTACAGACGAATGAGAGCTCCATGAGCAACCCAGATCCCCACGAGGAAACTTAACTATGCTCAAAATAATTCAGACACCTTGTGTCCAAATGAACCCCAAGGGAGAGAAATAGGAGAGATGGTTTCCCCTTGTAGGTCAGGCCTGCTGCCCCTTGCCAGCTCGAAGCAGATACTAAAGATGGACTGACCCCCCCATAGCAGCCCCAATAAAATAATTTTTTTTGGAATATTGTCTCTCAGGAGATTTTGAGGTAGGCTAAAATTAGGGAAAGTTTGGGACTCACAGAAAAATAATACATCTTAGATTGACCACACTCTGGCTCAGGGACCGCCCTCCCCTGGCCAGGAACCCATGGTCCTCCCCACTCATTGATTATTGAATGGGAATCACCTGGTTCTCTCCTTCCTATAGGTTATCCTGTGTTCTAAAGAGCAGAACCACTCTCTCCACTTCCCGATTCCACAAGTGCCCCACCATGCTCCCCTTTGTATTTTCTTTCCCTAACTTTTCTTTTCTTTTTGCAGTCCTGGGGTTTGAACTCAGGGCCTATGCCTTGAGCCACTCCACCAGCCCTATTTTTATGAAGGGTTATTTGAAACAGGGTCTCTTGGAACTATTTGCCCAGGCTGGCTTTGAACCATGATCCTCCCGATCTCTGCCTCCTGAGAAGCTAGGATTACAGGTGTGAGCCATAGTGCCCAGCTTTCCCTCCCTAACTTTTAATAAACCCCATTTACACTCACATGTCCTGCCATGGATTCTTCCCCGTGAGTCACAAAGATTTTGGAAGTCTGATCACAGGCGGCACCAGCACCCTTAACAAAAGGCTATGAACTACATGTTCCACTTTCATCACTGTGCGGTTGGCATTGATAAACAGAAAATCCAGGTCCTTATGTCCCATGAGGATGCATCCAGCAGGATATGGAGCTGTTCCGAGGGTGATGATACAAGTTTATTAAATGTCAGGGAAGGGAGATACAAGAGGCCATGATGGGCCAGGTGGGACCTGGAAGCTGAGAAAGCGTCTTTCTCTTTCCATGTGCTTTTAAAACCTACACTAGCCCAGTGCCTGCAGCTCACCAATATAATCCCAGCTACTCAGGAGGCAGAGAACAGGAGAATCACAGTTCGAAGCCAGCCCAGGCAAATAGTCCATGAGACCCTATCTCAAAAAAACCTTATCACAAAAAAGGGCTGGTGGAGTGGCTTAAGGCCTAGGCCCTGAGTTCAAACCCCAGGACTGGAAAACAAACAAAAATCTATGCTAATCTAAGGGAAGGAAAGCACCTGGTGGTTCCTGACACCAATACTGGATGAGTGGGGAAGGGTGTATGGGTCCCTGGGCCAGGGTGTGAATAACCTACACACATTTTCAATTGAAAGAAGGCTCGAGAAGGAGAAGGATGTTCAACCTGAAGTACCATATCAAGTCAGTGTTTAAGAGCCCGGAGTTTTTCCAATCCTAGCCTGCATCAAAACAGTGGACACAAGAGGGAGACAGGAAGAAATCACTTTAACTCAACTTTCCAACTCCACTAATCTCCATTTACCACCAGGTAGCCAGAGCCCAGGGGCTATCACACGATGCTTTGAAGTTAGCCAGGACCCTAAAGTTTAAATTCACTCTACCCAAGAGCAACCCACATCTCAAACATCAGCTATGTCTGGTGCAGGGAGGTTTTCACAAGTAAATTTAACAAAACAAAGACCCGGACCTAAGAGCTACATAGAGTAAAGGTTAGGAATTCAGAGACTCTCACAGGAAGGGGCCCCAGAACCTGACCTGTGGTGTTGTCGGCTGATGGTGCAGTCTGTGATCAGAAGACTTCCAAATTCTTTGTGTCCCCTGGGGAAGAATCCATGGCAGGACACATGGGTGTAAATGGGATTTATTAAAAGCTAGGGAAGGAAAATACAAAAGGGAAGCATGGTGGGCCCAGGTGGAATCTGGAGACAGAGCAAATGTGTTTCCCTTCTCCAGGTACTTTAAAAACCTACGCTAACCCGTGGGGAGGGGAACCAGTGATTCCCATCCAATAATCAATGAGTGGGGAGGGGCGTGGTGGTTCTGGCCAGGTGAGGGTGGTCCCTATGCCAGAGCGTGGTCAATCTGAGATGTAATATTTTTCTATGAGTTCCGAACTTTCCCTAATTCTAGCCTGCCTCAGTGGTACCTCGTTTGGGTCTTGAAGCTTCCAGACCTGTGAGAAGTAAATGTCTGCTGTTTAAGCTGCCAGTCTGCAGGATCAGACTATGACAGCCCTAGCAGGCCAATGTGAAACTTCGTGATGGGTGTATTAGGACTGGTCACTGCTCCAGGCCTCTGGTTATTCAGAGGATGGTGACTGAGAAAGATGCCTATGAAAACAGCAGGCCACAGAGCAGCACCTGTGCCTGACTCATTACGACTCCTACCTCAGTTCACAGGAATGTCAGGTGGGCACTGACAGACAGAATGGCACATGAGCTGTCATGTCTTGTGTTACTCATCACCATAGCTTAATAATACCATTCCTTCTGCTTAATAAAAAGTGAGGAACTTGGGAGGCGGAGATAGGTGGATTGAGGTTTAAGGCCAGCCCCATTAAGAAGTTAGTGAGATCCTATCTCAAAAACAAGCCAGCTACTCCAGAGGTGGAGATAGAAGAATCTGATCCAGGGCTGGCCCAGAGGAAAAGCACAAGACCCTATCTGAAAAACAACCCTCTCCCCTCTCCCTGCCCCCCAAAAAATAAAAACAGGGCTGGGGGCATAGCTCAAATGGTAGAGTACTAGCAAGCCCAAGGTCCTGATTTCAAACCCTAGTACCTCCAAAAAAAAGGAAGGAGACCCAGGTGTGGTGGTACAGACCTGTAATCCCAGCACTTGGGAGGCTGACTCAGGAAAATGGAGAGCTAGAGGCCATCCTGGCTATATAGTAAAAATGAGGCAGGGCAGATAAGGTACAGGAACTAAGACAAAAATAAGTCTCTAAAAGATTTTAAATCTTTCATCTATGAATAAAGTGTCACATTACACCAGCGGCCACTCCTTTGGGACTTGTCCTTGGTGGAGTGACTTTGGCTTCCCCTCCCCTGGCCTGGCATTCTAAATTCTAAGAAGCCAGACCTCAGTGATTAAAATGTTCACTGCTAAATAATCTTCCTTTGAGAGCGCAAAGGTTAAATTAACGCTTTTAAGAAAGTACATGCATCCAGAAAACCCTTCTTTTTGGTATTTAAGTGAGTTACAATTTCCTTAGATGAGTCCTGGCTCAGTAATCCTCTGACCAGAAGGGAATGCTCATGGTCACAAGAGGCAGACACTCTGTCACAAGACCATTTGATTATAATGCTACACCAGACCAATTGTCTGCAGGTTTGGGTGGTGACATTGAAACAGGGACTTTGCAAAATGTCTGAAGGTTGCCAGGTGACCACTTATCTAGAGAAAATTAAGACCAGAAGCCCTTGGCTTAGTTTAAATAGTATAAATAATCCTGGGACAGAGACCACCCCTCTGTATCTTAGTCCCACCTTCTGTGTGTCAGAACTCTCGGCATGTCAGGACTGCTCCTTTACTTCTCCCTGCTCTACCCTGATGTACTAAACAAATCCTTGCTGACTTCCTACCTTGTGAGTTACTTCTGTGACTCTTCTCCAAATTCTGTTGTGGAATTCAAAAACCAGGGAAGCAAAAGGTAGTTGGGGAGATGAGTTGAAGATCCTTCTGTCAAGCAGCCTTCTCACCTCAACATCCTTCCCTGGTGATAAGGCCTTATGAATCAATCAATAAGGAGGCCATTGTTTGGCTTGAGGCTCCTGTAGCACACCCAACAGATAGGCTAAAGGTTAAAATGGAGTCACTTATGCCAAAGCTGCGTGTTATCTAAGGTGTTTATCTGACCTTTGGGGAAATAAAATTAGAGACTTGGCTCAAGTGGTACAGAGCTTGCCTAGAAGGCATGAGGTTCTTAGTTCAAGCCCCAGTACTTCCAGAAAAAGATTAGAAGAAACAAATAGTCGAAGTTCCCAAATAGGCCATTTTCAATCAGTCAGCCCTAAGAAAATCCCTCCTCCTTCTCCCCTATGCAAGAAGGTGAGCTGAAGTGACTTTTCCATTGACACCCCCTTTCCCGGAGAGTAACTTAGCAATGATCACTCTGGTGCTGGGGGTGTGCCAGTGGCAGAGCTTGTGCAAGGCCCCAACTTCCATCCTCAGCATTGAAAGAAAAGTATCATCTAAGCGACTGTCTCTCCTTTCTTCAGCTCTTCCCGGTCAGTGAAACAGCCTCTTCCCCTTGGCTAATGGGACACTAAGTAAAGCCAGTTAAGATCCTCAAACTAAATTGCAATTTTGTCCTTTTTTGTCTTTTGTCTTTTGCAGTACTGGGAATCAAACCAGGACCCCACAAATGCTAGGCAAGCATTCTGTCACAGAGCTGCACCCCCGTTCACAATTCTGCCCTTTCACCTTCCTCTTGCAAATTCTGATGCCTCCCATGGGATAAAGCTGCTAAGAGAGTGGGTGTGGATGGAAACTGGTGAGTCTCAGAGACCTTAGATGGGTGGGGCTGGGACCTTGGCAGCTTCCTTCAAAACAGTCCCTGCCTGTCATTATTCATTTCCTTCTCATAAAGGGTCATTGTCAAATACAGGTGTGTGTCCATCAGCTGCTGAGTGATAAATGAGGTGTGGTCCATCCAAACAGGGACGCCATTCAGCCGTGAAGAGAAATGGGCTCCGACGTAAGCTGCACACAACTGAGTCCTGAGAGCACCGTGCAGAGGCAGAGAGGCCACACACATTTCTTTCTCTTTCTTCCTTTCTTCTTTTTCTGGCAGTACTGGGGTTTGAACTTGGGCTTCACACTTGCTTTACTGTTTGAGCCACTATTCTAGCCAGCTTTCTCTTTTCTAAACAACACTGAGTGAGCAACCTTCTAGCTAAACCTGTGTCCACGCTCTTAATCATTAACTGAGGACAGATCCCTGCGGTGACATTCCAGGTGTGCAGGTTTTTAAACCAGCACTTTCCATAACTCCCTCCAGATCCCCGTCACAGGAGTGGTGGTGTGGGGAGGCAAGGAAGGTCATTGAGGGGGAGCCACCGCTGTTACTAGACACTCTGAGGGCTGCTGCTTCTCCATCCAGTGTCCCACCACCCTCCATCAGTCCCAGAAAACGCAGGCCTTTCCTGCTTCCAGCAGGGAAGTCCAGCCACCTCCCCCATCAGCACTGCCTGACCTCTCTCCTTGTTACGTGCCGGTGTCGTCGAGGGTCCTTGTCTTCACAGGCCAGGGAACTGGCTCGTGAGGCAGGTGAATGATGATCCAAAGCCGGTATAAAGTGGGATTTATTAGAGAGAAAGGAAAGGCTAAGTTAGGGAACTGCAGCAGAGCCTGGAGGCCAGTAGCTCGCTGCACAGGTGAGGGCTGGGGTTTTTATGCACGTTCTAGCTCTGGATTAGGTGGGTTTTTCTCATTGGCCATGGATTCGCAGCTTTCTCAGGTGAACTGGTTTGGTTAGCACCTTTATTGGGGGAAGAGAACAATCTTGAGAGCATTTTGCTCATCAGCCGTGTGGCAGATCTGTGTCTCTCCTTTAGGATGCAGGAATGCAGGCCTCCATCTCCTCAGGATGCAGGACTAATAATTGCCCTCCATGGGGGGTGGGATACTCACTCATCTGTCTTAGGTCTCCAGACCCAACAAATCCCCGCTCTGAGACAAGCACCCAACTGCTGTTGGGGAGAGGGGTGATGACTCATCTAGCTGCTTCCTGCTGACAACAGGGGGATGGGGGATGGGGAGAGGGGACTTGTCTCAGGGGTTGACCTGTGTCGTTTCCAGGGCCCCCCCCCCATAGAGCAAGATGGAGGGCTCATGCCTAGGCAGAAATGAGTATTTCTTGACTAAAAGCTGGAGTTTGATCCGTTGGACCTGTTGAGATATAAATCTGGAGAGAGCATTTATTATACAAGACCCAAATAGGAATATTAGTAGGAGCATAAAAAGGTGTCTGCTAAGGGTTGTATATCTAGGGATCTAGATTTTACAAAATCCTGTAACTCCCAAGAAAGCTCTAAGCTGCTTTATGGTATGGGAGAGTGGGAAATGGAGGATTGGGTCATTCCCTCATGACTCAGGGTGTGAGTCTGTCCCTTTAAGAACACACTTGGGTAGGTGACCTGTGGGAGGCAGGGGCTGTCAGGATTTAGGTTAAATGTAACACTTTTGGATAAAAGAGAGCTTTAGCTCATTATTTTATATAAATTGACACTTTTAACTTTGTAAATATTTGTGCCATATTCAGATAAAGTATAGACACAGTTACAAGGTGGTCATTTAAGACACATGAGCAAATACCATAAATGAACTCTGATTTAGTAGTACTTAAAGCGTGACAAGATCAACAGAAAACACAAGTAATTTTTTTGATAAAATCTTTCCCTATAACAGTTTTTTGTAGATGTTACTTAGAGCAAAACAATATTGAGATAACCTTGCTATTTTATAGACAGAATTTGATTTTAGTTTGACATGACTCTAAAAATCTTTTAGGCAACTCTTAGATTACAGTCTACTTTAACTTTATCACACACTGAAGCTTTTTATTATTCACTTAAGATTTACTCAGACCTTTATATAATATTTTGAACCCTTTGATGGTTTTTCCTTATCCGTCCTCTCCATACTCGGAACAATCTTTAAGACAAACCCTCCTTATAAAATCGTTTCTCATCCAAAAAAACATTCCTTTTTTCCTGTAACTTTTAAAAAAATATGCTCAATACCTGTCTATATCCTTCCCACTTGTTTACTTTGTAACTTGTATTTTAAGATTAATAAGAACTTTAAATTTATTATAGGGGCTGGAGCAACTAATTAGTAGCCCCCCCCCTTTTTTTAAGGAATTTATGACAGGCATGAGGCCTCATCTCCCTCAGGCTTGAGGGGATATTGTTTTGGGTGTGGAAACTGTGAGGGATTTTTGAGTTTTATTTGAATAGGGAGGGCCGACCTGGCTCCCCCTGCACTCATCTCATCAGTCCACGCTGTGGAATCTCTTTGTTCCTGAAGGAGGGGGCAGCAGAGATAGCTGCCTGGGGGGAGGAGAATTTGAGCTTTTAATTGAGATAGTAAATCCTGTCCCAGCAGGGACACTGGAGTTTCAGGAACTATGAGGAAAGAGTGACAGAAGAGGAGGTCTCCCCAAGAGCAGGCAGAGGCTGGGTAAATTAGCACTCTAGGGCTGGCCAGATTTGCCCTGAACGATAACTTTTGTCATTGGACCTGGGACCAGGAGAGAAAGGTAAAACAGAAATGAACTCCACTGTCTAGCAGGAAAATGACATTTTGCTTTTCTGTCATTATGGCTTCTCAACATGGATGCCAAGAAGTGGAGTGTGGCCAGGAGGCCAGGACCCATCAATCCATAGGAGGTGGCACCTTGCCTTCCATCTGGTGACAGGGGGCACTTAGACCTCCAGTGGTTACCCTTGCAGAGGGCAGGGTCCCAGAGGGGGGTGGGGCTGTCTCCCAGGCTGTCCCCCCTTTTCCATTCCCTGTGGAAGTGCCTCTCCTGTCCACAACAGTAGCAAACTCGAGATGTAGGCCCCAGTCGGGTGGGGCCTTCTCTGAGAGCTGCAATGAGGTCATGGTGTTTGTCTTTTTTCTCTCCTTAGTAATATCCCAGTTATAGTATACAGACACGGCTAGCTGTACTGATGGATCCAATGACTTTTCTCTTTCAGCCACAGACTGAGTTTTCTATGAATATCTGGAGCTGACTGAGTTAGAAATTTATCTTTGAGGAGAACCTCTCCCACCTGTGACTCTGGGTCCCCTATGGTATGTTTTCTGATAGCATCTTCTTAAGGAAGATGTTGCAGAAATGGAAGGGGGTTTTCTTCAGGACCTTGTTGTACTATAGTTACCTGGGAATAGTTTAGAGGTTTGACTTTGGTCCTTTTTAGCCCTTCCACTATGAGATGGATTAAGTGACATTAACATCACTTATCTTTTTTACCATTTTTTTTTATTTAGCAATGTTGGGGAATTGAACCCACAACCTCACACATGTTGGGCAGACACTCTCCCACTGAGCTACTTCCTCAGCCCCCAATTTATTTTCTTTTGGCTGTACTGGGATTTGAACTCAGGACTTTGTGCCTGCAAAGCAGCACTCTACTGCTTGAGCCATATCAAGCAGTGTGGATCTGTCAAGAGAACCTCCTGTGCCCCTGTAGGTAGGCACATTTATTCCCTCATTTCAGGTGCCACTAGTATTGGGGCTCATTGTAAATGGTAATCACTTCCAACCTGAGTGGCCTGGGCCAGAACCCATTCCTTTTCTAATGAGGAAAGAGTTTGGTATAATAGAAGCATAATATCCTTTCATGTCAGTTGAAAGGCTTGGATCACAGAGATAAAGGCTTGACTGTATTGGTCAGGTGCATCAGTACAGCTACCCAGATCTTTTTTTAATTTCCCTTAGATCTGATAACTGAAAGGGGACATAGACTTGCCCTCTTCCTACCATTGCCTGTTGAAGGGGGAAGCACCCATTAAGGAGTTCTGAATATTAGGGTGGCTTAGAAGGCAGGACAAAGGGTGGAGCAGTAGGGGTGGGGGAATTGTCACTGATAAGGGGCTTTTCTGGTCCTCCTCTCCATGTTTATCCTGTGGCTTACAAAGAATGGCCAGCGTTTGAGTATCTAGATAGCAATTGTGGAGCCAATCTAGGTGGTCTCGGAGATAAAAGAAATTTTGTACAAGGGACCTCAGTTTACTTTTATTCCTTTTACAGAAAAGGTCCAATTGGAGTATGGTATTGCAATTTAAGGAACCTGTGAAGGCCACTTTTCTTGGTCACCTAAGGTATATGGAGGCCAGGCCTCAGTACAAAGTTTCCAACATTTCCTTTCAATATTTTAATAGACAAGTCAGAAGACTGGAAGGGGGCAGATTCATCTGGAAAGATGACAACAATAAATTGGGTCAGTTCCCTTCTTGTCAGCATCCTGACTGGGAATGACCTTACCAACAGGTCCAGGTGTCCCTGTCTCGTGACTTCCCCCTCATCCGTGGTCAGGACCAGGGAAAGTGAACTGGTTGGGTTAAACCACCTGACCGACGCAGTGAGAAGAGAAAAAAAACCAAAGCCTTAGGTTCCTGCCTTTTATCTAACAGCAGGCAGCCTCTTTAACAAGGCTACCTTTTTAAGAAAGGAACACATCATCTTTAAAGGTAGAGAAGGGCACTCAGAGGGCATACTGGGGCAATAACAGTACCATAAGGGATGACTAGTGCTAATATTTGGAGGGAAAATTTATGCTGAGGCCGAAAGTATAGGAAATTTTAAGTGAGAAGTTTACAGACCATGGTAACGTCCATTTTACTATTTCTGGGATTGTAACCTTGAGATAACAATTAGCTTATGAGGGTTGGGTCGGTCAGGCCCAAGATGTAAGGTGAGGCAGGGAACCGGGCTTGAGCAAAATGCTGTTACCCCCCCGCCCCCACGCCCGGGATGAGCGATCCCATCCTGCAGCCTGTCGCCCTTCCCCCTTCCTGTGTACACGTGCCTGCGTGCGTTTATTTTTCCTCTCATCCATTTTGGGGAAGTGGCAGTGGGCCGCAGCCATCACTATGTGTGGCTAGAGGCCTAGGATGTGCTGGGTCCTCTCTATGGATTCTCTTAGCTATAGCAGGCGTTCCTGCTGTGCCCAGGAGCCAGCATCCCTGTGCACGAGCACGCCTGTTTGCTTTTCCTCCTCCCCTTGTAGGGGCAGAGTTAGGGCGTGAGCATGGCAGCTGCAGTTTTTTTGTAAGTGGTTTGCCTCCCCGAGAGGGCTGGTAAATTAGTTGGAATAATTTAAGTCATAAGGTACCATGCTACAAGTTTTCCATGGGAAGCCAGGATCCCAGTAAGCCCAGGGAGGGGAAGACAGAAATAAAGGACAAGGCAGGACCAGGGAGGGAGCAGAACGGGCGTATTTTTCAAGCTCACTGAAGGAAGTCCACAGCTATTTAGAACTGCTTGGGAAAGGGGAAGGAGAGGCTGAGGGTTGGGGGAAAAGAGAGTTTCCAGGCTCAATGCATGAGGGATTATTGATCATCCCTGCTGTCCAGGTTGATTCTGCCCAAGGGCAGTACTGGAGCACTGGAAGCAAGAGGTGACCTCCACTCTCAGGCCATGAAAACCATGAAGGAAGCAGGAGAGATCTGATTGTCTGTTTGCCACAGACATGGCTGGAATGGTCCGAGACTTAGCTGCTTTTGGAGCCTCAGAGCAAGTCAGGAAGTTGCATCTCCAGCATTTGTGTGACACCGGGGAGTGCCCCATCCAGAACAACTTTTGTGGCTTGAAGACAAACTTTCCTTTCCACCAGCTGTTTTTGGACCTCCCCTTAAGCTGGTCAGATCTTGAAAGAGAGAGTTAGCGTTTAAGGAGAGGAAAAAAGAAAAAGCCTCAGTGCACTGAAGTCAGGTTCTGCCCACGTAGCATTGGCAGTGCAGTATAATCCCCCACCTGGTATCCTAATTTCCTCAGATTGCCTGTCATACAGCTGTCGTGGGCTCAGAGCTTTTCCTCAGTTTCCCAAGGGAGAAATCCTCCTTAACCAGAGAGAAAGAGAGAGAGAGAGAGAGAGAGAGAGAGACAGCCTGAGAGTTCCACCGTAGCTAGGCCATGGTGGGGGGTCTCTCCTGGAAAACAGACTCCACCGGAGTGCTGGATGCTCACAGTCACGTTCCTAGGCAGCCTTTCCCAGTTTGGCACAACCTATACTGACCTTGGTTCAGAAGAGATTGGGTCCCTTCGTGGTCGCCAAAATGTTACATGCCAGTGCTGAGGGTCCTTGCCTTCACAGGCCAGAGAACTGGCTCGTGAGGCAGCTGAATGACGAGCCAAAGCTGGTATATAAACTGGGATTTATTAGAGAGAAAGGAAAGGCTACAATTAGGGAACTGCAGCGGAACCCGGAAGCCGGTGGCTCACTGCACAGGTGAAGGCTGGGTTTTTATGGACGTTTTAACTCTGGGTTAGGTGAATTTTTCTCATTGGTCATGGATTTGTGTGCTTTCTCAGATGAACTGGTTTGGTTAGCACCTTTATTGGGGGAAGAGAACAATCTTGAGCATTTTGCTCATCAGACCTGTATCTCTCCTTTAGGATGCAGGAGTGCAGGCCTCCATCTTCTTAGGATGTAGAAATGATAGTGCCTTCTATGGGGAATGGGATACTCACTCATCTGCCTTAGGTCTCCAGACCCAACACCCTGAGACCTTCCATCCAACCAGTCACTTAGGGACCCCCTAGTGCTGGCTTCCCTGCTGCTGGGCCCTGAGCCTCCCTGTCCCACCCCCATCAGTGCTGGGCTCCCCACAGAACCCTGAGCTTCCTACACCCAGGCCCACATCTGTCTCAGTCCCAGTTTCCAGCCACTGCTGGACCCCTCACCCCAGCATAGCAAGCAGCACAAGTGTGTGACACCTATGCACACACACAAGTACCTGGTTTGTACATTCACGCTAGCTAACTCATTCTCACCCACACTCACACGACACATACAAGGTAGGCCTCAGCCAGTGCTGGTCCACTGAATAGTGAACCTGCATTCTTTGGTCAAAAGGGCCAGCGTAGGCTCGAGACAGAGACCCTGTAACCTCGATGCAGCTGTGTGCACAGCTCCCTCTGCCTCCCCCTGAGTCTGACTGGATTGTGGCCTGACCAGGGTGGCTCAGAGGCTGTGACCTCTTCCTCCTTTGAGACGCTCCAGCAATACCAGCCAGGGAGGCAGGTGGGATGGAGGGAGGGGGAGAGCAGAGGGGAGAGAGGGCGAGTGGAATCTGAAAAGTCAGCACGTGCTGACCCTGAGTAGCCAACAGGGTGGGGGCCAGGGATAGGGCCCCTGGGGTGCTGTGCTGAAAGTCGCTTTTTTGTGGGGGAGCAGGGGACTGGGGTTTGAACTCAGGGCTTCTCCCTTTCAAAACAGGTGCTCTGCCACTTCAGCCACACCTTCAGTCCATTTTAGTCTGGTTATTTTGGAAATGGGGTCTTGCAAACTATTTGCCCTAGGCTTGCCTCAAACTGCAATCCTCCCAATCTTAGCCTTTCAACTAGCTAGAATTACAGACATGAGTGCCCAGCTTTACATAAATGGCTCTTTTTTTTCTTTTTTTTTTTTTTTTTTTTTTTGGTGAGACTGGAGTTTGAAATCAGTCCTTTACTCTTGCAAAGCAGGTCTGAGAACTGCTTTGAGGCCTTCACCAGGCCCCGGGAAAATCATGTGGGCTGATGGATTAGTGATTTCTGCCCTAAGCAGGGCAGGGCAGGTGTATGCATAGCACTTGCCAGGAACCTGCTGAGTGACCTTGACTGACCCTCCAACCCTTCAGGCCCTGGAAGGATCAGCAGCATTACTTCACTTCATTAATTTGTTCTCTGTGACTCATGAGCTGTAGTGGAGAGATAAGTAAGCAAAACATAAGGTGGCAGGTGCCTTGTGACACAGAGAAACAAGAAGGGCACCATGGAAGGTCCAGGCACAGGCAGGGAAAGCCCATCCAGGTAGTGTCAACATGGTGGGCTTTTCCCATTCAGAACAGATTGAGTGATATTCTACCCGGCCAAGAAGGGCATGATCTGCACAGGAGGGGGGTGGGTGGAGAATGGTGGGGAGATGAGGGGTGGGGTGCAGACCTGGAACCTCAAGATCTGGAAGCTGAGAGGGTTTGAAGGAAGAGGATGTGAAGCTGGGGCCCCAGCCTGGCTCTCTGGGCTCCTGGGCATGGACCATGTGTCCTGGCCTGTCCACATTCCTAAGGACCTAAGACTCCAGGTCCCAGCACCCATTACCCAGTGGCCAGGGACACTTTCTGCATGGATGAGTTTACACGAGCAGCTCTGGTCTCTCAGCCCTAGTGTGAGCGCTCAGAGCCTCAGTTTCATCTTTTCCCAACAGGCGACAAGGATGTCCAGAGGGCTGAGGGTAAGTGCTGGAAAGACAGAGCCACTGACCTGCCCAGCTCCTGAGTCTCCAAGGGTGGTATGCCTGGGGCTGCCCGGCAGCAAACAGGAATTTCTCCTTGCTCCTAGAGTTCAGCTCACTGAGTCACTAAGAAGCCACTAGGAGACAGGCTGACAGGAGCCAGCACAGAGTCCTGAATACTCCAGCTAGAACAGAGAGCCCAGAAAGGGACTTTGGCCAGAGGGGCTAGCAAGGGACCTGAATCAGGGCCAGAATTTTCTGTCTCTCCCTGCCTCTGTCTCTCTGTCTCTCTGTCTCCCTCCTTCCTTTTCCTGATGTTGCCCTAGATCTGGCTGGTGGTAGAGAAGTGTCCACTGGTCCCCAGCTTGGGCTTCCCCAGTGGTGACAGCAATCCTTGGCTGTTGTGAGGGACCACCCTTTGTTAAATGACAATATGTTGAAAAAGGTAATCATGGCTCACGTGTAGCTATAATATGAACACGTGTTAAAGCCGTTCTCTCAGTGTCTGATGAGGGAGCCGGCAGGTGCTGACAGCTGCACCCTGAAGTCCAGGCCCACTGGACATACTGAAACATAATCCCAGCTGGACAAAGGAACAAACTCCCCAGGACAGACACCCCAGGTGAAAGAGGAACTCACGTCTATCTGCTGATTTCAGTCTTGAATGCCCCAAGCTCACCCCTTGCTGGAGGAGCCAGGAACCTCCACAGTCAACCCCACCTCATCTCATGGTCCTGCTGACAAAATGCTCTGTGCTTGCTGGGCTGAGGTTCAAATGAGGAAGGCAGTTGTCCTACTACTGACGCTGGGCCTGAAAACTGGGACCACGGTTTGCCTTTGTTGCTGTATGTGTTGTGCTGGGGATGGAACCCAGGGCCCCATGCACACTAGGCAAGTGTTGTATTACTGAGTTTTGTCCCTAGCCCTAATCTTTTTGAGACAGGGTCTCAATTTGCAGCCCAGGCTGGCGCCTGTCAGGCCCCTTCAGGGATTGTCTTGTTCACCAGGCCACATTGTCCTGGGCAGAGTTGGCTTCTGTGCACAGATTAAGAAGATGGTGTGGGGTTGGGTGTATAGGTAAGCAGGAGACCATTTGCCTAGCTATGTGTGAAGCCCTGAGTTTCCAGCCCAACGTTATCCCTGCTGGACCACACTGGCCTGCAGTTGGCCCTCCCAGGACACCAAGGCAGACCATCAGGCTCCGAGATGTCGGGGCCAGGCAGCAAGGACAGGGGAGAAGAAGTTTTTAATATCCATAGTTCCCTGTGAACCAGAGCACAGCAGGCCACACAGGGATATGTGGGACATTGGCCTGCAGGCTAGGAAGGAAAAAAAGAGCCTGAAAACAAGCAGGAGAGAGCTTGGAAGCAGCCAGGGCGATGTCCCCATTAGTTCCTATGAAGAATCTGGCTTGCCACAAGCATGGTTGGGGAACTGAGCCCCTGCACCTGGGAAAGCTGCTTTCAGGTAGGGTAACCAGTCGTGGTCAGTCCCGCCTGACCACGTGGTCAGATCTGCAGACTTGAGATAGGTCTGGAGCCATGCACGATGCCTAGGACCAACAACAGCACAACCTCACTGCTGAGCCCCACCTCCCTGTCTGGAAGGCCACAAATGCTGACTGCCCCTGATGGGTTGAGGACATCAGGCCAGGGCTCCATAATTCCATGGAAATGGCTGGACATCATCCCCAGAGAGCAGGCTGGGCTCTGCAGGACGCTGTTCCCCAGTCAGATTTCAGGAACTGAAGCAGGGGTGGGAACTGCCTCTCTTCCTCCCCCTGGTGCTCAGGGCTGGGAAAGAGGCTGGCAGATCTCTGGGGGGTCCTGACATCCTCCCTGGCCTGCAGGCCCTAATCCTAGTTTCCAAGAAAGCCCATTTGAGGGGTCATAGCTGCTGTGGCCCCAAGTCCACCAGTGTAAGGAGCCACCTTTACCAACCCAAATGAACACACACAGACCCAGAGAACTTGGGGCTGGGGTCACTTGGAAAAACCTCCCGGAGCACCAGGATGCCCTGGCCTCTCCAGTGTCACAAATGGTCATCACCTGCACCTGGCAAGGTTTGACCTGATTTGATCCCCAGGGCTCTTAGTAGACTTAGACTGTGCTCAGACCCAAGGCCAAAAAGAGAAATGCTTTCATCTCCTTTAAAATCAGAAGAAAAGAAATAGACATCAGAGTTGAATACTCTACCTATCTTTCTACTAGTGCAGTTATAGGATCTGGTTTTCTGGTTTCCATGGCAAAAGGAGCCCATACAGGCACAGGCTGAGCCTCAGGAATCGAGTCCCACCGTGGCTCTGGCTGGGTGACTGCAGAACAGCCAAGAAAGTGTGGGGTGGGGAGGGCGAAAGTCTGGATAAAGCCAGCAATGTTAATACAACCTGGAGGAAGAAGGAAAGAAAGAGGAGGAGAGAAGAAAAGAAGGAGGGAGGAAGCTCCTTCAAGCTACAAACTAGGACAAAAGTCACGGTGAGTCCTCAGAGCTGGATGGCTCAGAGTCCCCATGTATGCACCCACATAGCTCTGCAGCTCCCTCTGTTCCCCTCTGTGCGGACAGAGGAATGGCTGGTCCACAGCTTGGGGACTGTGCCTGCTCGTGGGCAAGAGCGGAGCTGACCAAGCACACCCACCACAGGAGCTAAGAACTCCCAAGAGGGGATGGGGAAGCAGAAGGCACAAGGGAGACACTCCTGCAGAGCCCCCACCCCAAACCCAGTGCACTCCAAACCCTTGGAGCCACCTGTGCAGCTCTGTTAACCAGTCAGAGCCACCAGGCACCATCTCAGCCATCTCCAGGTTGGCCACCAGGGTGTGCCACCAGGTTGGCAGCCAGGGGGCCACAGAGCCGAGGACACGCCCCACGGATGGGACAGTCAGCTTAGGTGGGGTGGGGAGGCTCCTGTGAGGTGCTGCTGTGGACGTGCCCCAAGTTCTTGGGGTGTAGACAGTGCAGATCCAGTGTATGCAGGGAATTACAGGGAAAGGAGAGCACAGTGAGGGCAATGGGGCGGCAGTCCTAGACTTGCCACTAGAAGGCACTGCAGCACAGCCCTCACAAAGGCCTGTCAGCCCATCCAGGGGTGGGCACAAGGTGGGGATACCAGTCTGGGGAAGAGAAGGGGCTGCCGGATGAATCAGGGTGTCCTATTAGGACTGAATTTCAAATAAATGAGTAACTTAAAAATCCAAGTATTCCTCCACTATTGCATGAGGCATACTTATGCTAAAAAGTTAGGTCACATTTATCTGAACTTCAAATCCTTCCCAGAGTTTTGTTTGCCAAATCCAGCAAGCCCACCTGGGGATCCCACAGATACCTGTAGGTCGGGAGAGCAGCTCCCAAGCACTTGGTGGGCTGCAGCTCTAGTTCCAAGTTCCACATCAGTCACCACAGGCCACACCTGACCTACCCATGACTCACGTATGTGCTTGGGCAGGGCAGGGTGGGGCAGGGTGAAGGCTGAGCTCCTGGACCTTGCCTGTCACGCACGTCTCACCCAGAGGTGGGAGGGCTTGGTTCACTGGCTTCCCACCCAGGACCTCTGGGTTGATGACTTTGTGTAGTGAAGGCTGTAGGTCCAAGATCAGAAAACTGGGTCTGCTCAGTCTTGAACGGATGGCTGCACTCATGCTTAGTGTTGTTGACACCCTTTAAACTTTGTGCAGTGCACAACCTACACAGCTGAGCTGGGTGGTCCTGTGCAGCTTCTCTGCTTTCGTCTTCATCCTGGGCCTGACTTCCAAGGCCACCATGGCTGTGTGCTCCTGCTGGAGTCTCCTTGGTTACATCTAAGCCATGAATCCACCTGGAATTTAGCTGGGTTTATGGCGAGAGACAGAAGCTGAGTCACTTTTGCACCCTGGAGGGTGGGTGACTTGCCCCAGCAATGTGGAGCAATCCATCCTCCCATTAGAGTGTGCAAAGATCCACAGGGGTGCAGGCAAGATCTTAGGCACTCTGCAGCCCTGGAGGGGGTCTCTATGGGAAGGAAGAAAACAGGCAGGGGACAGACAAAAATGACATAGGTGACCAGGCCCACCCTGTGCAGGCCACTGGGCCCCAGCCCCTTCAGGGACTGCCATATCAGTGCACCTTGGTAGCCATCTGGCCACACCTGGTAGAGTGATCTATGCAGGTCACTCTGTGTCCCCACAGGCACACCAGCTGAGCTGTTGCTTCTTGCACAGAGTCTCCAGTCTGGCAGACGCCCTCTCTGTGGATCTGCTAAACCACATTCCCAGCTTCCTAAGTCTCTGGACTTGTAAGGGAGGATCCCTCCCTCTTCCATTATGTCCGCCTCCACCCCTTCCTTTCTCCATCCATTCCCTTCTCTCCATTCCCTCTTCAATCACTTCACTTTTGCCTTTCTTCTCTCCTCCATTGCTCCCATCCTCCACCTTTTGCCTCCTCCATTCCTTCCTTCCTCCATCCCTTCCCCTCCTCCCTTCATCCCCTCCTTCAGCTCTCTTTATTACTCCTCTCCTTCCTCCCTTACTTCCTTTCTTCATCTCCCTTCCTCCATTCCTTCATTCATCACTTCCTTTCCTTCCTTTACCCCTTCCTACCTCCATCCCTTCCCCCATCCAACCTACCTCCACCCCTTCCCTCCTCCATCTGTTCCTTTCTCCCTCCCTTCCTTCTTTCCTCCTTCCTTCCTTCCTTCCTCCATCCCTTCATTCCTCATCAAAGCCTTGGGAGACCTACTGGGGGCCAGAAAGAGCAGCTCTAAGGAGCCAGATCCAGAAAGACAGAGGATAGGATTGAACCAGGAAGGGGCCGGGGGTGGGGGGAGGAAGGGCAGAAAGACACCTGCCTCTGCCACAGGACCTGGCAGGACCCTGGGGACATCATTCCTTCCCCACCCAGGCATGGGTTGACCTGGCTTGCAGAAGGACCAGGGACTCTAGACCTATTCTGGTCTCTTCTGGACTCCCTGGAAAGCCAGTATTGGGCTGCCAGGGGCCACCCCTGGAGTGTGGCTCTGGGACCAGCCCCAGGACCGGCAGCAGTGTGCACCACCTCATCTTGTCTCAACAAGTCGAGGACAGTTCTCCCTCTCACTTGACAGAGGCCTGCAGGAGGTTGCAGGCCAGCAGGGGCAGGCAGGACCCAGGCCAGGCACAACTGCAGAGTTGAAAGCCTTACCCCCCTTGCCTGCCTTGCCAGGAGGACAGCCTGCAAAAGCAAGAAAGGGTTCTTGCACCAGGGATCAGAGCCACAGCCAGGGCTCAGGCAGGTGCTGCTGAAGGCCCTTTTTGGCCACACCAAGTACAGGACTTCTGGGCAGAGCTGAGCCAGGAACTGTAGGTTGTAGGGGAATGAGAGGGAGCAGTGGCCTGCCTGCAGACCAGGACCTCAGTTGCTTCTCCTGTCAACTCCCCACCCACCCATCACAGCCAGGGGACAGGACTTTGGGCGACTGGGACTGGGACTTCTAGACTCTAGCTTACTAGCTCCTCCAAATCTAGGCAGCCAGGAGGCCTGAAACCAGAGCGCAGGCAGAGCAGTATAGTACAGTGGCGAGTCTGTACATGGAGCCTTGGCTTCTAGGGCCTGGGGCAGAAGCAGCCCCTAACCCTTGGGAGCTGTGGGGTGAGGTATCACTGCTTACTCCAGCTCCTGTCCTGTTCCAGCTGGCCTGCAGAGCAGTCAGCACAGCTGACTGCACTGGAGACGCCAGCTGGGCCAGGGGTCAGGTGGCCAGAGGACTGGAACATGCTTTTCCGGAGACCTGGAATGTCTGTCACCAACCAGTTTGGCTCACATGTTGGAGGCCTCAAAATGATTTCAACTCCCAGAGCCACCATTACTGTTCCCTTTACACAGACAGGACATTGAGGCCCAGAGAGGACTGGGGCCAGAGAGACCCAGGGGCACATGGCAGGCTGGGCTGCCTGGCTCTGACCCTGGACTATAGACCTTTGCACCAAGTTGTGTTTGTGGGTTGGGGTCCCTGGGGAAGTCCTCTTGCCCTTTTTGGCCTTCTTTTCCTGTCTGAGTAGGGAGCCGGGTGAGCAAACCATCGTGGTCTGCTGATGTCAGAAGCAGCAAAGCCCATTTGTTCTGGTTTTTCTTTTCTTTTTAGGCAGCACTGAGCTTCGAACTCAGGGCTTCACACTTGCTAGGCAGGCGTTCTAGCACTTCAGCCACTGCCAGGCCGCTCATCTGCTCTGATACTGATACCTGCCAGCATTTCCCTCTCTCACCCCAGCTCCCTGCTTGCTGGGCCACCTGAAGATGTCGTTTAGATTTGTGAGGGTCATGGTGTGGGGGCTGTGGGTGGAGTTGCAGCTCTTCTGGGTGGACAACAGCTGCTGTACATAGGGCTGGCCGGCCTCCCCAGTCCTCAGGCTCCTGCTCCTCCTTGGGGCTGTCCCCTTTGTCTAACAGGGTGTCCCCAACCCTCTGGCACCCACAATCCTCCTCTGTGCCATCTCTCTGAAGTATCTCTGTTCATACCTCCAGCCTCATAACCCAGATTTCCTGACAGTACTTCCAGATGTGTGACATGTCCCTAGGCCATGGGAGCCCTGCCACATGTCTGCCTGGGGAGTTTGTGGACTGCCCTCTGCAGGGACAGCAATCTGGCCTGGATGCCTCACTTCATCTATTTTTAAGCACAAGCCCATGAAAGATTCACAGACTGCTTTATTTACAGGTGGTGGGGATGGCACTGGTGTCCCTGTGACACACCCACCAAAAGGCCTCAAAGACCCAGGCACAAGCCTGTCTACCCAGAGCCGCAGGGTGGCCCAGGCAGACCAGACTGGTGGACGCAGACCAGACCCTGCGTCCTCTGCTGAGCTCTGGGCTCCACCTGTCCTTCCTCCTCCAGCCCCTAGGCCTGGGTCTGATCTCCTCTCCAAAAGGAGCCCCCCAAACTGCCCACCCAAGAGCTTACAGGAAAGGGGTGTGGTCCTCCTCCCCTGACCCACTTGGCCACTCTACCCCTGGTCCTATCCCAGGCTGAGATGCCTTCTTCTCCCTGGCTTCTGTCCTGGGATTTCTTTCTCCTGGGCAAGGCAGGGTTACCAGGGCCCCCACCCCACCTGCTGCCTCGGAGGACAGGAAGTTTATTTTTCCTCAGCCACGCTGGATGAAGCGTCCCAATTTTACAGACAGGGATACTATAGAGTCTGAAGCCAAGTCAACTGGACTTCAAAGCCCAGAGCCCCGCCCTGCCCATTCCACTTACCACTGCCCCAGCCAGGGGTCACTCAGCCAGCTTCACCTCTGCTTCTGGAAATTGGGAGCTCTGGCTCCCTCAGCCTTTCCCTCCAGACCCCCGCCCCATGCAAGAGGAAAAAACCACCATAGGGCCCCACCCAGTCCTGGCAGAGGAGGCCACAAGGGACAGACGTGAGAGTGGGTCAAACACTGGCTGTCCCACCCCCTCCCTGTGCTCGCTTTCCCTCTCTTGTCAGTGGCGCCCCCGCCCCGTGTCATGGGTTCCTGTGGGCCTCAGAAGGGAGGCCAGCTTAGCCTTGGCTGTGCTGCCTGGTGTCATGTGCTGTCTGGCTGGGTCCCAACAAATGCCCAGGAAGGCTCTCAGCTGACTTCTGACCAGGAGGGGATGGCTGTCTGGTACTGACAGCACCCCCTGGGTAAATAGGGAACCACTGCCCCTACCCAACCAGGTTTGTTTTCTGCCCCTACTCTTGGGTAAACACTGTGGAACCCAAGCAGGCCTGGCTTGGTTGGGGTGCACTAACTCTAGAGAAAACCTCTCTCAGTCTCTCCAAGAGTCCCAGAGAGTGGCTGGGGCTTCACTTCTAAAAGCAAGACATTTTATTGGCCCCACAATGTGACCTCCTTCGAGCAGAGCAGCCTTCCTCAGCCCCAGCCTCCTCCCCCACTCCTGTAGGGGGAAAGATGGACATTTTCTTTCAACATTTATGTGCCTAAGAGGAAGAAGGGACTGGGGGAGGAGGCAAGGTCTGGTGACAGCCTCCCCAGGAGGCCCTGGGCAAAGCCTGTTTCTCCAGGGATATTCATGGTCAGGAGAGTGCTAGAAAGAGTATAAGGGCCACACTGGAATAGCTTGAGCCCAGGAGCTCAAGACCAACGGGAACACAGGCATTGTGTCAAAATAAATAAATAAATAAGTTTAAAAAAAGAAAGAAAGAAAGGAGAGGGCAGTGGGTTGAGATTTAAGGGACAAAAGGAAGTTGGGGGCTGCCAGCTGTCAGGGTTGTGAGGACAGAATTGCACTGGGGATGAAGGCTGTCTCAGGACCCCAGCCCTTCCGGCCCACACCCCAGAATTCTCTCCATGTGTCTCCCTGTCATCTTTCCAGGAGGCTGCAAATCCTGCAGCTGTGGATTGGAACAGGCAGAGGAACTGGAATCAGATAACCACAGGATGCCATCATTGTGGGAAAATGTACCCAGGTGGGTTGCAAATGGTACCGGGTTCTTTCTCAAAAGACAAAGAACACCTGTTAGTGGACTGTTGGGCTCGTGTAGGGAGGGTCCACCCCCACTTACAGCTTTACTCCCGCTCATCCCCAAGCAGAGAGGCTTCTGGGCCTGGCATTGCTGGCTCCGTGCAGTTCTGCATGAGGATGTTACAACAGTCGATGAATTATCGCCTCAGTATCTGAGGAAACAGGGCCAGTAATGCCTTCCGCAACCACGTTCCACAGCACGGGGCAGCTGTGGGCAGTACTTCATACGCTGCGGTGACCACAGGAATCGCAGCCAGCGAGGGGAGGTGGGCTTGTCTAGAAAGGAAGCTGCATTTTGCGTTTTGCCATCTTGATCTGCTGGCTGATCACAAGATCACTGTGTGTGTGTGTGTGTGTGTGTGTGTAAGAGAGAAAGACAGAGATTGAGAGAGACACACCTGAATACCCAGGGCAGGATCCCCTCCTCCTAAGGTGACAAGTGCCCCAGCGAGCACCAGCTGTGTGGTGGCCCTGCCAGGTTGACTGATCTGCTGAGCTGAATTGGTGTGAGCACAACTGCCTGCTACCATGACTGGCAGAGAACCAGGAGGTCCTAAGCAACACCCTGCTCCAGGAACCCACCACAGGACCCAGCCCAGGTTCCTGTGCCTCCCCCAGGGACTGCACCAGGGGGTGGGACTCCAGAGTCCCCACCCAAGGGGACAGGTGGCCAGCCTGGTGATCATTGGTCACTCAGTAGCAGTTCAAGGGCCTCTTTGTGTAGTGACTAGACTGGTACTGAAGTTCCTTCCTTAGGCTGCCTGGACGCCCTTGGGGAGCTGTGGGTCTAGACTGGGGACTTGTGGCTGGAAGGGGGTGGGGGAAGCAGGAGTCCCAGACAATGGGGAGCGCTAGAGCACAGGCCACCAGCCAGGACCAGAGGGTAGGAGCGAGACCCAGAGGCTCAGAGCCTCATTGACAAGCATGCATGCAGGGGGCAGTGACGCGGGGCGGGGCCAGGGCGGGTGACACCGGGCGGGGCGGCCTGGGGCGGGAACGGCCGCAGAGGGACGTCGCGGGGCGGGGAGGTCGGGTAGGGCGGTGACCTGGCGAGGCGGTAGCGGGGCGGGGCGGCCGCACCTAGCCGCCTCGCGTCCGCCCGCCCGCCCCGCCCGACGCCCTCGCAATAAGGATCGCGGGCGCGCGGGAGGCGCGGGGCGGCCGGCGGGACAGCGATCGGCTGCGCCGTCGGGCTGGGGCGCGGCCGGCCATGGAGCTGTGGCCGTGGCTGACGGCGGCGCTGCTGCTGCTGCTGCTGCTCGTGCAGCTGAGCCGCGTGGCCCGGTTCTACGTCAAGATCAGCCTCTACTGCGCGCTCTGCCTGTCCGCCTCCGCCGTGGCCTCGGTCATCTGCCTGCTGCGCCACGGGGGCCGCACCGTGGAGAACATGAGGCAAGGGGCGGCGGGAGGGGCGCCGTGCTTCCGCTTCCTAACTTTCTGCCTCCTCTCCCTCTTCCTGTCCCGCCCGCCCGCTTGCCCGGCCCCGCTCCCCCGAGAGAACGCGGATGGACGGGTGGCCGCCGGGTCCCCAAGAGCGCGCGTCACAGTGCGCCGCCCGTGCCCGGGTCCTGGCACTTAGGTCTTCCCGCGTCCCTGCGCCCGCCGTGGGTGGCGGATGGCGGCTTCTGGAGAGGAAAAGGGTTAGGCGAAGCGAGCAGAGGCCCACTCCTGCTTCACGGGGCGGGGGATGGGGGGACTCGAGGCCGGGGCTTGTCCCCAGGTTCTTGACTGGTTGGGGCGGCGGGGGTCATTGAGCTCGCCGTCCTCTCCGGGTGCTTCTGCCCGCCGGCAGTGAGGGATACACCTGTGCCCAGGTGCAGCGGCAGGTTCCTTTTGCTTTTCCTTCCTCTTCTCCGGAACGGGGAGGGACCAGAGAGGAGCTGCTAACGCGCTGGCGCCTAGCGGTTGGGTCCAGCTCGCCAACCAAGGGAAGGAAGGGGCTGTTGAGGAAATTTTCCTCTGGACGCCTCCCAGGGTGGGAAGCTTGGTGGTCAGGCAAGGAGTCAATGTAAGAGTCATCCCGAGCTGACCAGACCAGTGGGGGCTGGGGGAGGGTGTTAGGGAGTGGTGGCTTCCTGCCCTTTCTCCCTGTTGATCATCCCCCCACCCCCATCCCTGGGGACTGTTGCTACATTTCTCTCTGCCCTGTTTGGACTTCTCAGCTAGTGGGTTTTGCAATGTCCTCCTGGCAGTGGCCGGGTTAGAGGACCTGTGGTTCCTGAAGCCCCACCTGCCCTTTGGTTACAGGGGCAGTAGGAGAAGGGATTCCTAACTTTACTCCCTCTGCTCCCTGCCAGTCTTGGGGAGAGGGGCTTTCTGGGCTAGCTTTATTTTATGGGTCCCAGGTCCTCCTGTCCTCAAGGGCTAGTTGAGCCTCCAAGAACCTCAGGTATAAAGTAGGTAATGATGACGCTAAGAATGCATTTAAACTTCAGAGCACTGGCCTGGTGCATTCTGTGTGACCTGCCCCCCATGGTGCAGTGTCCCTGTTCCAGGGAGCAGACCCAGGGGCAGCTAGTTGTGGCCCCTCCACCAGTCTTCCTAAGGAGACTTCCCAGTGCCTACAGAGAGCAGGGATGCCCCCAGGCCATGATCTCCCAAGACTGGCCTGAGATCAAATATGGGAGGACCATCCATGGGAAAAGAAAGGGGCTCCCCCACCCAGTACCCAGGGCCCTTCAGGGACTCAGTGGGTTTGGGAAGCGCCAGGCCAGGGAGGGCCTGTCTGGTTCTGAGGCTCTCAGGGTTCCTGGGCCTCGCCTGTCTTGGGGCCTGAGCCATGTACTTTCTCTTTCTTTTCACTCATTCTTTCTTTCTTTCTTTTTTTGTGGGACTGGATTTTGAACTCAGGACTTCACTGGGCAGACCTGACTTGGGACATCCAGGAGCTGATCCCACCCTCAGGCTCTTACTTGACCTGCCTTGGTGGACTCATTACCAGCGGCTTCCTGGTCTGCCCTTCCAGGATGGAAGCCACAGGGAGGGGTCTGCTGTCCTTTGCTAGGTCAGCTAGTCACCAGCTGTCCTTTGCTATGCGGTGGCTGGACCTGGTGGGCTGGCCAAACCAGCACTGGGCTCTCCTGTGCCACCTCTCCTCCTCAACCTGCTAAGCCCTCAGCACAGAGTCTGGCCGGGTAGAGCTCTCAGATCCCCAAGGCTCCCATGGGTCTTCCTGCAACACCTCCCCCTCTACACCCCTCTTCCCAGTCTTCATCCAGATAAGGCCCTGGGGCCTGGGGATACTGGCTGTGTAACAGCAGGTGTTTTGTTCCTTGCAGCATGTGGGTCCCTAGGGAGAAGGGAGGGCAGGGTAGGGTGGCCTGAAGGCTGGGAGCCCATAGCCCTGTCCCCTGCCCCTGGGTCCCAGGGTCCTTGTGATAACTCCTGCAATGGCTAAGAGTAGGGGGAATGGATAGCAGGAGCAGGTGGAGGCCTTGTGAACATAATGGGGGAGCCACAGGGAGGGGTCACTGTAGAGAATGAGGGTGCACTGTCTTTAGGCTGCTGCTTAGGGAAGGAACCAGGAGAACGTGCGATGGAGGCCCCCATTTCAGATCCCTCCTGGACTGGAACAGCCCAGTCCGAGCCTGTATCCCACCCAACCTTGGGAATAAGATTGCTAAGTGCTCCATTTTGCAGACAAGGAAACTGAGATTCTGAGAAACAACTTGGAACTAAGGCTTGGGGTGGGGGAAGCCGGAAGGAAAGTTGAGAGTGCCTGAAGTTCCCAAGGTTGAATGCAGCAGCTGCTAGGACTCGAACCCCTGACAGCAGCTCTCCAGTGAATGCTTTGTCTCTTTGCTCTGTGCCCAGCACAACATTAGGGGCTGTGGTCACAGACTTCGGGCAGTGCTATGGCCACTGCAGGGCAGGAGGCCAGGCCCTGAACTCCAGGAGGAGCAGCCTCACTCCTCCATGTTTTCCTTTCTTCCCGTGGGATTCCAGGTTGGTGCTGGAGGAGGCCTCTGCCATTCGGACTGGAGTTCTGACTGTGCAAAGAGCAGTGTTGGGAATACAAGGACCAAGGCAGACTCTGTTCAGACTGGGCTCCAGGGCAAAGACCAAAGACCCCTCCCAGGGCCTGTGTACACAGAGCTCTTCTTGTGTGTCGGCCAGTGTGGGATGACGAAAGGCAGAAGCCCATTTATACCCATTCCATGGAGGATCACAAAGCCTAGAGAAACTGTGTGTGTCAGTATTGGGCTCAGCCACAGAGTCAGGATGCCCTGATAGAGTAGCCTAGCCAAAGCAGGCCACAGCTGCACTCCACCATCCTCAGCCGCTGTTGTCAACTGGAGAGGAAGGGTGCTTGTAGAACTCCAGGCTTCTGCTCAGGCTTCTGAGTGGCCAGGACTTGGGAGAAAGTGTTGTCCCCTGCAGCCTGTGCCCACTCTAGGCATTGGGAAAGGAGGCTGGCACTAGGTTTGAGCCTAGAAGTGCTCACGAGGCCTTGTAGTCGGGATTGCCAGCCCACTGCATGGGTCCCCCGACAAGTGTGGACAGGGACCCAGCCCTGCATCTCTGGATGACTGGCCCGGGTCCTGGTCCTGGAGGAGGGCCTTCCCTGTTTCACTCGGAGCCATGGGGAGAGACTGCTGCCAGGGTCTCTGCAGGCCCAGGAAATAGAAGTCCCTGGTAGCAGTTCCTGCTCCTTAGTCAAGGAGCATGGGAAGGAGGGGTCTTGACATCCCTGGCCCACACCTCTCTTCTGTCCCTGGCCTGGCCTCACATCCAAGCCCCTGGGTGTTTGCACAGGTTGGAAGTCCCGTCCCACCCCCAACTCCTGGTCTCCTGTGTTCCACTCCTGGGACATTTGTCAAAGACCTTCTCTACCAGGTGACCTTTCTGGGGTCTGCTGCCCCTACCAGCCCTTTCCCAGCAGGGTGGCTGAGTGAGTCCATGAAGCTTCACCAGTCCTGTAAGTCTCTGCCTAAAGAGCTGACAGGTGTCCCCAGAACAGCCCAGCCCAAGACCAGAAGCAAGGGCAAGGGTCAGCTAGGGACCTTCCATGAGGACAGCCAAGCCCTGGCCCTGGCCTTGAACTGCCTCCCAGCTGCCTGGAGCAGGAGCTGGCGGGAGGAAGACTGGCCAGGTCCAGTGATCCCTCACTCTGCTTTACTCTTGGTCCTTTTCTGCTTGTTTAGTGGTGGTCGTCACAGCCAGAGTTGATTGGAGGTCCCAGTGCTGGGGTCACCAGGCATCCCTGCCTCATAAGTGCAGCTCCTCAGCACCCTTCTCCTTGTGCAGGTGATGAGGAGGTTTAGAGAGGTCAAGTGCATGACCCCAGGTCACAGCTGGAATGAAGGCAGCTCGGCCCCTCCTGGCTTCCTAGCAGGTCACTTACCTCTGTGGGGCCTGCATTTCCTCCTCTGTGTCTCGTGGGACTGTCTGAGGAGAGCTGGATGATTCATGTGGAGCCCTTGGCACAGCCCTTGGCTTGTCGTAGGTGTTTGGCAGATGGCAGGTGGGGTCTAAGGGCTGGGAGTGGCAGTCTCCCTCTCTGGTTACAATGGGGCTCCTCACCTGGGCTTCCCTATGTCTGCTGGCTGCTGCAGCCTCCGCAGAGCTTAGCTGGCACCTTCCTCTGGGAGGAAACACTGAGTTGGTTTTTGTTTTTGTTTTCTGGGGCTGGGGATCAAACCCAGGGCCTTGCCTATTCCAGGCTAGTATTCAACTTCTGAGCCATGTCCCCAGCCCAAGATGGTAAATTTTATATCTATTTTTGCCACTTTTTTTTTTAAAGAGAGCCTGGAGGTATAGTCAGTAGTAGAATGCTTGGCTAGTATGCATGAGGCCCTGGATTCCATGTCCAGCACTGCAAAAAAGAGAGAAACTGGAAGAGGTACACACTGCTACCAGAGGCCACAGTCCATCTCTGGATGTGACCTGAGACTCTGCCCCTGCAATAAGACGCAGAAATGCAATGGGTATGGAGTTATGATTACAGGGTGAAGGTTTCTTATCTAAAATGCTCGAGTCTAGAAGATTTTGGGTGCTTTTGGATTTGGGGGTATTTGTACATGCATAATGAGATATCTTGGGGCTGGACTCAAGTCTAAACACAGAATTCATTTATGGTTCGTGTACACTGTACAGAGCCTGGAGGGATTTTCTACAGTGTTTTTAGCATAACTGCCATCCTTCACATGAGGTCATGTGGAACTTTCGACGTGTGGCATCATGTCTAAAAAGTTTGGGATCTTGGATTTAGGGTGAGGGCTGCTCAGCCTGTATAAACCATGTGAGTCCTCAGCTCGGGGTGCAGCTCAGTGTCCGAGTGCTTGCCTAGCATGGGGAAGGCCTTGGGTTCCATCTCCAGCACCACGGGGGCAGGGCGGAGGGCGGCGAAAAAAAGCACAATAAATTACACGATTGTCCTAAAGAAATACAGACCTTGCTGTGTAGCTGGTGGCTTACACCTATAATCCTGGGAAGATAAAGATTCAAGACCAGCCTGGGCAAATAGTTCTCAAGACCCTATTATCTGCAAAAGAACCAGAATAAAATGGACTGGAGGTATGGCTCAAATGGTAGAGCACCTGCTTTGCAATCACAAAGCCCTGAGTTCAAACTCCAGTTGCACAAAAAAACAACAACAAAAAAAAAAAACAGACCTTGGTGGTGTTTTCCCGCTATCCCTTGCCCAAGGCATTTTCAAATCCCTTGCTTCCTCCCTGTGCCTTAGGGTGGTTCCTGGAAGAACCCAGAATCGCTGGCCTGGTCAGCTGGGCAGGCTTCTCAGGACTTCCCCACCCAGCCCCCTTCATGGTAGTCAACCTGCCTTCCAGACACATCTCTGCCTCCTGCCCCTGCCAGCACCCAAGGCCCGGCTACACCTCCGTTGTCAGGATCTAGTTTGTGCCAGGATGGAGGAGAGGTTCTGCTTCCACCTGCCGGCGAGAATGGGTTGTTTTATCTACCCGGCAGTTCATCTTCCTCTTCTGTGAATTGCCTCACAGTGATCCAGGAGCTGGGTTTTACAGATGAGAATAAGGGAGCATGGTTACAGAGTGGATGGCCACTGCTCCCCTCTAGGGTCCAGGACCTATCACCCCCACCCCTCCACACCTGCCTTGCCAGTGGCTGGGGTCCATAGGGTGGGTCTGGCCTAGAGAGGAGGTACCCAAGTTGAACAGATCTGAGGAAGGCCTCAGGGTACAGGGTGGCTGGTTTAATCAACTGACTTTCCCCATCGACACAAGTTGTTCTTCCTGTTGTTTGCTTCTGTGGGACTGGCATAGCTGGTTTAGAACCTGGTTTTCAGTCATAGGGGATGATTTCTGTAGGGTTCTACTTCCACAAAGTCCCCAGGAATGGCAGCTCTGTGAAGACAAAGTGGGAGTTTCCGGGGGCTGGGGAGGGGAGGGATCAGGGTTGATGGGGACAAACCATCAAGTTGGGAAGATGGACAAACCCTGTGGATGGACCGTGGCAATGGCTAGACAACAGTGTGATGTACTTAACACCGATACTTAAAAAGTGTGCATTTAAAAATGGCTAGGATGATAAATTTTAGGGCCTGTGTATGTTGCCGTAATTTTAAAGAAAGAGTCCGGGTGAGTGAAGGACTGGCTTTTAGCTCTGCTCTGCTGTCTAGAACCAGCTCTGACCTGTGGAGGGAACTCCCTTCCCCTCAGTTGGGACTCTAGTGATGAGGGAGCACTCATCTGCATTGTGGAGTGGGGGCCCTTCAGACAGTGCAGCCCCACTTGCACCCGCCCTGTCATGCACAAGGCTTGGAAAGACCCTGGGGCCCTGCTTGGAGCCACAGAGAGGGAGTTCACCCAGGTGTTCAAAGCTTCCTGGCAGAGCATGAGGGGCAGGCACCCCTCCCGGCACCCCTCTGGCCCAGCCAGGACTTGCAGATGCCCTCTGGATGATTGGGGCTGGGTAGGGTGCAGGACCCTGCTCTCCATGGGCCATGTTTCTTGTGATTAACAGGAATGAGAACAGCCCCATCCCCTTCCAGCTGCCCCTCCCCGTCTCTGCCAGGCACAGAAGGGGTGAGCACTGGCAGCCCAGCGTCCATGGTCTGACCTCCAGAACTTCTTTGTCTTCCCTCTGCTGGGGTGGAGGAGGCTTGGGTGGGGTGAGCTGGCCCCTGGGCTATGTCTCCTGTCCTGCCCCTTCCTCAGCTTGCCCCTCAGGCCTGCAGGCTGAGCCCCTTCTGCCAGACCTCCACTCACTGCTGCTTCTTTCCTCAGCATCATCAGCTGGTTCGTTCGGACTTTCAAGTATGTGTACGGCCTTCGCGTTGAGGTCAGGGGCCGGCAGAAGCTGCAGGTGGAGGGCCCCTGCGTCATCATCTCCAATCACCAGAGTATTCTGGATATGATGGGTAGGCCCCACCCAGGCAGACCTGGAGAGAGCAGGGCAGCAGGGAGGTTGTGGTGGGACTAATGGAGGGGAGGGGACCTGTGTGTCCCTCCAGCCACTGGCCTCCCTCAAACTGAGTGATAAAAGCAACCAGCTGCCTGTGCCTCACTCCAGGCACAGGGCTCCCACACTGTGCTCAACAGCTGGAACTATTTCAGCTCCTCCTTTAAGGAGGAGAGGAGGCAGAGGCTAAGAGCCAGAGGGGCAGTGGGAAGCAGGTGGCTAGCCCCTCTTGCTTGGGGACAGTCCTGTCTCTGACAGTCCTATCCGTGTCTGTCTGTCTCTTGTTTCTTCTCTTTGTATCTCTCTTCTGTCTGCCTCTGTGTCTGTTGTCTGTCTCTTCCGTCTCTGTATCTCTCTCTCTTCTATTTCTCTGCCTCTGGCTCTCTCTTGTCTCTCTTTTCTGGCTCTGGCTCTTGGTCTCTGTCTCTTTCTGTTTCTCTTCTGTCTCTCTTTGTGTCTGTCTGTCTCTTTTGTCTCTGTCTTTCTCCCCACCCCCACCCTCTACTCCCTTTCCCCTACAGGCCTCATGGAGGTCCTCCCCAAGCGCTGTGTGCAGATTGCCAAGCGGGAGCTGGTGTTCCTGGGGCCCATAGGCCTCATCATGTACCTCGGGGGTGTCCTCTTCATCAACAGGCAGCGTTCCAGCACCGCCATGTCCCTGATGGCCAACCTGGGCCGGCACATGGTCAGGGACAATGTGAGTGGGGGCCACAGCGAGGCTTTGCTTTGGCAGAAGAGCGTCTGCAAACTGTTGGCAGCCTCAGGACGGGTACCCCGGTCTGCCAGCAGCTGAGCCCGCTGAGAAGTGGGGTTCCTCTCAGGGCAGCGCGGCCTCCCTGGGGCAGCCAGTGGGGACCGGGCAGCCCAAGCAGCAGCCAGCTCTTCTCTCCGGCAGCTCAAGGTGTGGGTCTATCCTGAGGGCACACGTAATGACAACGGGGACCTGCTGCCCTTTAAGAAAGGTGCCTTTTACCTGGCGATCCAGGCCCAGGTAAGGCCAGGCCATGCCCTGGGCGGGAGGAAGGGGAAGGGGGAGGGACTGCCTGGCCAGGCTAGGGACTGCTGGTGCTCAGTGACCTCCTCCAACTGGGATAGAGGACAGGACCTCCCTCCTTTCAGCTCCTGGTCCCCTGATCTGCAGAGCACGGCAGCCTTGGGGCCCTTCACCTACTTAGTGGTTAAGACTGGCGCTTGGGTCAAGCTCACGTGCCCAGCTCTAGGGGCAGTACTGACTGTTCGGGCATCATCACCCCTACTTTCTAGCTGGCCGAAAGGGGCCGCATACAGGGCTTTGTGAGAAATGGGGGCTTGAGGCCAGTGAGACCTGGGCGGTGTGCTGGTTGTGTGTGGAGCTCCTTCCCTGCCCCGGGCCTGCCACAGTGGAGTTAGGGAGCAGTGTGGGCAGGGCCAGGCCAGAACCTGGATGAGGGTGGCACCCTGTGAGTTCTGCCTCCGGACCTTGTGCTTCTGTGGTCCTCTGCCTACGTGGAGGCAGTGTGTCCTGGGGGTATCCCTGAGTCTGGGGGCAGGTCCACCATGGGGTGTGGCTCTCCTTTACTGCTCCCGTGCTGAGGAAATTCACCTTCGGGGGTCAGGAGAAGGGGCTTTGTGTCCTGCCCAGCTGGTGGGACTCCACAGCCAGCCTCAGCTGGTGTGTGGCTTCCTGTGCACCTGGGTGCCTGACCCTGTATACCCTCCTCCCCAGGCTTCCACCAGCACAAAGGGGTGTGGGATCCCTGGCTGGGGCAAGAGTCTGCACTCCTCAGCTCTGCCCAGCAACCATCCCTGCTCTGGACCTTCTAGCCATGGGATGGCCGGCACACCTGGAGCTTGGGACTGAAGGCACATCCCTCTTGCCAGTGGCAGTGGTGGGGGAGCTGGGTTGGCAGGTCCTCAGAGAAAGGGAGCACAGGCCATGATGGACTTGCGGCAGCTACGTGCAGGAGGCTACATTTCCTGTACCCTAGCCCCTCCCCCAGGGGACCTTCCTGCCCTGCCCCAGAGGTTCCCTGACTGCCTGGGGTTAATGATTACCCCAGGTGCCACCCGTCACCATTGGATTTGACCCTGGTACCTTATAGGAAATCCAGTGGGCTCCACCTACTCCCCTGTGAAAAGCTCTTTCGACACCCCCACTTCCTCGAATGGGGGCAGGATGGGGAGAGGGCATGGGCAGGAAAGGTGGTAACTTCGTTTAGCTAAGGCAGCTGGGGCTGTGCCCCTCCTGGCTGGTTTTATGACCCAGTGTGGGAAACAAACGTGCTAGTTCGGGAAGACTTCTCGGGGCTGGGATGCAGCTCAGAGCATGTATGCAGCTCTGGGTTCAATCCTCAGCACCAACACCAGAAAGACTTCCTGGAGAAGGTGACGTTAGGATACCAGAGTGAATATATAGAAGTCTGGGCCACCCACTGCATGGTGGTGTCCTGAGCTAAGGAGTCAGCCATGAGGACAGCTGGAAGCAGGCACGGGTGGTGGCAAGGTGGCCCCCACAATCTCATCCCTGGGGTGTGTCCCTGTCCACAGGTGCCCATCATCCCCGTGGTGTACTCCTCTTTCTCCTCCTTCTATAACCTCAAGACCAAACTTTTCACCTCAGGTGAGTCCTGGCCAGTGTCATAGGTGCTCATGGCCCTGTCTAATCTGTCAGTTGAGGGATTCCTGGGCCCCTACCTAGCAGAATGAATGAATGAATGAATTTGGTCCCCGAGCCAGTCCAGCTGAGGGCCAGTGTTGCTTCACTCATTACTTTTCCCTGTGGTCCTGTGAACTGGTAGTGGGCCTGTTTTTCAGCTGAGGAAGCTGAGGCTGTAAGAGGGTGTTGCGCCTGTGCACCTAGTTGGTCCAAGCTGTGCACACAGATGGGAGTGGGGGAGGCTGTGGTCATGACTGCGGCTGGACTGTCCAGGCCAGGCCCCCCCACAGGGGGAAGCCCAGGGATCCCGGTGCTATTAGGCACAGAATGGGAACCCTCCTCCAGGCAGGGGCCCTAGCCCTTGCATGTGGTCACCCAGTGCCCAGGTGAGGAGATGGGAGTCAAAGGTTGAAGGGCAGCTGGAGGAGCCAGGCTCAGTCTCTTGCAGCTGACCCCCCAGGCCCACACCACTGCAAAGCACAAGTCAGTGCAGTGGGGGCTGACTGAGAAGGGCTTGAGGGAGCCTTCTAGGGGGCAGAAACCTGTATGGGGGTGGGTGGTTACGGGAGAGGACAGAGCTGTGGAAACCCACAGAACGCACTTAGGAACTGTGCTTTACTGTCGATATTGCCTCAATAATGAACAAGCCCATTGCGGTTAGGAGCTGAGGAAGAGGTTTTCCAGGCTGGGCAGTGGGAGGCTGGGTGGAGAGGCCAGGACAGCTGTACTGGTGAACCCCCAGCCATTGACGCCCACTGCTCCACCCCCCTCCATGCCAGGAACGATCAAGGTTGAGGTGCTGGACGCCATCTCCACCAGTGGTCTCACTGAGGCTGACGTCCCCAAGCTTGTGGAAACCTGCTACCAGTCCATGAGGAATACCTTCTCCCAGATATCCCGGATGCCCCAGGAGAACGGGGCCACCGAGGTGCCTGATGGCCAGCCAGCCCAGTAGCCCAGGCCACACAAAGCAGGGTCAAGGCGGGTGGACAGACAGAGGCAGAGACCAGAGAATGGACAGAAGGACCCCCTCCTGGGCCGCCAAATATCATTGTGTCCGGCTGCCTAGCTCCTGAGGCTCCCGTTCAGGCCCTGGAAGCAGGGAGCCTCCAACACTGGCCTCCATGCCCTGGGGACAAGGACTTTCTGTTTTCATGCCTGTGACTCTACAGGCCTTGGGGAAGCCCAGGTCTAGGCAAGACTGGCCAGAGCTGAGGCCCAGCTCCCAGCCCTGGCCCCAGGTTTTTCACTGAGGCTGTCTGAGGCCCATCAGATGTAGCCAGGCTCTGAGGTCCAGGCCACGGCCTGCATCAGACTTTCAGGGAGGAGTTGCTTAGGGACCAGGGCTCCTAGTCTCAGGAAACTTGGGCACTGGATGACAGGGTCTGCTGCTTCCACCCACCTGAAGGACAGTCTACAAGTCAGTGTTGTACTGGTTCTTTTTTTTTTTTTTTTTTTTATAAACAAAGCTTGAGAAGTTCCTGGTGAGCTCTGGTGGTTATTCACAGAGGGTGAACAGGAGTGGCCTCAGGCATCCATCCAGGGACAGAGGGTAGTAAAGACAACAGAGTCTGGCCACCTGCACATCCCCTCCCCGGGGGACCAGTGTGGAGGCCCCCACCCTCAAATTCCCTGCAGGGGTGAGCCTTGGTACCCTGAAATGCTTTTTTCAGTTGGTGTGTTAACTAAGAGGCAGGTGTGTGGGGAGAGAGGTTGAAGATGCCCTTTGGCCTCTGGCTGGGGGTGGCCAAAGGAAGAGGAAGCTGTGACCTCAGAACAACCTGCCAGAGAGAACCACCTGCCCAGCCCTTTCCGATGGAACTGTGGTGCATTGCAGCCCCTCCGAATACATATGGCAGTCTAGGGTAGGGGGCAGCACCCAGCCACCCAGACCATCTATTGACAGGGTAGTTCAAGTCTCAATTTTATTCTGACACAGATGGGGACAACCCTGCCCCACCTGTGGGCAGACTGCCAGCAAGTCCCACTGCCTTGTTCTGGGCAGGGAGCCCTCGTACCTTCCTGCAGCCTCTGCCCATCAGGCCCTAGAAAGCCCTGTGAGGGTGGGGGATGCACACAGGAGGACCCACCCAAGCCCAAGCCCTCATGGCCTCCTGAGAAGGGGAGACAGACTTCTGTCTGGGCCCTAGCTGGGAGGGATGTGAGGGGTGGTACAGAACAGGGTGGGGATGGCAGGTGGCTCAGTCTGGCCTGGGGCATCAAGATGGAGGCCATCAGAGATCCTTCTTGCAGGAACCTAGGGGAGGAAGAGGAGGCTGGGGTCAACCCCTCAGACCTGCCCTTTCATGGATGGCTCCACCCCCTGTCCCTGCCCTCCAGGCCATTCCAGGTAGCTATAGGAGGAAGGCAGGATGCAGCACTCACAAGACCCCAGCTGCTCCTCCAGGAAGGAGACCTGCTCACTCAGAGAGTCCACTCGGTCCAGCTGCTGGAAGGAGTGGGCCAGGAGGCTGCCGGGGTCCTGGAGCCCATGCTCCAAGGCCCTTGAGGCCAGGCTTTGCAGTGGGTCCAGCACCAGCTGCAGCTTCTGTGGGACAGGGTGTGTGGGGGCGAGTAAGGGGGTGACAGAAGGCTGGATGACCCTGGGCAAACCACTCACCCCCTCTCTGTTCCTTGAGAATTTAAGAACTGGTAAGGGCTCAGCAAAGCCCAGGCATAGCTTTGGTGTCAGGGCTCTGGCTGCCACTAGAGGGAGCTGTTGTACCAGAAAAATCTTGACGCCCAGAGGGCACAGAAGGACATCAGACAGACTGACAGCCTGGTCAGGGCTTCAGAGTCCTGACAGAGGAACTAGGGAGGAGTCATGGGGTCTGTGGCTTGGTGGGGAGGCAGGCAAGAGCAACTTGCCCTGATACGGGCCTGGGTTCCTGCTGGCCTGTGGGTGGCCAAGCTTGGGTCCTCCCGACCTAGGCAGTACCAGACATGCTGCCTGGCATGGAGTCCAAACCAGAGGACCTTGGGCTGTCAGCAAGGGTGACAGCCTTATAGGCCTCCCCATGGAACACCACAATCCACTAGGGATCTAAACCACCCCCTCTAAGACTACAGGCGTCTGTAGGCTTCCCCAGGGCCCAGGCCTAGATCTCATAAGGGCCAGCCAGACCTTCCCTGTCCTCCCCTCCTCTCCCCCCACCATCCCCAGGCTCACCTGCTCCAGCATGTCTACCCGGGACTGCAGCCTCTGCATCTCCTCCCTCACCACATTGTCCTCTCCTGGGGGCAGATCCAGGCACTGGGTCAGGGAAGGGCATTTTCCCACCCCACCCTCAAGGCAGCCTCTTATCCCACAGCTCCAGCTGTGGGGGTAGAGCCCAGAAGACACAGGCCTCTGATAACCCAACTGTCCACCTGGGACTGTCCTGGAAGTCTCCAGGTCCTGACACCTTGGCACACTGATGCACATGGCTCTTGGTGGACCCAAAGTACCCCTTGGTTCTGGGGTCCCAGGCCCCACCTTGCTGATGGTGGTCCTCGCCGAGATCTGACGTGCTCCTCGTGCTGGGCTGCTGACAACGCATTATTACTCACGGTACGAGTTTGAAGTGTCACAGCGCGTACCAAAAGTAATAATGGCCCGTCACCAGCAAAGGTCTGCCATCTCTCCAGACTGCTGGGCCCCAAGGATGGGGGCCTTCTTCCACTTGCTTGGCTGACATGAGGCCCCTGGATAGCCCTCCCTACAGTGTCTTCCAGAAACCTCCCCAGGGAAAAGAGGCTTCTGCCACCTTCTGCCAAGATGTTAGCCACCTGCCAGCCCAGAATGCCGGGGCTCAGGCCTTCCCATGTGTCAATCTCCACCCAGGGCTGGCTGCCCTCAGTGCCCACACCCACAGGGCCCTGGATGTCCACCATCTGCCCACCGCCCCAGACCACGCACAGGGTGGAGTGGGGAGCAAGTTTACCTGTCATGGGGTTCACGGTCAGCCTAGGGGGCCCTCCCTTGGGCAGACAGAGCGTTCCATCTGCAGATGGGCTGTGCCCCTTCCAACACTGGCACCAGTAACTGCCTGCGGTGTTGATGCAGTGCTGGGGACAGCTGGCCCCTCCAGTACTGCATTCGTCCACATCTGCAGGAAATGGGGGTATCAGGCAGTGCCTGCAGAAGGTGAGGTCCAGCCACAAGGGCATACAGGGAGGTGCCCAGAGGACCCTCCTCAGTGCCACTGGGGGCGGGGGGGGCAGCACCAGCTTTACCTGTTTGGCAGGTGTCTCCCTGCCATCCTGTTGAGCAGTGGCAGCGGCCTGGCTGGACACAGCTCCCTCCATTCCCACATGGTGGGTGGCATATTGCTGTGGGTGGGGGAGGTATTACGAACTCAGGGTGCCCAGAACCCTCCAGGGGCAGCCAGGACGGGGTTGCTCTGCAGGAAGCAGCATGGTCTACTCGGGGTGACAGTACAGAAGCACCTTGGCTAGGGACCCACCATGGGCCCACTGCACTCACCGGTACTGCAGGCCCCAGGGAGCCCACTGGCCCTCTTCCAGCCAGGGCAGCAGGCATAGCGAGGCCTGGCAGGGGTCAGCTCGGGGTTCTGGCGGTAGGCTGTCCGGTAGATGGTTCTGCAGGGAGAGGGGACAGCTCAGAGGGGCCTGACAAGGGCTATCCCAGGCTGAGCCTTCCCTAGACATGATGCCAAGGTGCACCTTGCCCAACCCATCTGTCAGCTTCTGAGCACCTCGACAGGGTCGCTCCCTGGGTCCCCAGAATTCCTCTCTCCAGGGACGGTAGTTATGTGGTCTACACAGTCATTTCCTGCCAGAATACTCTGGTTTTGAGAGGGACCCTGAGGCATGCAGAAAGCCCCAGGACCAGCGCAAAGCAGGAATAGCACCCAAGCCTCCGTGTGGCCCGGTCCTGCAGCGGCCACTTCCGAACTGGATGAACCTCGCCTTCTTTCCTTCCCTCCCTAGGCTCTGAGTCACTCATGATAAAGCTACTCTCTTACACCAGTGCTCCTCTAACTTTGGGATCTTAGGAGCCAGGAAGCCGCTCATAAACCTGGGTCTTTCCCAGATATTTCTGGGCTGGAAGAGGCTGAGCTCCCCACGCTCAGAATAAGAACCCGCCCTCAGGCTGGGCTGCTAACGGGACATCTGGAGTTCTCCATTAGGGCCATCGTGGGAAGAGGGGTGCCCACTGGAGTCCCAGGGTAGGGCAAGGCTAATAGGTTTTACGGATAGGGGATCATCCCCATGGAGAGAGCTAACAGCCAGCAATGCCAGGGAGGGAGGTGTACCCTAAAGGTGCACAGTGCAGATGGGGTTGGCAACTCCTCTAAACATGGGGACACCCTTTGAGGTGACATCCTAAGATAATAGAGGTGATCACACAGCATCCTTGCTTGGACTGCCAAGGCTGAGACCACCTTGAGACTCAAGGTCATCTGGCCTTGCCTTTGACTGCAGGGGGTGGTGAGGCACTCACCTGTAGGTGCTGCAGGCTCGGTGCCCAGCACAGGTGGTGAGGAAGGGCTGGTACACGCGCTGCACGAAGGACTCTGACACGGGGCCCCTGGCAGCCCCCACAGTACACACCCTGCGGCTATGGGGTGGGAAGGGTTTGAGTGAGGGTCCCAAAGCCAGGACCCTCCTAGCTCGAGAACCCAAGAATGTAGGGGAAGGGCCTCCCAAGGTTGGTGTGGGTAGGACCCTTGGTAGGAGTCCACAAGGAATCCCCTCACAGTGCTGGGAGCTACAGGCCCCTGGCCCTGACTCCAGCACCCTGAAGCCCTGGCTCACCTGGGCCGGTAGACGTGCTCAGTGCCCCCGACTGCCAACACTAGAAACCACACCAGAAGCAGCTCCCGGGAGCCCCACATGGCCTGTGTCTTCAGGTGGGTTGGCCTTCTCTTCTGGGGGGCCTGGGGCACAAAGCACAACCCTATAAAGTCCCCTGAAGTCCCCACACACTACCCTCCAGGCCCAGGCCGCTGGTGGAGTGTACACCTTTGGCTTTGGAATGCCCACCCAGCTCAGCTGCTTGCTGGGGACTCAGTTCCCACAGGCAGCTCCGGTCCACCTCTGCCAGCTAGGTTGACCCTTTGCCAGCCACAGAGAGATGGACCTGGGGGTTCTCTGGGGCAGGAGACACCTAGACCCCTGCTGGCTCTGGGGCAGATCCCTGGGAGCACCTGAGGTTCCAGGTGGTTCCCAGAATAAGCGTCTGGGCTAGTCTCCCCTCCCTGTTGGTGACAGGCACGCAGGGGCCAGCTTGCCTGCCACTGTCTTCCAACAAGGTGTTAGTGGACAGAGCTGGAACCCAGCCCAGCCAGGGACTTGCTGCCCCATCATGGCCCTTCTGGACTATAGGTTCCACATCTGTTAAATGCAGAGTCAGCCCCCAAGGGCATCTGGGTTCCATGGGTGTAGGTGTCAGCCATCAGCAGGTGTGCACAGGAAGGGCCATTATAGGATACATACATTCTGAGACCCAGAGGGGGCCTGCAGCCAGGAGGGGCATCCCTCCCAGACTGGAGCGTGTGTCCACATCCCAGCTCCCAAGGCAGTGGGCCCCACTGGGTCTGCACCTGGGGAGTAATGGAGCAGCCTTCCCCCCCCCAAAAAATGCCATTAAAGGCCATCTCCAGCCCTCTCCTGGCTATAGGTGGTGGCCCGGAAGATTGCTGAGGCTCCCTGGGAACGCAAGAAGTTCCACCAAGAGTTAATGGTCCGTGGCAGTGCTGAGACTGGGCAGGTCTGTGCAGTGGCAGAGGGACAGCTGCCCCATCCTGTGTGCAGCCAGGGGTCCAGGGAACTAGTGAGCTCTGCCCAGGGCTGTCATGGTGCTCTTTAAATGGAAGGCTTCCTCCCCAGCTGCCCCAGCCCCCAGGTGCCTCACCCCTGCAGGGGAGGGCCAGGAGGTAGGTGGGGTGGAGCCTGGGGTAAGTCATCGCCTTTCTGGGACTCAGGTTCCTCAGACACTCCTACCATCTCCAAGGTCCCTCCTCTGGCTCTCACAGTTGGTCATGTAGACAGGGACACCCAACTGGTTACAAAGCCCTAGCTGCTGTCCAAGCAGCTGGAGGGGAGAGAGTCCATGCTTGCCTCTCATAGTTGGTGGGAGTCAGGTGCACATTAGGCTCCTGCATCACACGTCCTGGGCGGGAAGGTGGCAGGAGGAGGGTCCTTCCTACACCCCTGTCTCTGTAGGGCAGGGGGCTACAGACTTGATGTTGGGACTTAGTTTGGGAGCAAAGGGGGAGCACAGAAAATTCTGGGGAGGGCTTGGAACTGGCTTGGGAAGATAACTCTGGGGGTGGCCCTTGTGGTCCAGGCAACAACCAGGTGGCCCTGCAGAGCAGGGCCCAGGAAGGAGGAGGTGGGCCAGTGGGATGCTGCAGTTTCACAGCCCGTGCCCATCCTTGGGGGCTGGCTGCAGACGTCACTGACCACAACAAACCTCCATCCACAGCACCTCCCACAGGGACAAAATGCTGTCTAGAACGAGAACTGTGCTTTAAAAATGAGAGACTCGATTTTTGAAAGTCATGCTCTGCCCAAGGCCAGAGGAAGCCCGTAAAGGCGCAGGACTCATGGAATCTCATTTCCCTTATGGTGTTCAGCCACTGAGGGGCTGTCTGTGGCGTCGCCTCCAGGGTGATAAGCAATCATGTCGCCTGAGTGTCACCATGGACCCTGCCCGCCACCTCCCCTCCCCACCTGCCGCCCTGCAGTCCCCAATGGAGGGGGTAGGCTGTGTCTCCAGAAGGAGGGGCCTGGTCCCCGAAGGGAAAGGACCCTGGATCCCTTCGCGCCATTGAGGGGTGTCTAGACATGAGCACCAACCGGGAGGAGCGGAGGGGTGAGGAAGGCTCTATGACGGACTCAGCGGGAGTGTCCTCTCCACTGTCCCCCCTCATCCCCGCCCAGGCTCCGTGCAGATGGGATGGGGGTGGAGTGTGACAACCCACCAGGACGACCTGGCTGGGCTGCGCTGCGGATGCAGGGCCCGAAGGCCAAGCCGTGGGGGTCGCAGGGCTAGAATGGGGTGAGGGGAGCGGCGCCCGGTCGCCAGCAGGGGGCGCCGGTTCCCAAGGCCGCTGGGCCCATTCTCCCGGCGGCCGCAGGACCAGTAATGGGGTGTGGGGTCCGCGCGCGCCCGGCGCGGCCCAGCCGCGGCCCCCGCGCGCTCACCTCTCGGGTCCCCGCGATCGCTCGGCGTCGCCTGGGTGGCCGCCCCCTAGCTCCGCGCCCAGTAGTCCCGTCTCCCCCACCCCGCCCAGGGGGCCTACAGACCTCCGCCCCCGGCGCCCCGGCGCCCTTGCGCCCCAGCCCGGGGCTCCCTCCGCACTCACCGCGCGGTCTGGGGCGCGCACGCGCCGCCGCCGCCGCCGCCGCGCCGTGGGGGCCCCGAGCCCCGCCCCGCCCCGCCCCCGGCCCCGCCCCACCTGGCGGGCTGCGGGAGCTCTGCTCCCGCCCCGGGTGGTCTTGCGACCCCGCCTCGCCCCCATTGCGCGGATGGAGAAACTGAGGCCCCTCCGTGGAGCGCTCCCGCAGGCGTGCAGCGAATCAGCCCGAACCTGGGGCTTTTGACGCAATCTAGTGCTGCCGCAGCGCCTCTGAACCCCCTTTGCAATTCCAGGCCCTCTGGGAGTGCTGCAGCAGGGCGCATGGCCTCTGGGAACTCAGGACTGAGCCGCTGTCAGGAGCCTAGAAGCCGCGAGGGTGCCCAAACTGACCCTTTGCTAACTCTGCAGCCGCCTAGGTCACTAGACACCAGGCAGGGGCTAAACCTGGCCCTGCAGCAGAGACCCAGTACTCTCCCCATCGCAGGCAGTCCAGGTGGGACTTAGGTGTGACCCCGAGCCCCCTCCTAACAATATTAGGTGGGGGGACCTGGGACCCCTTGGGGCACCCTCATGTGGACACTGTCTTATTCGGGACAGTCAGAACCACCCTTGAGTGCTCCTCCCTATGACTTGCCAGGCCCCTCACCACCATGGTTACCACCTGAGGCCTCTGGACTGGTCTCTGTCTCCTTCCCAGCTGCCACTTCTGAATTTAGCCCAACTCTGTCATCAATGCATTGCCATGCCCGAAAGTGTCACAGCTCTTCAGTGCACAAGACATTCGCCTGCCCACTTTGTTAATCACTTAGACCCTAGCCAGGCACTGGTCCCATAGCTCAAGTATAAAATGAGCTCCTGGCAAAGCCTGGCCCCTGGCTGCTGCCCAGAGGGCTTCCTTGGGACTCACCTATCACAGGGGAGTTCGTCATCCCCTGGGCACTGATGGCCACTGCTCTTCTGGACAATTGGAGCTGCCTTGCTGGTACAGGGGGCTGTGGGTCAGAGACAGGGTGTGGATTAGAGCCGTAGGAGAACCTTGGTTACCCTTATGTCCAGGGCCTGGGAAGGGGCCTGGAGCCAAGGCTTCCATTTGGTGGCTGACCCCCACCCCCACCCCACACCCCTGTCCCATCATGTCCTGAGATGAACTGACTGCCTGGATCTGCTCATGGGAGCAGCTACTAGCTGGAACATTCCTCCAACCCTGGGGATAAGAAAGGGTCCCCATGTGTAAAGTGAGTCTGTTGCCTCCAGCCCAGGGCCACCACTGCCCTGGACCAAGGACAGAAGCTCCTGGCAGATGAGTCTGAGGGGCAGCTGGGGTAGCGGCTGTGAGGATGCCTACAAATGTGGATGGGGGTAGTCATTGGTCTCAAGACAATTAAACCCAAGCAAGGCAGCCTTTGCCTGGTGCCATGAGAAAGGGTTAAGTGGGGCCGGAGATGTGGACAGATAGGATGGGCTCTGCTGTCCCTTGCCTCATCTTCATCCCTCAAGCTGGGTCCACTGTGCCCTTTGACCAGCAGGTCCTATTTCCAGCCTCATTAGGAGACAATGGGGCAGAAAGGCTGCTCTCTTGGTGTTCCCTGCCCTACCTGCTACTCATCTGAAAAATGGGCGTGCTGCCCAGACCTCTTGGTGTGGCTGGGGAAGGCACTTGGGAGCCTTTGGGAGACTTGGGACCTTTGGGACAGAGTTTAGGGACTTAGGAGAGGAGAGACTAGGAAGCTCCCCCAAGGGGCCACTGTAGGCCAACAAAGTCACCCATGTAATTACACCACGCCCCACCAAGCTGTCTCTAAGCCTGAGCCCCCAAAGGCGGCTCTTCCTAGCCCCGTCTTCAGTAGCCCCGATGTGCATGGTTCATCTGGGCTACAGACATGGCTTTGGGGTTTCTTCCCCTGGGAAAACTCATCCACCACTAAGGACAAGCTAAGAAGACCCCAGCCCTCATGGCAAAGGAGGAATGAGCAGCACCAAGCTCTTCCCAGGAGGCCCAGCCAGGCTGAGTTCTATTGCTGACTCCCGGGGCTCCCCGGGGGATGCAGAGTCTGATTAAGGGGTGCGGCTAGGTGCCAGGTTGTATTCAGCTTCTCTCTCCAGGCATCTTGCAGCTCCTGGGCAGCCAGGGGTGAAGGATGGAGCCCACATTGGTCCATCCACAGCAACCAAGGGGCCTTAGGGTCTCCTCTGATCAGTGGGGATGGAGAACAGGAAGGGTGAGTAGAATCATGGCACTGGCAGTGCTCTGGACAGGCTTGCACCTACCCGATGCTCAGGGCCCACTCTGCCCACTCCCTGCCCCTACCCTGCGTACCTGATGCCACCCAGGCCTGCACAGGCCACAGGGCTGCCTCCTTGGGCCAGGCATGCACCCAGCTCCTCGTGGCGGCGCTGGGCCCACCAGCCTCCCCGAGTCCCCTCCTGAGGCCTGCCCGCCTGTCCTGTCCGCTGCAGCCTCCATCGTGGCCTGAGGGGTGACCAGTTGGGGCATGGAGGCTCCTCCCGGGCGAGGAAGGGCGGCTTTTTATGCTCCATCCAGTGTAAATCGGGATTGGGAAGGGCCCTTCCCGGCCGGACTTCCTGTGTGTGTTCTCCGCTGATAACGGGGATCTGTCAGCGAACAAACAGGAGGCCAAGGGGCGGTGGGGGCTATCAAGTGGGGGGGGGGGCTGGTGGAGCTGCCTGGGGTGGGGGAGCTGTCCCCGGGGACTTCAGAGTCTAGCCCTGAAGCAGCCAGACACTAAAATTGGGCTCAGCTGCAGCCCAGCTAGTGACAAGGGACAGTGTGGGGCAGGATGTGGAGCCAGGGTTTTCTCTGTGCTGAGTCCACAGAGCCAGTGTGACCACAGGCCATATTTTTGTGGCTAACAGAAGGGACCTTCTGTGTCTTTGGGCCACAGGAGCTTGGCCTCTCCTCCAGGACACCCCCAGATGTATGTGACACAGCAGGAGAGTTGGAGGGATTCCTGCCCAAGGGAGAGATCAGTCACTCTGGGACCTTGACTGGGAGGAGCAGGTGGTAGGTGGCAGTGCTCAGCTAGAAGGGATCTGTTGGACGGCAGGACAGGCTGGGTGGTCTGAGAACAGCCTGTTCTTGGGTCCCTAGGGCCCATGGTAAAGGGGATAGGGAGAACAGACATCAGCTCACTCAGTCCTTCTTCTGGAGTCTGAACTGCCTCCCCCCCAATTCCAGGAGGAGCTTCCTGTAGGGCAGTGACCCCGTTCCTGGAGATGTGCAAAAAGTTGCCAAAAGCCCCCAGCCCCACTTCACAGGTGTGCTGTGGGCTGACAACAGGACCTGGGGCAACTCTCAGCCCCTCTTCCCTGTTCCTTGGCCTCCAACAGGCTGTTGGGGGGTCGGGAGGAATGTGGAAGCCCTTGGGTGGCCAAAGGTGGTGTTTTCTCAGTTCCCTGGGGTTCCAGCCCTCCATCAGAAGCTCACAGATACCATAGGCAGCTGGGAGGAACAAGGCACCAAGGGCTGAGCAGTGGCTGAGGACACACCAAGAACGCAATGGGCTTATCATACCAGCCCTGTATCAGTTCAGCTGCCCTATGTCTGAAACACCTTGTTTCTCCAGCCTCAAGCATCCCTGCACCATCTCTCTCCAGCTCCACCCAACTGGATAACTTGAGTTAACAGGGAGATGGGGCAGCTCTGCAAATTCCTGCTGGGCTGCTGAGAAAAGGAGGGGAGCCACACCCATGTGGCTGTCCCATTGTCCTTCCCAAACCCACAGTCAGGGGAAGGGGCCACACAGGCACCAGGGTGTGTTCGGCTCTATTTTTTTGGTGGTACAGGAGTTTGAATTCAGGGCTTCATGAGTACTACACAGACACTATTGCTTGAGCCACACCCCCCAGCCCAAAAGCAATTGTTTGTTTATTTAGGACTACTGGGGATTGAACTTAAGGCCTTGCACTTGCTAGGCAAGTGATCTGCCACTTGAGTCATGTGCTCAGTCCCCAGGCTGTGATCAACAGGGGCCTGAGACCAGCCTCAGTTTGTCTGTTCCATGGGGACAGGAGAGGTGTCAGACACCAGTGTTGATTGGTAGAAGCAGATCTTGGCACCCAGGCATTGATGATCTGCATGGGAGGGGCCTTGGGGCCTCTTTCAGGAGGTGACCCTGCCGCAACAGTGGAGCTTACGAGAGGAGCCCCCATTCCCACACCACCTTCCACCCATTCCACCTGAGGTCTGGCCTTCATAGCCACTGGTCATACTCTTAGCACCCATTGAGCCCTAGGCTCTCCCACCTGAGGGCTCCTTCTGTCTACAGGGCCTGGACACCTCACTGGCATGTGGAGGCCAGTGGGCATGCCCCTCACCCTGGAGGTATCCCTCTGCCCACATCACCAGGGCCTGCCCCTCTCCACGCTAGCCTTGACATCCAGGGATCTGCTCCCACCACCTGGGCAGAAGAACCAGAAAATGGTGCTGGCTAGATTCAGGCTCTTTCGTGTTTTAAAAGGGAAGACTGAGGCCCAGGTGAGCAGCAAGGAAGCAGAACTGAGACGGGTCAGCTCAGGGGCAGCACCCCTTCTTTTCTCAGGGAACCCTCCTCAGGAATTCCTCCTCTGCCCCCCAGCCGCCTGGGCAGCTCAGTAATCAGACCTGGAAGGGATGGCCCAGAGGTCAGAATAACTGGTCCACACTTCTCACCCTCAGCCTCTTGGGGGCTGGACTTACAGGCAGGGAGGGTGGGCTCCAGTCCTGGGTCCCTAGGTCTGCCTGCTAGGCACCAGGGGCCTGAGAGCCAGCATGAGCTGGTGTCAGCAGTATACTGCCCATATGTCTGTGGTCCCCTCCCAATATGCTGGGCTCTGCCCCCTGCCCCTCCCCAACCAGGACTAGGACCTCCCCAAGGAACAGAGGCCTCATCTCAGTGTCCCAAGCACCAGCCTTGCCCCACTCTGTCACCTAAGTCCCATCACAGAACCTGATAGGTAAGCCTGTCCTAGGGGCAGGTGTTGGGGGAGGGGATGGGTCTCACCTTGGCACCAGGGCCTGTGACAGGAGGGAGAGGAATTGACAGAGGAAGGGGTGGGTGCTGGCTGGCCACTCTTTGGGCCTCAGAGGGAACCAGGAACCAGGTAGGGGTGCCATAGTGGATGGAGTTTGCTCTGTGCTCAGGGCCAAGGGACTTCTCCTGATCTTCCCCCGTTCCTGGTCCTCTCCCTCCTCCCTGACCTTCCTCTCCTCCCATTGTCCCATGTCTGAAGGCTCCTGCTTCTACAGGATTCCTCTCCGCTCCCCTCTGGTAGCACCTGTTCAGAATTATTGAACACTTCAGAAGGAGTCAGTGTGCCTCCCACTCAGGCCTGCTGACCCTCGCTGCAGGCAGGGAGCCCCCATGTCTGGCCCCTGGCCTCCTCTTGCAGCCTCAGCACTAAGTGGAGACCTGGTGGTCCTGGTCCTCACCCAGGACCTCTGAGAGCCCTGAGCCAGAATCCTGCCCAGAATTGTGTCCAAAGCAGGGGCCAGCTGCAATCAGGAGTTCTGGTCCCCATACTACGCCTCGTTTTCCCCACCTATCCCCATAATTAAGCCAGATTGTTACAGCTGCCTTCCACCCTACCTGTTAATACTTGATGGTCAAGTGGACATGGCTGCCTTACCTTCCCACAGTTCAGGCGGGGAGCAGTGAATAGGTTGGCCAGAACCTCCCAGGTCTCCCAGGATCCTCCTTAGACTCCTGACCACTGCAAGTCTGGCATCTGTGACCCCAGGAGAGGGGGGACCAAGCCCCCGGCAGAGGCCAGCATGGGCATCTCAAGCAGCGTAAGGCCGAGGGGCAGCAGGCGCAGGTGTGTGAGCTGGGTTGCAGGAAGAAAGACTAGAACACAGTGCAGCTGAGAGATGGGGCTTCCTGTTTATCCCCCCCGGTGACCGGCCTCAGAGACAGGATGGCTCTGTCAGCTACAGATGGACACAGGCTTGTGCCAGATGTGGCCAAGGTTTCCCATCAAAGGATGAGCCTGGCCCAAGGGGCTCCCAGTGACAGCTGGAAGGGAGGTGGCTGAGCAGGGTACCCACAGACCCAGTGAGCAGCCAGCCCTGAGTTGGGCCAGCCTAGAAGGAGTGAAAGGGAGAAATGAGGTGCAAGGGTGGCCTGAGACTCCAATTTCACCTCCCTCTTGCACTGCCTTGTCCCTGATTCAGGCATCGGGAGCCCTAGACGTTCCTGAAGCTCCCATGCCCCCAGCACTGTGTGTGATATCCTTTGAGCTGAAAATCCCCGTGTTCAGCTGGGACCGCACAGGCAGAAGCTGCTTGTCCAAGGTCAGCAGTGGAAAATACAGGCCACGGACATGGGATTCAGGGGGACCTGTGCATTGGAGGACTTGCAAGGGACACTTTGCTCCCTCTTCTTGCTGCTCCCTGCCCTCCCTTCCTGGGGACTGCCACAAAGCCACAAACAGCTTTACCCTGTTCACCCACTCGATGCTCAGACCAAAGCCCTAGGAGGTGTCCATGGCATCTTCGTTTGGACCTGATCCCTGTGGGCTTTGCCTCTCCAACACGTATGGAATTGACCCCCTTCCCGCGGCCTCCGTCTCCATCCTGCAAGCCACCAAGTTTCCTGCTTGTATGATGCACCTCTACATTCCTGGGTGTCCCTACCTGCCACGCTCAGTTCTCACAGAGCTCATAAAGGCAACATCAGAGCCTGGCCCTCTCCAAGGGCTTCTCAAGACAAGTTCCATCCTTACGTGCATGGGCGGCCCTGTTCCCTGACTGCACATTCCACATACCTGGGACACCACGGGTGCAGAGCAGGTGCTCGGTAGGGTCTCCTGGTTAGGCCTCTCACAGGCCCAGGAAAGGACCAGGCTCACCAGGTCTCCACTCTGTGCCTGGGCTGTGTGCGTGGGGTCCCCCACCTGACCTGCATATCACCTGGAGGTGCTCGGCTGACCTGTGTTACAGTGAGGTAGTAAAATAGAAGTGTGCAGGCTGTGCGCACTCACAAAGCGAGTACTTCCCTGTCACTGGCAGAGCCCTGCTGCCGCACACCAGTGGCCCACTCCCCTGACTGCCGCTGCACGCCACAGCATATCCCAAGATGTATAGGTGCTTGTGGCAGCCCAGGGGCTGTTCCCAGGTCTGAGTCTTCTCTCAGACGTGTGCATGAATACATTTTCTTGGCCATGCATACCTAGGCTGCACCTTGGGACTCACTGTTCCCAAGAGAAGCAGAAAGCCAGCAGCTGCCCAGCAGGTCCCAGGTTACCTCACAGTGCAAGGGCCCTCTTTTATTTTAGCTGTGCCATGAGTCTGCAGTGTCACTGCTGTGTCATCACTTTGTTAATGTTGAGACATGAAACACAGAATTCCTCCCCAGAGAAAGACACTGGAGGTGAGAGCTCAAGGGTGGGAGACTGGGACTAGGTGGTCTGTAAACTGAGGCGTGCGTGCGTCTCAGAACCTCCCAAGGAATCTGGGTGGGAAGAGAGAGGTGTTGAGAATCAGGCTGTGAACTTGGGGATGGGGGATGATCTCCCAAAGTGGGTGAGGGGTCCCCTGTGGAAGTTCAGGCGGTGCACTGGTACTTTCTACATGAGCTGGAGGAGAGTGAGTCCTTTACAGAGCCCAGAGCACTGCTTCAGGACTGGCTTCCAGGGCCCCCTGGCCACACTCAGGGTCTTCTGCTTCCTCTGTCCAGCTTCCTCTGACCATGGAGGTGCCTCCCACGCAGCTGAGCTTCCCATGAGGGTGAGGAAGGGGGCCTGCTAGACTCCAGGGCACCCTCCTTGCATGACACCCTGGACAGAAGTGTCCTGGACCATTCAGCTGGTCCACAACTTGACAAGTCCAACAGATGGGCAGCAGTCAACAACAGCGAAAAAACACTTTATCTCAGGGCAGAAAGGGAAGTCCCCATTGTAAGGAAATATAGGCCCCAAAATGACCACGTGGAGAGGAGTGATCTGGCCAAGAGATTCTTTATTGCCGGGTGGGAGAGGGAGAGAGCAGAGAGAGCAGAGAGAGAGGGAGAGAGGGGCAGGGGCTTAAATACCCCTCAGTGGGACTCAGCATGATCTGGTTGGTTAGGATCTTATGGTTCATGCTGATTGGAGGTTGGGGCAGAAGGAGGGTTCAAGCTAGACTTGAGGCAGGACTGTGACCCTGGAAAACAGGAGCTTAAGGGTGCAGTAAGAACTGAAACCTATCGGCGCCATTATTGCCAATACCCATGCACTCAGGGCACTGGGGAAGTTAATGGAGGTGGGTGCTGGATCAGCAGCCCAGCCACCCCACCCCTCCCTCGAAGCCATCCTGTCCCTCTCTGCACTGCCCAGTAGGGAAAGCTTGGGACCAAGCACTCTGAAGCCTTTGGGGAAAGAAAATAGCCAGAGAAACAACTCAGGCCTGCTGAGCACTGTGCTATGGTCAGTGCCTCTTTGGGGCTGTTGCACCCACCCTACTCCAGAGATGATTGCTCAAGGTCACAAAGGCTGTCACTGGCAGGGCCTGGACTGGAACCCCAGAGCCATAGCATCCTCAGCCTCTCTCTCTGGTGACTGTCCACTGGCCACAGGGGTCAGTGGAGGCAGAGGCTCTGGGACAGGGCTGTAATGTTACCTCTGTGAGTCAGTTTCTTCTATAGGACTGTCGTGGCCCTCCAGTGAGGTGAGGGACATTAGATGCCCAAGAGGCTTCTTTGCCTCAGTTTCCCCAAATGTCAAACCGGGCATGGAGGGTTTTGGGAGCCCTGGGGAAGGACGAGTGTGGTGTGCACAGTTTGTGCCTAGTCTTTCCTGAGGGACAAGGGACAGGTGAGAAGGAAGAGGACTTGTGCATAGTTCTAGAAGGGGCTTGTAGGCCCAAGTTTGGAGCCAAACTAGTGGCCCCTGGATTCCTCAGCCCCAGGGTCTACATTGCTTGGCACCATAGTTGTTAGGAAAAACGCCACACAAAGAAAACTCACGAGAAAACTCACGTCCAAGGGCAGGGTTTAATGGCAGGTACGGGGTAGTGCAGGAAGAGGAAAGGACAAAAGGGAAGGGGTTCAGGCCAGGCATGGTCTTTTATAGGAGAGGGAGGGTAAGGGGTTGGCGCATACGCCGGGGGTGGGGGGGTGGGGGGGTCCCTGATGGAGGTGGAGCTTGTTTTTGGGAGCGCGGGAAGCCTTGTTAAGGGGAGGGAGTGGCTCCATTTTCCATGAGGTGCTGCTAATTTATAAAATGGCAGCACTATTGTTCTATCATTCCCCCATTTTTTCTTTAATAATGATGAGGGTGGGGGTGAGGATCAGGAATTGGGGCGAAGCATCGATCTCTTTAACTGCTTCCTGCTGGCAGGGGGCGTTGTGTGGGGCGGGATCCTCAGGCTCCTGTGGCGTCCTGGATGGGGCCTTCACAGTAGTTTTCAGGGTGGTTTTGGAGAGGTTGATATCCCCAGAGGTACAACTGGTTAAATTTCTGACTAGCAATAGAGACATGTAGTATGATATAGGGAGGAAGCTTAAGAATAGGAGAGCAAGAACACAGGCATCAGGATGGGCATTGGCCAGGAGAACCACTGTGAAATGTTGTTCCCTAGACGATTTCAAGAGTCCTCCACCTACAGAGAGAGAAATGGGTGACCATGCATTATCTAAGACCCAAATAGGAATATTAGGAGGAGCATAAAAAGGTGTCTGCTCAGGGACTACATGCCTAGGAATCTAAATTCTGCAAAATCCTATAACTGCCAGGAAAGCTGTAAGCTGTCTTATGGTATGGGGGTTGGGAAACGGAAGATTGGGTTGATGCATTTGTGACTCAGGGAGTGAGTCTGTCCCTTTAAGGCCACACCTAGGTAGGTGACCTGTGGGAGGCAGGGTCTGTCAAGATTTAAATGTAACACTCTTGGATAAAAGAGAGCTTTAGCTCATTATTTTATATAAATTGACACTTTTAACTTTTTAAATGTTTGTACCATATTTAGATAAAGTATAACATAACACTGTTACAAGGTGGTCATTTAAGACACAAGCAAATTTGTAAATGAAGTCTGATTTAGTAGTACTTAATGCTTGACAAGATCAACAGAAAACAAAATAATAATTTCTTTGATAAAATCTTTCTCTGTAATGGTTTTTTGTAGATGTTACTCAGAGCAGAACAATATTAAGATAACCTTGTTATTTCATAGACATAGAGGATTTGATTTTAGTTTGACATGACCCTAAAAATCTTTTAGGCAACTCTTAGATTATATTCAACTTTAACTTTATCACACACCGAAGCTTTTATTATGCACTTTTCAAACTTACTTAGATCTTTATATAACATATTAAACCCTTTGATGGCTTGTTTTTATCCCTCCTATTTGAAACAATCTTTAGGATAAACCCTTTTTTACAAAATCCTTTCTCATCCAAAAAACCATTCCTTTTCTCTTTAACTTCCCAAAAAATGCATTTATTACCTATCTATATCCTTTTCAGTTGTTTACTTTGTAACTTGTATTTTAAGATTAACAAGAATTTTAAATTTATTATTGGGGCTGGAATAACTAACTAGTAGCCCTTATTGTTTTAAGGAGTAGGCGTGAGGCCTCATCTCCCTCAGGCTTGAGGGGATATTGTTTAGGTGTGGAAACTGTGAGGGATTTTTGAGTTTTATTTGAATAGGGAGGGCTGTCCTGGCTCCCCCTACACTCATCTCATCAGTCCACGCTGTGGAATCTATTTGTTCCTGAAGGAGGGGGCAGCAGAGATAGCTGCCTGGGGGGAGGAGAATTTGAGCTTTTAATTGAGATAGTAAATCCTGTCTCATCAGGGGCACTAGAGTTTCAGGTACTATGAGGAAAGAGTGACAGAAGAGCAGGTCTCCCCAAGAGCAGGCCAGAGGCCAGGTAAACTAGCGCTCTAGGGCTGGCCAGATTTGCCCCGAACGATAACTTTTGTCATTGGACCGGGCACCAGGAGAAAAAGGTAAAACAGAGAAATGGGCTCCACTGTGTAGGAGGAAAATGACCTTTTGTTTTTCTGCCATCATGGCTCCTCAACACTGATGCCAAGAAGTGGAGTGTGGACAGGAGGCTTGGACCCATCAATCCATAGAAGGTGGCACCTCGCCTTCCATCTGGTGACGGGGGCACTTAGATCTCCAGTGGTTACCCTTGCAGAGGGCAGGGTCCCGGTTGGGGGCGGGGCTGTCTCCCGGGCTGTCCCTCCCTTAAGCATTCTCTGCAGAAGTGCCCCTCCTGTCCACCATGTAGCAAGTTCAGGATTCAGGCCCCAGTCGGGTGGAGCCCTCTCTGAGAGCAGCATGAGGCCATGGTGTCTCTTATCTTTTTCTCTCCTGTTAGTAAGGTCCCGGACATACAGACGTAGCCATAAATACAGACATGGCTAGCTGTATTACTTGGCTCAGTGACTTTTTCCTTCAGCCACAGTCTGAGTTTTTTAACAAATATCTGGGACTGACTGTTAGAAATTTACCTTTGAGGAGAACCTCTCTCGCCTGTGACTCTGAGTCCACCATGGTATGCTTTCTGATAGGTTGTTGCTGTAAAGTTATTTTACATTGACACCTGACACTCTGGAGAGCAGTCTCTGAACTGTTCTGGGCCTCAGTTTCCTCACTTGAAGAATGAGGGATCTGGTCTAGGTTAAATTACATTTTTCTACTATGAGATGGCTGAAGTGACATTAATGCCACTTACCTTCTTTACCATTTTTTAATTTTTTTTTTTAGTAATGCTGGGGAATTGAACCCAGGGCTTTGCACATGCTGGTCAGACACTCTCCATTGAACTACTTCCTCAGCCCCAAATATTATTATTATTTTTTTTTTACTTTGGCTGTACTGGGCTTGAACTCAGGACTTTCTGCTTGTAAAGCGGCCTCTACTGCTTGAGCCATATAATCATTTCCAACCTGAGTGGCCTGGGCCAGAACCCATTGCTTTTCTAATGAGAGAAATTTGTCCAAATGTAAGGAAATGTGGACCCCAAAAGTGACCACATGGAGAGGAGTGATGTGTCCAAGTGATTCTTTATTGCCGGGTGGGAGAGGGAGAGATCAGAGAGCCAAGAGAGAAAGGGAAAGAAATTTGTATAGGAGACCTCAGTTTACTTTTTTTTTTTTTTTTATAGAAAAGGTCTATTGTAATTTAAGGAGCCCTGTGAAAGCCACTTCTCTTGGTCACCCAAGGCATACTGAGGCCGACCTCAGTACAAAGCTTCCAGCATCTACCAGCCAGAAGACTGGAAGATGCAGGTCCCATCTAGAAAGAACAAAGCGTTAGGATCCTGTCTTTTAGCTAACAGCAGGCAGCCTCTTTAATAAAGGCTATCTTTTTAACAAAGAAATCATTTGTAAAGTTAGAGAAGGGCATTCAGAGGGCATTTCAGGCCAATAGCAGTGGCATACGGGACAACTAGTGTTAATATTTGGAGGGAAAAATTTATGCTGAGGCCAAAGTTATAGAAAATTCTAAATGAGAAGTTTAGAGACTACAGTAATGTCTATTTTGTTATTTCTGGAACTATAACCTTGAGCTAACAATTGGCTTACAAGGATCTGATGCCCTGAGGTGTGAGGTGGGGCTAGGAGCAGGACTTGTGCAAGGCACCACTCCCTCCACACACACCTGGGACAAATGACCCTGACTGCCTAGGCCTGACCCTGCGGCCTGTCACTCCTCCCCCCTTCCTGTGTACTCTTCGGGCGTTTATTCTAGGGGAAGTGGTGGCGGGCCACAGCCATCACCATGCGTGGCTGGCGACCCAGGATGTACTGGGTCCTCTCTATGGATTTTCTTAGCTATGGCAGGTGTTTTTGCTGTGTCCAGGAGCCGGCATCTTGTGCACAGGTGCGCCTGTTTGCTTTCCCTCCTCCCCTTGTGCACAAGCGTGGCAGCTGCAGGTTTTTGCAAGCGCTTTTGTAAAGCAGCTGATTTAAAGTTACTTTAGACCGAGAGGCCTGGCAAACTAGTTGGAACGACTTAAGTCGTAAGGTACTATGCTACAGGTTTTTCATGGGGGGCAGGGTCCCAGTGCCTAGTCTTTCCTGAGGGACAAGGGACAGGTGAGAAGGAACAGGACTTGTGCATAGTTCTAGAAGGGGCTTGTAGGCCCAAGTTTGGAGCCGAGCTAGTGGCCCCTGGATTCCTCAGCCCCAGGGTCTACATTGCTTGGCACCATAGTTGTGTGTTAAGATTTTTTAAAAATATCCTTAAAGACTTAAAGAGAGAAAGGGGAAAATAGGCATTTGCCTGCCAAGGCCAGAAATCTCTGTTTCCTTTCAGCCAGGAAACAGGAAGTGCGTGCCGAGAGAGATGGGGAACAGGCCCCAGAGAACAATGGAGGCCCCTCCAGAGAGGAAGCGGAACTACGTCAAGGGCCCGAGGGGCTGCAGGAAGCTGACCTCTCCCGCTGGGTGCCTGAGGGGCCAAGGCATAAATTTAGTCTGAGTTCTTTCCTGATGAAAAGCTCAAAGGCTCTGTTGGGGGGTGGGCTGACCTCCGTCCCTAGGGAATCAGGGCTGCTCTAATGGTGCCCTCCTTTTCCCTATAGGTAAACCGAGGCCCAGATGTCAGGGATAGGATCCCATGGTTGTCTTCTGGGGACTGAGAGGTTCTGCCAGCATGAAACTCCTCTCCCACCCTCCCCACCAAGTAAACCTAAGCAGGGCCACCTGGAGCCATGCTGGGCTGTCCAGCCTAGCTCTGTCGCTGCAGCTGTGTGGCCCCAGGCAGTTTGCCTCACCTCCTGCGCCTGCTTTTCCATCCTTCCCTGGCACTGAGCCTGGCTGGAATGGGCAGGGGTGAGCCTCCCCTACTGGACAGGCACTGAGCCCAGGCTCCCTGGAAGCACCGTGAGTATGTGGTGTGGGTGGTGGAGGTGGGGACCTGGAGGGGCTGGGCTTGGCTGTGGCTCAGCTGAGGCCTCTACATCACAGCAGCTTAATTCCGATGTAGTTCACAGACACGCAATTCAGTGGATTTGAGGACTGTCCCAGGGTTGTGTGACCATCATCACAGTCCATTCTAGAACACTGTCACTACCTTGAGAGAAATTCCCATCCTCAGCCCAGGTGACCACTGGTAGGTTCAGGTGACCACTAAGGGGTTGTCTGTCTGTAGATGTGCCTGATCTGCACAGCACGTCCAGATGGTGGACAGAGCTCAAGGTCACACGGAGTCAGACAGGGCCAGGTCTTTCACCGACTGTGTTTTCCAGGTTCCTCCAAGTCACAGCAGGGATCAGAGCTTTCTTCCTTTCCATGATTGAATAATATCCCATTGCATGGTGGGCCAACCGTGTTTGTCCACTCATCAGTGGATGGGCACTTGAACTGTGCCCACCTTAGGCTGTTTTGAACATGCTGCTATGGACACATATGTGCAAGATTTAGAAGGGCCATATGTATTCTTTACCTCAGGTTTGCCTCTGGGACAGAAGTCTCAGGGTCACATGGCAAGTCTGTATCAAATCCCGGGAGGAATAGCCAGGCTACTGTCACAGTGCTGCTCCATCCGCCTAGACCTGCGGTTTCCAACCACCCAGCCTCTGGCCAACCCAGGGAAGCTGAAGGGGCTGCTGGGGGCAGGTAGACGTAGACGCGGGCCCCTATCCTGCCAGGATGCAGGAAGGTGAGGCCAAGGTGGAGAGGGGACTGCACACCATTGTGGCCTCCCCTGGGCCAGGCACAGAGCTGACCAAGTCCTTGTAAGGTTCTTGATGGCAGGATGACCTGCCCAGAGCCCCCCAGGAGCTGACCCCAGATGTTTCCAGGGCTGCCCATTGGAATGTCTCCTGATCTGCCTCAGTGCCCAGGAAGCAGTGCAACCCCCGCCTGGCCTTGTTGTCCCCTATGCCACCCTGCTCTGATCCAGGGAATAGAGACACCAGACCAGGGAGGCCAGGACTCTCTGCCCCCTCAGCCTGAAGAGCGGGCAGTACTGGGGCACAGCACTGGTCTGGACTGTGTCAGGGTCTTCCTAGGCTCAGGGAGTCCGGGTTTCTAGGAAGTCTCAGCCAAACCCCCATTCTCTCTGGTCCTCTGTCTCCTCACTGAATCTTCAGGCACATGGAGACCCTGCCTCCATCATCACCCCTGCTGTGCCAGGAGGGAACCATGACTCAGAGAGGCTGAGTGCTTGCTTGAGTCCAGCAGCTGCATGTGGCAAAGCCAGATTAGAATCCAGGTCACTCTGAGTCCCCGTGGCCAGCACCATGCCCACCGTCCTCTCAACCTCCTGCTCCTGGTTCTAGGACTTGAGTGGTGGGGACTAATCAGGAGCTCTTGGCCTGGGTCCTCGTCTTCTGTGCCTCCTGCATGGCCTCCTGGACTCCCCCCAGTGCTCTGTGTCCTGCTCTGTCCTTCCTCTTTGCCCCAGAGGATGACCACTTGAAGGTGGCCCTGGACTACCATGACATCGTCTGGATTTAGCCAGGATGTCTCCATCCCCCTCCCCCACTGTCAGGCCTTGCTGGGGAGCTCAGCTTCCTGAGCTGAGCCCTCTTCTGGACAATGGCCGGAAATCTCTGACTCAGGCTGCAGCCCCCAGCCAGCGGTGGGGGTAGGAGGGCTAGTAAGGGCTGGTGAGTGGGGGGATTGGTGAATGGGGGATTGGTGAATGGGGGAGCTAGAGAGTAGGGGCTGATGAGTGGGTGAGGTTGGAGGTGGGGAGGTTGATGAATGGAGTGTTTTGTTTGTTTGTTTTGCAGTACTGGGTCTTGAACTCAGGGCCCACACTTTGAGCCACTCCGCCAGTCCTTTTTGTGTTAGGTATTTTCAAGATAGTGTCTCACAAACTATTTTTCCAGGCTGGCTTCGAACTTCGATCCTCCTGATCTCTGCCTCCTGAGTAGCTAGGATTACAGGTATGAGCCACAGGCGGTGCCTGGCTTGAATGAAGGGATTGTGAGTAATGGGTGTTGGTAGGGGAGTGGTGAGTGGTGGGAGTGAGTAAGAGTTGGTGAGTGAGAAGGCCCATTTACCAGCCTCTCCTAGCTGCCCTAGGAAACCTGCCTGCCATGTCTCTGTCCCTATGTGGACACTACCTTTCGAAGGCCTGGGTGGCCTCAGGCCCTGCACTTAGAGAGGGACCCTGCCTCTCTCCCGGCCCCAACAGCCTCCAGGTTGAGAGGCAGAGCTGGGGCATAAAACTGGTCTAAGGCATTGATGATAGTGATGACAATGACCATACTTACTGGTTGGGGGCACAGGCTCTCAGCCACCTGCACAAGGCAGGGGCTACTTTAAAAGGAACAACGTCCAGAAGGAGGACAGAAGCTGCCCCTCTGAGAGAAGCGTCAGCCCCTCAGCCTCTCCAGCTGCAGAAGGACCAGGACACAGCCAAGCAAGGTTTCCACTGGGACCTGAAGAGGCCTTTGCCTGCAGCTTCCCCCACGGCATCCACGGCCAGAGCTGTGGCCTGCAGGCCTGTGCCATGGGATGGCTGGAGAGGGACAGGAAGGCCACTCCAGGTCTGGGGATGACTTTTTTTTTTTCGGTGGTGCTGGGGTTTGAACTCAGGGCTTCACACTTGCTAGGCAGGCGCTCTACTGCTTGAACCATTCCACCAGCCCATGATTTATTTATATTTTATTTTACCATTCCAAAATGAGAATGAATTTGTTTGTTTGTTTGTCATTCAGGTTCTGAATGTACAGTACCAGGCGTGGGAACTTGCCTACCCCTGGTCCTCTGCGATGCACAATTCAAGTGGACACCTTAGGCCATTGAGCAATCATGTGCCCCGTGGTACCCCACCACAAGGGACCAATTGTGGGGTTAATTGTGGGATATCTCCAGGCCCCACCTGTTCCCCGGGCAGTCCCTCACTCCCGTCTGCCGCTCCCCGATCTCAGCGTGCCCTGTGCCCTGCGGCCACACGCCCTGTGCTCTGCACGATGCCGATGAGTGCGCCTGGGTGTTGCTCCCTTTCCTTGCTGAGTGGGATTCCACAGTATTGGGACCCACTGTTTATCACAAACACATTTTAAAAGAAATGGCCCCTCTTCTGAAAAAGTTAACCATAAATGACCACACTTTCCTCAAAGGATCTGAGAGCAGATTCCAGCAGGTACACAGCCCGCCCATCCTCCGACTACTCACAGGAACTCATGGGTGGGTAAGAAAAGCATGGCACATCCAGACCACGGAAGATCCTTCAGCCACAAAAAGGAAAGAGGCTCTGATGGAGCGTGCGGCTCAGAGGTAGGATGCTCACCTAGTGTGTATGAGTCCCTGGGTTAGATCCCCAGCACCACAAAACAAACGAATACCTAAAAAGAAAAGGGCTGAAGCTCCAATTCATCCACCACACAGAGAAACTTGAAAACATCATACCCCGTGGAAGAAGCCAGACCCAGAAGAACGAATGCCGTGTGGTCCATTTAAGTGAAAAATCCAGAATGAACAGCAGGCCAGTGATCCCCAGGAGCTGGGGACAGGGTTTCACGTTGAGGCAACAAAAAGGTTTTGGAATGAGATGGTCGTAATGACACCACACTGCAAAGGTGATGAACTCATCAGAGTGTACTTAAAAGTGCTACGAACGGCCAGAAAACTGTGCAGGTGCTCCAAAAATTAAAGTGAATGAAAGCAGAATGTGGGAGAGACGAGTTCGAGTTCACCGCAGCACCCTCACGAGAGCCCAGGGGGGACACACCCAAGTGGCCACCAGAGGATGGGAGAGGAGTATGTGCTGCCACTCAGCAGAGAGGGAAACCCAGCCTGGGGGACCTGCAGAGCAGTGTCAGGTGACGTGGAGCCAGGCACAAAAAAAGCTCTGCATGATCTCACTTTAAGAAGTGCAGCTCAGGGGGTGGGGGCGGGGGGAGAAATGAACCAAGCCTTGTATGCACATATGAATAATAAAAGAAAAATGAAAAAAAAAAGTGCAGCTCACAGGGACGGGGCAGAGGTGTGGGCAGAGGCTGGTGAAAGGATATAAGATTTCAATGAGAAGAAAGTTCAAGAGCTCTGCGGTACAGCGTGACGGCTGTAATTAATAACAATAATGGATGGAGTACATTCCTGAAAATTGCTAAGACACATTTTTTTTTTTTGAAGAGTTCTTAAAATCCACCCTCTCACCAGGTGTAGTGCGACATACCTGTAATCCCAGCATTGAGAGGCCAAGGGAGGAGGCGCCCAAGTTCAAGGCCAGCATGGGCCAGATAGCCCATCCCTGTCTGTCCCCTTGGGATTTGGTTGCCTTCCTCAGCCAAGGGCAGTTCCTAGGGCTTGTGTGGGTGGGGTCCTTCAGGGGCCCAGGGACCTTTCCTCAGCCCAACTCAGCAGACTTGCTGTGGGGTCACAGAGTGGCCACTGAATGGTTACTTTGTGATCACTGTGGTCACTACATAGTCGCTGTGAGGTCACTGTGGCCACTGTGGTCACTGTATGGTTACTGTGAGGTCACTGTGTGATCGCTACATGGTCACTGTGTAGGTGGTCACTGTGTGGTTACTCTGTGTCCACTACATACACGATTGCTGTGAGGTCACTGTGTGGTTACTGTGGTCACTTCAGTCACTGCATGGTCACCATGAGGTCACTGTGTGGTCCTTGTGGCCACTGCATAGTTACTATGAGGTCACTGTGTGATCGCTACATGGTCACTGTGCGGTCACCATGGGCAGTGGCGCAGGCATGATGTCCTCTCAGTGTCTGAGTTGAGTGGGCCTTCTTAGGACAGATGACAGGCAAGAGGAGCAGCGTGGGAAAACTCCCGTGGGGACACAGGCTGAGCCAGGCTACTTGGGACTGCAAGCTAGAAAGCAGGCAGTGTCCAGCACCTAAGGGAGCCCTGGGATCCAGGCTGGAAGGGGAGGGAGTGCACAGAGCCCTGGCCTGGGCTTCATGCTTCCTCAGCAGCCCCTTTGGGTGGACTCTTTCCAGATCCCGACCCAGGTGTGGAGCCTCTGTGCCCCAGCACTGGCTGTGCCTGGAGCCTTGAGCCTTGAGCTCCTGTGGGCTTAGACTCCAGGGACAGCAGAGCCAGGGGCAGCGGAGGAGGGCGAGGCCAGGCCACCGTCCTCCCGCCCTGGCAGGCCAACGCAGGAAAGGCTGGTGGAGCCAGGACAAAAGGCGGACGTGCAGCCGACCATGTGCGCCTTATCAGGACCTGCACTTGGCGCCCCAGGCCCAGTCCCTGCGGAAGTCCTCCCCTCTGCCCGCCTTCCTGCCCACCCCCCACCCCAACGGCGGCGCTGAGAGGGGCTGTCACCTGCTCCCCAGCCGGGAAGGGGGCAGGCAGTGGGGTGGGACCGCCTGGCCCCTGGAAGGAATCCCAGCAAAACATTGGTTCCCTTTAGCCTGTTCTCCCTACCCCAGCCAGCATTCTTTCCATTTGTCAGAACAGGAAACTGACCAGCAGCAGCTGTGACCTCTCAAGTTTGTCCCCAGCTGGTGGGCAGGGTCCCAGACATACATCCAGGTGGTAGAGTCTCCAGATGAAGATTCCAGGTTATGGCTGACAAGGTCCTTGGAGGAGGACCCCAGGCCCCAGCTGCACTCTGGCGGATATGGAGCCAGACCAGCCAAGGCATCATCCACATTCCTTCCCTCCCTGGGCAGCTGGGGCGGTGGGGTGCAGGGGGGGTGGGGGGGATGGCTGGAGGGAGGTGGGGGGAGGGGGGATGTGGGGGGGGAACTGAAGGCCAGGCCGGTCCTGCTGCTCCTCCCTTCCTTCTACAATACAATGGTCTTTCCATGGCAGGGGGGCCTTGGAGTGAAATTGGCCTGAGGACTCAGCTGAGGGGACCGTTCTTGATCGCCCCACCCCAAGCATAATTCACAAGTCTCCCCTACCTTGCCACCTCCTAGGGAGCAAATGAGACACCCAGTCCTCAGGGGCTTGTCAGGGGGCAGTGACCAAAGTTAGGAGGTTGTGACTGTCCCTTAGCACGATAATGCCTGCCCCTTATAGGATCCCCCTTTTTCTTTTTTGTATTTTTTTGTAAGAGTCTTAGGCTGGCAGAGTGGCTCAAGTGGTAAGAGCGCCTGCCTTGCAAATGTGAGGCCCTGAGTTCAAACCCCAGTGCTGCCCCCCCCAAAAAAAGTAAAACAGGGTCTCACTAGGTAGCCCAGACTAGCCTTAAACTTTCAGTCCTCCTGTGTCTGCCTCCTGAGTGCTAGGGTTACAGGCCAGCTATCAGGCCCCACTTCTACCTAAGAACAAGAAGGGCTGTGGAAGAGGCTCCTGGGCGTTTATAATCCAATCCCTATGGCAGCAGTCGGTGGTGTCAGAGCACACGGTGGCAGGAGGCAAATACTTGCTTACATCCTGGGGAAACGGTGGGGTCCAGTCGCTGGGTTCAGAGCCAGCTGTGCTGTGAATGTGACCTCCTTGTCCTGGTCTAAGAGCGAGTTAGCCATGCCCCCCTGTGGGCAAAGCGCTCGGCACAGCACCTGGCCTTTAGAGTCCTTCCCGTGGGCCTGGCTGGGACCTGTGACACACAGGCCACAGGGCAAAGCTAGCCAGACTCCTGCCACCCAAAGTGGCTGACTAGGCCATCATCTGTGGAGCCAGCTGTAGCTTGGTTTTCCTCCCAGCAGTGGCTGATCAAGTACATCACCACAGTTGCACCCCACTGTGCCTCGGTCTCCCCTCCATCAGATGGAGCCAGGGCTGCAGCTGAGCAGTGCTTGCCATGACCCTGTGGTGTGGCCTGTGAACTAGAGTGTAGAACATGGCCTGAGGACAAGCCAGCACTCATGTCTAGAGCACGTCCGCACACGACCCCTGGCCAGAGGCCCTGCTGCCGCTAATTTGAGAGGACAGAGGAAGTCACGCTGGCCGCTGGCCTTCCTCACTGACTTCGCCCATCTGGGGCCACCCAGGAACCACAGGGCTTGCTGGGGAGCCCTGACACTCTGGCAGAGCCAAGGGCCCCAGGCCACAACTGCCTGCTGACGACTGCTGTGCTCAGCCACCATCACCTGCTGACTGCTGATTATGGCCCCAACACCACAGTCACCAAGGCCTGCCCTGCAAGGACCCAGGAACAGGGCTCACTTTGCTTTGACCACCATGCAGTGTGCAATGGGGCGGTGTGGGGTGGAGAGGGGCTCAGCACAGTCATCTCTGAGCCTCTGACCCCAGACACAAGGCCTGGTGCTTGGGGCATCAGCACACAAATCACCCACACCTGTCCTCTCTGGGCCGGGGGAAATGGGTGGGGCAGGGAGAGTCCTGGTTTTGTGACCTCTCAGGAGGCCAAGGCCCGAGCCTCAGCCTAAGGAACAGGAGGTATGCACACACAGTTCTCTCACTGACCACAGGGTGGCAGCTTTTCCCCACGCAGCCAGGACAGAAATGATCCAAGGCACCACCAGTCCTGGCCTGCCTTTGGGGTGGGTCTGAGGCCTTGAGTGTGGCAGGTGTGGCCAGCCTGTGGGGGCCCTGTGCAGGTTTTCTTCCCAAAGATCCTTCAGATGCACAAGGGAGGTGTAGAGAGACACCCTGCCAGCAAGGAAGTAGCCTCTGCCCAGAAAGGCCAGGCAGGGTACCTCCCTAGGAGCTCAACTGGAGGCTCCACCCCTGCCAGGCCTTGCTAGCTCAGGGTCTCTACCCTAGGTCTCACCAACTCAAGTGGCCAGCTGGCCTGTGCCAAGTCGCAGCATTTTGGGGAGCTGGCCAACAGGGCGGCCCAGCAAGAGCAATCCCATGGGTCATGTGCACCTGACTCTGAACTCCTTGCATCAGCTCACTCATTCTGTGACACAATTGCACGTGTGCTGCTCATTACACATTGAGCTTAAGGCAGCCTGCCTGAACACAGGGACAGAGGACAGGAGAGCCATGGGGCTGGGCTGTCCAGGGCACTTTTATGTGTGTGTGTGGTACTGGGGCTTGAACTCCGGGCCTATACCTTGAACCACTCCACCAGCCCTTTTTTTGTGATGAGTGTTTTTGAGATAGGATCTCGCAAACTATTTGCCTTCGAACCTGATCCTCCTGATCTCTGCCTCCTGTGTAGCTAGGATTACAGGTGTGAGCCACAGATGCCCACCTATCCAGGGCACTTTGATATTTGTCTTTTTCTGGGTTCCCTTGAGGCCACCAGGTGATGGTCTATGCTTCTGGGAGAGGCAGTTGGCTCCCTGGCTTTGCCACTGGAGAGGTGATGATTCTTCCCACCAGTGGACCCGATCTCCCCGGGGGAGGGACGCGAAGGTGACATCCCAATGTGAAAACGCAGTGCCATGGCCTCAGCAGAGGCATGGGCTGGAGCGATTAGACCAGAGGGGTCAGGGTTGGGGGTATGGGGTGGGGACAAAGGCCCCAGGAGGCAGGAGTTCAAGAAAAAAAAAACGGAATTGGTCAACGGCCTAACGTTCCTAACATGTTGAAGGAGTCTTGCAGCTGCATTGGGAAGTTTGGGGACAAGAAACCACACCGTTTGTGGTTACATTAATGCAAGTGCTGGCTGTCATTCAAACAGCATTTGGGATGTGGGCTGTTTGGAGAGCAGGAGGGAAGGCACTGGGGCGGGGACGGGTTGGGGGGGTGGAGCGAGTTGGAGGAGTTATGTCCTTGTCCTCTGATAGGGAATCAGCAGGAAACATGAGGGACCAGCTTGACAGCTGATTTTTTTGGAAATAAAGAGGTGATGCCAGGAGAAAAAGTTAAAATGGTTCAAAGAATTTCAAATAGTCACTTCCAGAGATGGAACACAAGGTCACTATTTTCTCTACATTTGGGGAAATTTTAACACCTATCTGCATAAATTTCTTTTCAAAATTAAATTTTAAAAAAATTGAAAAAAAGAAAAAAAAAACCAAGCCTTTCCTGGTTCCCCAAGCCTAGTCCTTCTGTCTGGGGAGTGCTGTGCAGCTGATCCAGCTTGGCCTGGTCCTGTCACTGTGAGGCCCCCTGTCACTGTGCTGTCCGTCCCCACCTCCACCTTCTAGCCCCTCTCAGCCCCAACTTCCTCAAGAGCAATCTCTCATATGATGGGGGTGGGTCACACTGTGGTGCTGCTGTCACCCCATCCACCATGCAAAACTGGCACTCTGAGTAAGGGCACCAGTAGCTCACATCTGTAATCCTTAGCTGCTTGGGAGGCTGAGATTCGGAGGATCACAGTACGAAGCCAGCCTGGGCAAATAGTTCATCTCCAAATAACCAGAGCAAAATGAACTGGAGGTGTGGTTCAAGTGTTAGAGTACCTGCTTTGCAAGTGGGAAGCCCTGAGTTCAAACCTCACACTCGCATTCGGTCCCCCCCCCCAACTCCTGCAGTTGCCCACCACTGTCTGTCTCCATGAGTTTGGCAGCCCTGGGGACTTCACTGAACCCCAGAGGAACAGAACCAGGAGGAGGCACACGTGAGAGAGGGAGGCTTCTGCAGGTACGCACATGAGAAGGGAGAACGGGCAGCCTGAGACCCAGGAGAGCCGTTCAGGTAGTGGTGCTGCTCCATGGCAGCCTGCAGAACATTCTCTCTTTTTTATTGAGGTGCTGGGGATCCAACCCAGGGTCTCACACATGCCAGACAAGCACTCACTTTACCACTGAACCACATCCCAGTCCTGACCCTCTCATTCATCCTCTTTTTGTTCCGTTGTGACCTTCAACCGGCTGGGTAAGACCACCTGCACTCAGTCTACATTCAAATGTTAATCTCTTCCAGAAACATCCCACAGACTGGCCAGAAGAGCGTGTGCCAAGTAGCTGAGCACATTTTGGGACACTCAGCCTGACACAACTAACCATCACACCTGGCAGACAGGAGTCAGTGTTCTTTCGTAATCGGCTTGTTCCACTGAGCACGGTGCACGTGTGCCGAGTTCCCTTTCTTTCCAAGGCTGAATAAGGCTCCATTGTATGTGTGAACCACATGTGGTTTATCCACCACCCCCAGGGGACCCGTGGCTTGCTTGCATTTCCTGGCTGTTTTGAACAATGCTGCTGTGAGTGACCATGCGTGTGCACTGTGTGGACACGAGTGTACACAGGCGCAAACACGGGAGGGCTGGAGGGCTGGAGTGCTATTGAGGGTGTGGAGAAACTGGAGCCTTTGCACACTCTTGGGAGGTAATACGGTGCAGCTCCTGTGGAAAATAGCAAGACAATTGCTCATATGGGCTCCGGGCACTACCAGATGACCCAGACGTCCCACTCTGGGCATATCCCCAAAGGGTTGAGAGGTCATGGAGACAGATTAGCACGTCCTTGGTCATAGCAGCATTATCCACAGTAGCTAAAACTCAGGAGCAACCCGTGTCCATCATCTAATGAATGGATAATCAAATTGTGGCCCAGCCACTCAATGGAATATTATTTAGCCTTAAAAAGGAATACCTGCTACAATTTGGATTTGGACATTATGCTGAGTGAGATGAGCCGGTCACAGAAGGACAAGTCCTGTGGGATTCCACTTATGTGAGATCCCCAGAGTCCTCAGGTCCACGGAGCTAGAAGGGAGAGTGGTGGGCGCCAGGGGCTGGGGAGGAGGAGGGGCACAGAGCATCAGTTAGGGAAGATTTCAGAAAGTTCTTTGGTGGACGGTGGTGGTGGCTGCACACAGTGTGAATGTGCTTAATGCACGAAATGAACACTTATGGGTGAATTTTTTAACGTGCTTTTTGCTGCAATTAAAAACAAGAACTTTCTGGACTCCCCATGCTTCCCAGCACCCCCCCCCCATGGCTGCTGTCTCATTGCCATCACCGTGAAGAAGCCCCTCCCTCCTGTCTCTGGACTTGGGGTAAATGAGTTGGGTTCGTGCTGCATCACAAGCTCGTCTGTGTCTGCTTTAAGTCGTGCACTGGGTTTTATGATCCCAGCTTCTTTAGAACGCATGGAACTCTTACCCCAGATGAACCGATGAGCAGAAAAGAGTCAGGAGTAAGGCAGGCAGGCAGGACATGCAGAGTACGCCATACTGACCCCACGCAGCCCATGGGGCTCCCAGCAACCCTGCCCTGAGCACTTAGCAAACAGACAAGGCACTGGCCCCAACGTGTTTTCACCTGGGCGTCTTTGATTCACACGTGCGGGTGCCTTGGGGTGTCCAGGGGTGGAGGTTGGACTTTGCTGGTCCAACACCTTCTCTGTCCAGCCCCACATACTAAGCCTACATTGTGAAGGGTTTTGATATATGTTTTAATTAAGATGAGACTTAGAGTTACAGCACGGTTTCAGAGAGGAAACAGAGGGTTCTCCTCTGCCACTCAGTCTCTGTGGCCAGCCCCCAGCTTTCCCATGGTGCACTTATTCTAGTTGATGGGCTGATGGCAAGGGGCTACTGACTTCAGACCTCCTTCGTTCTTACCCCGTGTCCTTTCTGTGTCCCAGGCATTGCACTTTGTGGATGAGTCCCCTTTGGTCCCGAAGGCTGTGACAGTCTCTCAGACTCTCTGTGCCTTCCATGGCATTGTGGGGAGCTGCAGAGAGGGCTCCCCTTACCCCTCTGGTGGACTGTCCAGGTAGTGGTGGTCCTGCGAGGAGGCCATGGAGGGGACACCTGCCTCCCATTTAAGCCACTCCTGGTCCTGTTCCCTCTGGAAGGAAGTCACTGTGGCAGCCCTCGGTAAGGAGCGGGACTTACGCTCCTGTTGATGGGAATTTTCTTTTGCACAAGATTTGTATGTAGTCTCTGCTCCCTTCCTTGCTCTGTGGGTCCTTTCCAGCACTGCGCTGTTCTGTTGCTTGGAGAGGCTGGAGCTCATGCTATCGGGAGTCTTTGGATGACTTCCATGCCCCTTTTATCTTTGTTGGTTTGGGTTTAGTTTTGTGCACCTCCTTCATTCCTGGTGGCCCAGATGCTACAGGCTCCTGTGCACTTCCTGCTCCAGCCCTAGGAGCAGCCGCTTGCTTCTCCAGGGGTTGAGAGATGCCAAGGCCTGGGTTCAAGTTACGCTCGATGTTAGGAGTCATTTCCTCCAGGCCCTCTTGGCTGACAAGGCAGGGCGATGTGTGTGTGATCTGCGTATGTGCCAAGGGTCTACAGGTCTGTGTGTGGCACCGACACCCAGACGCTGGCCCATCAGCATGGGGATTATTCCCACCTTGACCGTGGGGTCTGTAGCTCCCACTCAGCAGGGACAGCCTGGCTCCTGCCATTTGACAGCCTTTTCCACCTCAGCCCCCTCCCTGCACAATGGGCTCAGGACTGTTGGCTCCTCCCTGTAGGAAACGATCTTCCCAGCTGGAAGCTTCTGTGCCACTGCTCACCTGCCCATGGATGCCCATGGCTTAGATGTCTTCGACACTGTTGTAAATGATTTAGATTTCTGTTCCAGCACTGTATCACTAACTGCAATTTCACTGACTTTCCCCCTTAGCCTTGCTAAGTTAACTTGGTTCCAGGAGCTACTTTCGTCTTTCGAGAAGGGTTTTCTACACAGGACTGTGGATCTGCCTTGCTCTGCGCACTGGTGGGCCCTGCACAGTGCTGAAGGAGTGGGGAGGATCAGCGTCTTGGAGCGCTCTGTCCTTCAGCATTGAAGGCGGCCTTAGCGCAGGTTCTGTGCGGAGGGCCCCCCCCCCCCAGTCTGCTTCCTAGTGTGCTGCAAGTTCACGGCACGACGCAGCCTGACTGTTGTCTACTGCTTTTCTGCATTATGGGCTGACCACTGGGATTTTCCTCTGTCTTCTGTCACCGCATAAATGACACTGCCTGACTTTAACATGTGAACTGACTGTGCATTCCTGGGACAAAAACCCCTTCGTCGGTATTGTTCTCTTTCAATATTGCTTAACTGGAGTTATGAATTGTTTTTCTTTTTTTATTTTTAGCTCAGGGTCTTGTGCTTGCAAAGCAGGCACTCTACCACTTGAGCCACTCCACCAGCCCTTTTCGTTTATTTCCGTATGTTTGTCTGTATTTATTCATTTATTTTTGTCAATGCTGAGATTTGAACTCAGGGTCTCATGCTTGCTAAGCGGGTGCTCTACCACTTGAGCCACTCCACCAGCCCTTTTTGTGGAGGGGTTTTTCAAGATAGGGTCTCTCAGACTATTTGCCCAGGATGGCTTCAAACCTCAATCCTCCTGATCTCTGCCTCCTGCATAGCTAGGATTACAGGTGTGAGCCACCAGCGCCCAGCCTTTTTTTTTTTCACTTTTTAATTACTTTTCAAATAGGGTCTCTCATTTTTCCTGGGCTGGCCTGGATCTCGATCCTCCTATTTACATTTCCCTCATAGCTGGTAGGACATGTTCATACCATCACATCCAGCTTACTTGTTGAGATGGGGTCTTGCTGACTTTTTGCTCAGGCTGGCATCAAATGTCAGTCCTTCTGCTCTCTGCCTCCCAAGTAGCTGGGATTACAGGCATGGCCACCACACTCAGCCTCACATATCTTATCAAGGACTTCAGTGTCTATGTGTATGAGGAGTTGTGTCAGTCAGCTTTCTTTCACTCTAACAATGCCTGAGACAGTTAACTTCTACAGAGAAAAGATTTATTTTGGCTCGTGGATTTGGAGGTTTCAGTGGCCCCATCGCTTTGGGCCTATGGCACTCATGGTGATGGGAACGCAAAGTGGAGTAAACCATTCACCCAGAGCCAGGAACCCACACAGAAGGGACCAGGTCCCCTTGAAGACATGCTCTCCCAGCAGGCACCACCTCTCCGAGGTTCCACCGCTTTCCAGTAGCACCATCCCAGGGTGCCTGCAATGCATGGGCCTCTGGGGACACGCAGGTTGTAGTGGCTGATTTCGGTTTGATTTGGGTTTCAGGATCATGGAGGCCTCATACACTTCGCCTTTCCGGAAGAGTCTGTAGAATTGATATTACTTCTGCACCCAGACGTTTGGTGCGTCCGCTAGCGAAGCCACCTGGTCCTGGAATCTCATTACCGACTGACCGACTGACCTTCCTCCGCAGGCACAGGCTGCTCCAGCTAGACACTTCTTCTTGGGCCATTTTGGCAATTTGCTCCTTTCCAGAAACTTTTCCATCTCATCCGAGTTGTCAAATTTTTAGTCATCAAGTTATTGGTTATCCTGAACCATGATTTTCTTTTTCTTCTTTTTTCTTTTCAGTGCTGAGTATGGGACGTGCTCTAACACTGAGCCTCTCAGCCAAAACATCTCCCTCCGTCCCTCCCTTCCTTCCTTGTCTCGGCGTCTGGCTGTGTAGCCCAGGCTCGCTGGGCCCTGGCCAATCTCCTGCCCTCACTTCCTGCGGGCTGGGATTGCAGGCAGGCGTGGTGACGCTGGACTGAGACATTTTCTTACGTCTGCAGTACGAGAGGCAATGCCTCTTCTTTCGTTCCTGACATTGGTGACTGCTCTTTCTCCTGCTTGCTCAGTAATCTAGCAGGTCTATCAGTCTTTTCAAATAACCAGCTTCTGGTTACATGGATTCTTCTCTACTGTTCATCCACTTCCAGGTTGTTTATTTTCACTTTTATCTTTAGAATTTCTCTCGCTTCCTTGGTGTTTAATCTCCTCTTCCAAAGTCCCTGGAGAGGGGGCAGCTCCACCCCCCCGCCCCACGTGCTCCGTTCTGGAAGGGGCAGGTCCCCGCTGCCACCTGTCCTGACTGACCTGCCTCTCTGGAGGGGGCCCAGGTCTTGCTTCCTCCTGCACTGGGGTGGGCCAGTGGGGCGCCTGGGGCTTCCAGGCCAGAAACCTGGGCTCTGAGTCCAAACCCCAGATGGTCCTGAGGTCAGAACAAGGACTGACCAGCTCCCAACTTCACCCAGGCTTGGTACCCACATGGCCAGTGACCCCTGCTTGCTCTGGGCACCCTGAGAAGTGCTCCAGACCTGCAGTGCACCAGGCCAATACAGAGCTGCTAGTGGCCACCAGGGGGCAGTGAGACCTCAGGAATGGCCAACGGTGGAAATGTGGCCTGACCTCCCCACGCCCAAGAGGAGCCACCCAGCATCCTGTGGCCCGCCAGGGGGCGCCAGGCGTTTGGGGGACCAGCCATGCAGGCTGGGGGAAGAGGAAAGGGGAGGAGGGAGGAAAAGGTGGGTGGATGGGGAGCGTTTGGCTGGGAGAGGCTGGAGGTTAGTTCATCCTGAATCCAGGCCCTCATCCTGCCTCACCTCACCTCCTGCCTGGAGGTTCTCCCCCACAGAGGCCCAGCGGAGACCCCAGTCTGCCTAGAGTGTGGGGGGCACTGCTTTGGAAAGACCCCTCCTGGACTAGTTGGTTTTCATTTCTGGAAGTCAGGGCAGAGCCAGGCAGGTGGGAGTCTGTACGGCGGAGCAGCACTGCTGGCGGGGGACAGGAAGAGTGGGGACTGTGGGAGGAAGCCAGCCTGGCCACCTTTCGTCTCCTGCCTCTGGGGCTGGGGCACGCAACTGGTGATGCCTTCAGAGTCCATCTGCTGATACCCCTCCCCAGGCCCCTCTTCCCCTTGAATCCCTCCAACGGGGCTGGAGACTGAGTGGTGACTCTCCCTTTCACCTTTGGATTGGGGTAGCTGGGAGACTGTCAGCCCAGCTGTGGGGAGGGTTTCTGAGGCTGAGGGGAACTGGTGGGAGACTGCACAGGCTGAGGGGCGGTTCTGTTGGGCCAAGTGGGCGGGGCGGGGCCGGCTGTGCCAGGTGCCCCCATCCTCCCCAGCCCAAACAAATCAGAGCAGCAGCATATGGTCGGCAGGCCTTTGTTTGCCCAGAAGAAAGGGCTGGGAGGCCACCAAAGTCCCATCCCAGGCCTGTCCCTGCCTAGTGTCAGTGCTTGCTCACTGGCCTGGGTAGCATCCAAGTCTGGGGCTCTGGGCTGGAAAGGTCCCCAGCTGGCCTGGAGTGATAGGTCCTGGTACTGCTGGAGAAACTGTGGTGCAGAGAAACCAGCGGTGGGCACAGTGCCCAGTGAGGACCTTGGTCTGGGGTCCCCAACAGGAGGTGGTCCTCCCAGGACAGACGGCCTCAATCCAGGTGCAGCCCTCAGCCCACTGCCTGGCTCTGTTAAGCATCCCACGGTCCTACATCCACACGCACAGTGCTGGGGATAGCTGAGGGGCTCCTAGCTCTCACCCCAGGGGCAAAACCAGAGGAAGGCAGCTTCACTCTGGGAGCTGAGGGCGCCCTGGTTTCTTCCTTTGGAAAGTAGGATGCAGTTCCTACTTCAGGCTGCAAGGAGCTTGGCAGGGGCCTGGCAGGGGCCAGCAAGGGCTCCTCTGGAGTTTGAAGGGTAGAGCCAGGTCCACAGGCCTCGGGCTGCAGCGTTTAGGCCTGGGCAGCCTGATCAGTCCTCAAGGGGCTTCGGGGGATGACAGAGGGCGAACAGGCCTGGCCAGGTGCTCCAGCTGGGGCTGTAGAGAGCAGGGGATGTGGGAACGGGGAGAGAGCAGATGTTGCTGGTTGGCAGCAGGGCTCCCCAGGGGCAAGAGGGAGCTCTCACGGGCAGGTGGGTCCAGGGCTTGCTGGGGGCTGGCCCTGTGTGTTCCCTGGGCAGGCAACCCCCATGGGCCTGAGGTGACATTTGGGCAGCGCTCTGGAGCCTGAGAAGTCCCAGTGTGTGGGTGCTGTGCCACTCTAGTCCTTTTTCAGAATGCTGGGTGGGGTTGGGGATTTAGCTCAGTGGAAGAGCGCTTGCCTGGCAAGTGCAAGGCCCTGAGTTCGGTCCCCAGCACTGAAAAAAAAAAAAAGGAAAAAATAGAAAAAAAAAAAAAAACAGAATGCTGGGTGAAGACCCCTCAACTCAGATGATACCCCTCTTTCCCTCAGGCTCACGATTCCTTCTTTGGGCTTAAAAACTCTCTGAAGACTGTCTTCACACACACCACACACACACACAGCCTGGGGTGGCAAAAACAAAAACAAAACAAAAAAACCACTGTCTTCACTGTGTTGGGGGGAAGCTGAGGGGGCAGGGCCAGCCTCCCTATCTGTCCAGCAGCCAGAGCGGGCCTCAGTCTTACCTGTTCAGCAAGCCCCCAGAGCTCCAGAACCAGGCCCACCTCACGTCCCACACCCACAGCAGCCTCTCTGGGGCCCCAGGCTGTGACCCTTGCCTTTCTCACTTGGACCCCCACAGCCCTAGTCCAGCTGCCTACCCTGCTCTAGGATTCGGGATGGATCTTGTCCACTCCTGCCTCCCCTGTCCTGGGTCCCTATAACTGTGAGCTGGACGACAGACACAACCCACCCCCACCTGCTCTCCCCACCACATCCCCACTCCTGACGGGTCCCTCTGCACTGTGACAGCCAAGGGAAATCAGGTCTCATCAGGGGTCCTGCATCCCTGGTTCTGGGACCAGGACCTGAGGGACCTTTAGGGGCTCCCAGGCCATTTTAATCTCTTTTAAAATCAAGAGCAAAACTAACTTTCAAGGGCAAGAAAAATGCTTTATTCTATAATATTAATATATTTGCCTTTATTCTAATGTGTCCATAAAACAATTATTACTGGTTTTATTTTTTATGGAGACACTCAGGAAGATAAAACGCCCAGCCTACATGTCATACTGCAGCCCTGGTTGAGGATCAGCTCTGTTCCCACTCCAAGTTGACCACACCGATGTCATCAGCTGGACCTGCAACCCTTGGGGCAGGGCCAGGTGGACACAGTGACAACACCTGCAGGTCTAGCTGGACACCCAACCCAGCCCAGACCCCCAGCCCACTTTCCAGGGCCTGCAGCCCTAATCCCCAACGTGTGGCCCCAGAGGCTCCAGGGAAATTGAGGACCATTAGCCCATTCCCCACCCCCAGCAGGGGGCCAGGAGGGCTCACAGAGCTGCAGGAGTGAGAGGGCTTTGAAGCAACCCAGAGGCCTGTAAACTGGCTAATAAGCCTGATTAACCCCCAATAAACCCAGAAAGGAAAAGGGCTTCTTCAGAGGCGTGTGGAGCCCTGGGCGCCAGCCTGAGCCTATGAGGCCCTGCCGGCTCAGAGCCAGGCTGTCTTGGAGGAAGACTGCAGGAGCCAGTGGCCCCAGCCCTCTCCTTGGCCTGCTCACTTGTGAGGTGGCAGTGGCCCTGCCTGGCCCATAGGGGCTTGGAACTAGTGGACATGTGAAGCCCAGCAACACGCTGAATACTGCATTAGTCTTCTCACAAGTCTGTGACTGGTGACCATGAGAATTCCATTTAAAGGTGGAAACTGAGGCTCCAGATGTCTTAACGAGCAGGCGGAGCTGGGGACTCCCTGTTGGGGCTACTACGACTGGGCTGGACCACTTTCCTCATGGAGTCCAGGCAGTCCTGGCTGCAACAGGGAAGGCCTAGCCCAGCCCTGGACCCTCCAAGTGCTTATGGGTGCCAGGTTGTATGGCCTAGGGGTTTTCCCATGGTCCAGGTGTGGGCCAGGACAGCCCGGGGGGCAACCAAGCGAGAAAGGGGACATTTCTTGGGGCTTTCCTATGAGAAAAGGTCCCTCCAGCCGCACCTTCGTTGGGCTGCAATCAAGCCAAACACGGAGCTGGGGAATGTCAATACCTTAGGCTTGCCACCTGGCATCTGGTGCCTGAGGGCTGGGCGGTGGCCTGTTGGGGGCCACTACAGATGCCCCCAGCCAAGAAGCTCCAGGCTATTTATAATACGGCTGGGCAAATATCCCTGTGCCTTCCCCACTCCCTCTTGACCTGCAGACCTTGTGTTTGAACTCTCACTGGGCAAACACGTGGCTGATAAGGCACAGAGATTAGAGGGACAGCTCGACTCTGGATACACAGCTTCTGTTTCCTTAATCACAGGATTCCCAGCATTGGACTCTCCTTGGGGAAACCCCAGGAGATGGTGCTGGCAGCTGCCAGGGTGAGTCTGCTCAGACATCCCGACCCTCTGCTGTCTCCTGCTTCAACCCACGTCTAACCAAGGAGCCCCCCACCCTGGCCGTCTGCCAGAGGTCTGTCTCCAGTATGTGACCCACCTGGTTTTGGTCAGACACACGTGAGTTAGAGCCCAGTGGTACTCCTGGAAATCAAATGCTGAGCTAGCCCAACTCTCCTTGGGCAAAGCCTCTGCCCTTTTTGGGGCTGCCTGGAAAGGCCCAGCACACAAGTGCTCGGTAGACTGGATGACCAGGCCTATCATGCCAGCCCTGGCTCCTCAGCTTTCCTTTAGCTGGCCTGAGTTCTTTTGAAAGTGGACAAAATACCCAGGAGGTATGTCCAGGGCTCTTACCTCCCATATCTCACTGCTCAGTCTCTGCTAACTCAACCCACAGTGGTCTTTTTCTGGAGCTGAGGACACAGAGGACCACAGGTGGACAAAGCCAGAGCTGGAGAGCTCAGAGATGAGACTGTAGCTCAGTTTGAAGCCAAGATCAGTCTATGTCTGCAGTCAGGAGCCAGACTTTGGTTGAGGTCCTAATCAGGGGACCAGGACCAGGCTAGGGACTCAGTCTGTGCTGTGTCAAGGCTTAGTCTATAGCTGGAAGCATGGTGTAGTCTGTAGCTGGGATCAGTGGTCAGTCTATGGCTTTGATTAGGGCTCAGCCTGGTCTGGGATCAGGGCTTGACTTGGGTTGGGTTGCGTTGTGGTGCTCAGGCTGTGACCAAGGTCAGGGGTCAACCTATAGCTGATCTAAGGGTTAGTCTGTGGCTGGGGTGGGGACTTGGTATATAGCTAGGACCAGGGCTCAGTGTGTGACTGGGGTTAGTCATCAGGGATCAGGATGTCGTCGTTATGCCTGTGTCAAGCTTCAGCCTGTCACTGGGATCCAGGCTTAGACCGTAGCTGAGATCAAGGATCATCCCTTGGCTACGGTTGGGGTTCAGTATGACCTGAGCCTGGACAGTCTGCCCAGGCGGTTCACTGGCTCCCCAGTGGTCTTGGGTCAAGTTTCGGCAGCTGAACTCTGCTTCCTCTTCGGATCAGAGAGTTCTTGGCCAACACCCAACTGCCGATTCCCCGGGGGAGAGGCCCGTTCCCGCCAGCCGCATTCCCACGCCTGCCTGGGAGGTGAGTGGTGGGTGTCAAGGGGCTGCCTCCTGGACTCGGCCCCAGAAGCGGGCTCCTGTAGAAGAGGCCCTTGGTCTGTGGATCCTATCCCTGAGCTGTCTCAGTTTCCCTTTCCTCCCCAAGTGAAAAGCACTGAGAGATAGGACATCTTGTGAGGCCAGCACCCCAAGATTAAGAAGGCCAAGTACTTCCCTAAGGAGCCCAGTGTGGTTCCTGAAGTCAGCTGTGGGCTTGTGCCTCCCTGGACCTCAGTTTCCCCCAAGAGACAACAGAATAGGGAGAGTTGGTGGCTGGACAGGATCTGGTCAAGCCCCCTCCCAAGCCTGTCCTGTATCCTACTATGACAGATTGGACAAACTAAGGATGTGGGGAGGGTCTTGGCTGCTCCTAGGCCTGCCATCAGCTTAGGGGTCCCCAGAGAGAAGTGTGTTTGTCCTTAAAGCCACAGGACCTGGTGTGACAGGGCAAGACCCAGGGGCCAGAGGGGCCTGCCTGATCTCTGTGGATTCATGAAGAAGTCAGGTCTGTCACCTGAGGGGGTGCAGCTGGCCCCAAGGGACTGGCTGGCCAGGGGGGAAGGTGTACCACGGAAGGGGTGACAACATCAACTGGCACCTTAAGGGGACTAAGTGGCCCATCTGTGTAGCCAGACACCTCTGAGGTCTCAGCCTACCACCAGGCAAGGTCTGAGAACCAGGGGCCTCAAGCCTCTTGCGTTTTCTACTCCCTACCTCACCCATGTCACCTCAGATGCTAAGATTCTTGGCTTTTCATTCTAAAGGCACAGACGCAGGCGGCGAGGACAAAGACCTTGAGCCTCCAATTGCCCTAAAGTGTCAGCTCCCATGACCCCACTCTCCAGAGAGGAAAACTGATACCCAAGATATCCAATGTCCATCCCAGGCTGTGACAGGTGCAGAGTTTGCAGTGGCCACTATGGACCCAACTTGTCCTGACTAGCCTTTATCACCCCCAATTTCAAAGGGCAGGAAACAGGACCAGAGAGGGCCAGGAGTCTGGGTCAAGTCTCAGGGTCCAGCTCCAGGGAGGTGAGGAGCCCCCCGTCCTCCCTTGGGCCCAGGGAGCTGGGACACATGTGTGCGGCAGCCTGTTGCAGCTGCTGGGCTGGTGTTGCAACCTTCTCCACTTCAACCATGTCTCAACATGCACCCCTGCCCTGAGGCCCAGAGGAAAGCCTCGCCTGCCTTCCCAGGACCTGGACAACAAGTCCCAGCATGGCCCCATCCTCTGTGCCAGCTCTGAGCGTGAGAACATGCTGAGCAGGGGAGGGAGGAGCGGCAGGTAGCCAGGTGTGAGTACCGGCAAGTGCCCAGTCCTCTTGCTCCCTGCCAGCTCACGGCCTGTGCTGGAACTGCCAGGGGACCCTCCTCTGTCCCTGAGCTGACCAGGAGGCAACCCTACTCCACCCAATCAGCAGTGTCATTTGACAGAACCCCACTGCACACACCTGGTTCTCTGTCAGAGCTGGGCACTTTGGCCATGGGGCCAGCAGGGCTCTGCAGGAGTCTTGGTCAGAGTCTGAGGTCTGCGGTGTGGAACCTGGTTGCCCCAGAGGCTGCTGCGTGGGGGTGAAGTTGAGCCTAGAACCTTCCAGGGCTTCCCAGCCAGCCTGCATGGAGCCAAGAGGCACTGCGCTCCCTGGTGTAGCTCAGGGCCAGGCATACCAAGACCTGGTCTCTGGTCCTTCATGGGCCACTGGACAGAAGGGAGAAGGTGGGGGGTTCAGCACTGGGAGCAGGTGGCAGCCCCCTGAATCCTGATCTGGGAGCAGGGGCCCACATGGGGTACAGGACGGTTGTCCCCAGCAGCCAGCCGTTGCGGGTTCTGCCCGGGCATGTGCTGGGCTCAGCTTGGAGGAGATGACTGGGGCAGCCCTGAGAGCCAGAGGCATCAGCAAGTGTGGCCACCACTGGGGAATCAGGGTGGGGGCTCCTGGGCTTCACCACATGGGCTCCTTTAGTGATGGGGAAACTGAGGCACTCTACAAGGAAGTGGCTTGCCCTAGCCACCCACCTCTACACCCTAAGGAGGTTTCAATGGCCCCAGAGCTGGGCCAGAACCCAAGGCCCCCACAGGGAGCCTGGGGGTGGGCAAGCCCTGGAAAGTGCACTGGACCCTGAAGCCAGGTACCACTTGGAGTGGGGGCCGAGGGGACCCTGAGGGACTGGGGCTAGGGTGGCAAGTGTGTCCACTTCTACAGGTGCCAGTTCCCTGTGTGGGGCAAGGTTCTGTGAGGGTCAAGGGTCTACTCCCCGCACATACACAGCAGGGTGGGAGGGAGGCGTAGGACCCTTGTCAGTCCCTCACCGTCCCTTTCTGTCCTTGGACGGTGCTTAGCCCTGGCCAGGGCTCTCTGGTCTGCCTGCTGCCACCCTTGGCTCACCTACTCCCACCGGAGCCTCCTTCGTTATAGACACCTGGCTTCCACAGATCCCTGTGTGCTGGACACTGGGGGCTGGAAGACCTCAAAGTGGCCTTATTCAGTCCCTTCTTACTCCCAGAAGAGCCCCCTGGTCAGTAGAGAACATGTTCCAGGGCCAGGCAGGGACAGTACAGTGTCCAGGCACTGCCCCGCTCACAGGAAGAGAGCCAGCTGGGAGTCAGAGGAGTGGGGCAGGATGAAGCTGCAGAGAACTCAGGCATCTGTGGATAGTGAACACTACACTGGGGCTAAGCTGTGCAGAGGAAGTGCCACACCTCAGAAAGACGCTTCAGACAATCAGGACTACTGAGTGCCACTGGACGCCCTGGGAGCAGTGCACAACCTTCACCATCCTGCATGGCAGACCTGCCAGGTGACCATGGAGTGGCCAGAGAGGCCTGTCCTCATGCAGGGAGAATGTCATCCACCTCCAGGAGACTTCTGGCTGCATGGTCAGCCTCTTCTTCCACCGAGCCCCACTTTGGCAATGTTCCCATCTTGTTTTCCCCCAACTCACTACTGCTCCTTCATCTGCTGCAGAAGAAGGAAGGTCCCTGTCACCACCCCACCTGCGGTGGTGCAGTAGGCAGTGCTGGGAACAGGAAGCTGAGGGCATCAGGCCACCCGCTCACCTGTCCCCAGCCCAAGAGAGCCAAAGGGAAGAGGAAGATGGGCCTTGCTGGACAGGGTCCTGTGAGTACTCAGTCTGTGAGACCTTTGCACCCCCGCTCCCAACCCTGAACCTGCCTTCTCCATGGCTCTGGTCACACCCTGAAGAGGCTTCTGGAGTCCCAGACATGCCCGGGCAGAACCCACGTCTCCCCTCAGCACCCAGGGTCCCTGGGAGCACAGGGCTCCTCTCAAAGATGCCTCCCATAGACCCTACAAACACTCCTTCTCCCAAAAGACAGACCCTACTCAGGGAACGCTGACCCCAGAGGGGCAGGTGCTACAGAGGGTAGCAGGGGTTCTGGGGAAGGTGTCCATTCTAGGGTGCTGCTCTTCCAGAGTGGAACAGGACACCACAGATTTTCTTAGATGAGGATCGGACTGGGGGTACCAGCCCCAGACATCTGGTGAGGACTTTGGGCAGGCGACCCTTTGCAGGTGGGGAAACCGAGGTATAGGGGCTTAGTGGTCATTGTGGGGCCAGGGTCTGTGGCCTCCCACCCCATTTTCTCAGGCAGCCAGGGGTGGATGGTGCCAACTGCCACCTTCTCACACACGTGCAGGCCAGAGACGACGTGCCTCCACAGGGTCTCTGTGCCTGCGTCCCCTCCCTGTGGGAGAACGGCCTGTGAGCCAGAGGCAGGCAGCACGTCAGGACCTGAGTGTGTCTCTGGTTTCCGCCACAGCCTCATGTGATGTCGTAAGAGGGGCCAGGAAGGCCAGGAAGGCTGGGAGGGGCTGGGGTGCTTAGAAGGCCCTTTGTGTGGGAAGAGGGGCTTTCTGGAATCCCAGAGAGCCCCCATTTTCCCAGGACCCCCCCCCCACAAGGAGGCAGGTCCCATCTCTGCTCCCAGGGAGCTCAGGCCAGGTCCTGGTCCAGGTGGGGGTGAAGCAGGTATCTCTTCCTATTCCCCAGGCCACAAATCACATGCTTAGCCCTGGAGCCAGGGCCTCAGCAGAGGTGTGCAGATTCACTGCTGCAGGCCATAATCCCTCTACCCAGTGCCCCTTCCCAGACAGCTCCCGGCAGGCTGGCAGAGGTACAGCCTGTGTGGCAAAGGCCATGTGAGGCTCAGGAGAAGAAGCCCTCTGGGAACCCAGAGGCTAGGTGCAGTCTGCCCGAATGCACCTGCAAGTCACCTGCCCTCTCTCTTGGCCCCTATTTCCTCATCGCTCCAGTGAGATGCTCACACTGCAGTACAGTGCTCACTCCACTGATTGGCTCCTTGAAGCCAGCCTCTAGGGTTCCCCTCCCAGGCCAGGCTGCAGCCCCTTACCACACCGGTCAGACTTCCCTCTCTGCTGCTGCAGTTCCCAGCATCTATCTCAGTCATGGGCCGTTATCTTGGGCAAGGTGAGGCAGCCTTAGATAGTGAGCTGGGAGAAGCCTGAGTCCCTCCCCCTGCCAGCCTGGGCCTGGTTAGGTCATGTGTACTGGGACCTTGATAGCCACCCAGACCGACCAGGCCTGGGGAGGGTCTGCAGTCTCCTCCCTCTATCTCCCCTTTATATCCCATAGCTGTCCCTTGGGAGACTGTCACTCCCAAGGGAGCAGGGCATCCTGGCTCCTGCCTATCTTTCCCACCGTGTGGAAGATTGGGGAGGGCCACCAGGCCAGGAGCTGTGACAGACCTCTCTGGGCATATGTGCTAGGCAGAGCAGGGCCAACTCCTCACTTGGCTCATCTTGCTGGTCAGAGAGGTTGCTCGGCTCTGGCCAGCTGTGCGACCTTTTGACCTGTCACAGGGCCTGGCCTGTAGTGGTCACTGTGGCTCCTCCCTCTTGACAGCCCAGCCCAATCCCTTTCCTGCCTGCCTGCTCCAAGGGAAGCCGGAGCTCCCCAGCACCCTCCCTGCTTCGTGAGGAGCCCCTTGGCATTGGTGCTCTGGTGCCCGTGGGCAAACCCTCTGCCATCCCAGCCACAGAGGAGGAAGAAAGAGGCCTTTCTACAGCTCACACTGGGGCAGGACTTAAGATACCCCTAAGACCACAGCCCCACTCTGACCCCAGGGTCAAATCTCCAGCTCTGTCCTGAGAGAATTGAGGTGCACAAGAAGCAAGTGGTTAAGCTGGGGATGGTGGCATACATCTGGAGTCCCAGTTACTCAGGAGGTAGAGGCAAGAGGATTGCAAGTTCAAGGCCAGCCTGGGCAAAGTTAAAGACAACCTATCTCAAAACCACAGTAAAAACAAAGGAGCTAAGTGGGTAGCTCGAGGGTAGAGAAATTGCCTAGCATGAGTGAGACCCTGGGTTCAATTCTTAATATTAGTCTCTTTCTTAAAGAGGGAGGACAGTGGCCCCATGTGTGGTGGGGAAGGTGGTCAGCCCCCAGGGCAGACCATGCAGAAGCTGGGTGAGAGTGGGGGCAGACCTCAGTAGCTGGAAGGGCCAGGGGTCAGTTCAGGACCCAGCTGGTGGGTGTGTTACTCTGGCCATTGGGCTGCCTCCTGGTGACCCCCACCTGCCCCTTGCGTGTGGCCACAGGCGGCCAGCTTTCCGGGCCCCACAGTCATTGCACAAGCTCATGTGTTGTACACACAAACAACCAAACTGCATCAGAGTTCCCAGAGCAACTTCCTCTTTGCTCTGCCGAGGTCTCAGCAGAGGGCAAGCCTGGAGCCCATCTCTAACTGTGCTGGGTCACTTGGCAAGCCACCGAAGCTGTGAGCTCTGCGAGAAACTGGGTGGCTGCAGATTTGAAATGGCCTTGTATCTGCCAGGGCTCAGCCATCACAACACTGCGACATGATGATTCTCAGATCCATCCCCAAAACAGGGAAACAGAGGCACGAAGATGGGAGGGCTCTGGTTTGTCAAAAACCTGTATAGCAACAGGATCAGCTCCTCTCCCCATCTCGGAGGGAGACAGAGGCCCAGAGAGGCACTCAGCCTCCAATGGCCCTGGACATATTCCTCCCCACCAGGAAGTCCTCCTGGACTGCACCCCCTGGAGGAGCCTCAGGCTCTGCAGTGACAGAACATCTGCCTACTGCTGCTGCCCTGTCCCAGTTGTGGGAGGGCTTGTGGTTGCATCCAGTTCTTTCTTCACTTCTTCTACCCTTGTCTGTATACACCAGGTGCCCAGTAAATGTTTATTGATTGCTTGGCCTGACTAACATGCCCTTCCTAGCTGAATGTCCACTTCTCCACCCAGACAACTGTCTGTCCTGGCCTACTGCCTTCTGACCTTCCCACATCTCTCCTAGGACACTGTCAGAGCTTCAGCTTCTGAGAGAGCTGGAGGCAGACTGGCAGAACCCGAGGACATCAAGACCCACTTTGTCCTCTCCCTGCGGCCTGCTTGCCCCCAGCCTGAGGCCATAGCTCCTGTGTTCAGTCCATGGATCCCAATGGCCACAGCAGTCAGAGCCTGGCTTCGGGGGATTTGAGTGGGATCTGTCACTTACTGGCTGTGTGACGGGCAGACTACCCCATTTCTTTTACTTCCCTCATGGTGCGGATGTAGGAGATGACGCAGTCAGTCCTGTCTGTGACCTGTCCTGTAGTGACCACCCATGAGATTGGTCTTGGTGGGGCTGGAGTCCAAGGGTCGGCCATGTCCACAGAACTCAGTTTTGCTGAGTGTTCTGTCCCTAGAGCAGCCTTAGGGCCTCCTGCACACCTTGGGGCATATGTAGGAGGTAGAGGCACAGGTACTGGGAGAGGGTTGGGGCTGAGTAGGATTCATCCCCTTAAAAGAAAAGGGGATGTGAACTCAGATTAATTATCAGGCAAGAGTACTCAGCCTGTTGTAAAATGGAAACAAATCGGTACGGTATGCAGCACCCACACGGAGCGACTCTATTTTGTGAGAACCATCGGAGAGGCCTGGGGGGCAGCCAGCCCTGGTGGTGGGGATCTCCAGCACAGCCCCTCCTGGGCCTGGTAAGCTGCCCCACCTCCAACCATCTCTGGGCTCCAGGCGAGCAGGTGGGGCTGCCCGGGATGGTGGCAGGGCTTGGCCTGAGCAGGCCTGGGCAGCCATGGGCTCGCTTGCCTCCTGGTTTCGGCTGGTGAGGAGTTTATTGCCCTGAAACGCAGGTTCTATCCTAGCTGTGGTCTGACTCCGTCTGCACCTGTCAGGAGACCTCTGGGCGCCAGGCACAGCCTCCCCACATGGGAACCACAGGTGTAGCAGCAACCTCAGGACCAGCCTTTCCCAGGAGCCTCCTAATTACCCCAAATAGAGGAACCCCACATAGCTGCTCCTGATGAGGCCCTCCTCTTCCCATCTAGGCTCTTCTTTACTTGGCAGCACCCCAGGTTCTGTCATCATCCCAGAATCACAGTTGAGACTTGGGCTCAGAGAGCCAGAGACTGTTACCCGAGGCGCCCAGCTGGGCAGGGTCTATCCCTTAGTCCCCTTTCTTATGCTCCATGTGCATTGAGACTTGGCTGGCCCATGCCAGGTCTCTTGCGCTGGCGAGCCAAGACCCCTGAACCAAAGACCTGGGCCAACACTGAGTGGGCCCCGCAGTGGGAACACAGGATGACTACAGCAGACACGTGGCAAGAGCCTGCTCCTGTCCAGCACTGCCCAGGTCCCAGCCCAAGAGGTGGGGGTCACCCAGGTCCCCACACCTATAGCTAATGGAACCACAAGCTTTGTAGTCCTCCCCACTCCTCCTAGCCCATGGCTCCCCTATATCTCCCTGCCCACCCCCATCAGCTCTGAGGGCTTCCCCAGGATGCCCTCTCTGCCCCTTTCTTGAAGTGCAAAGACTTGGCAAACCCTAGACACAGCAGGCTGGTATGGGGAGACCAGACCAGACTATGCAGGGGGCAGGGCAGGTGCCCCTGTCCATTGCTCCAGCCGATCCCACGCCCCGCGCCTGAGAAGGCAAGCTGGGGGAGGAGGTCAGTGGAGCAGCTCTCTGCAGGTGGCCCAGCAGGCTGTGTGGACAGCTGGCTCTGCCTTTAACCTGCCCATTTGACTTTAATTAGTCTTTCTGCTGCTTACGTGGGAGGAGGCCAGCAGAGGAAGTCACCTCCATGGGGAAGACGCTTGCTGGAGGTAAGGGGTGCTGTGCCCCACAGACAGGGAGGGCGAGGGTCTCTCTGAGAAGGCTCTTCTGCAATGTGCAGCCCCTTCAGCTTCAGGAAGACAGAGGGAGGTATTTATCTGTGACTTGAGGCAGCAAAGCCCCCAGAATCCTGCTTGTCCCTGGGAGAGAGGGGTGGGTGAGGGATAAAGGCAGCAGATGTAAGGAGAGTTTCCAGGTCCCTTTCATCCCCAGATGGGAGTTTTGCACCAGCAGGACCTAGGATGTATGTGTCCGGTATTCAAGGCAGCAGGGTCTTGTCTGGATGGAGTGGAAGGTGTCCAGGTGTGGTGGCTCTGGACAAGTAGCATCCCAAGGCATGTCCTCTAAGCAGCCTTCTCAGGCTTCTCAGAGGCAGATCTCTGGGGCATCAGATGGAGACTCTGCCTGAGTGGGTGGGTGAGGGTCCTCTCCGCATCCTGTCCTCCAGGCTGGTGGGAGCCAGAGCACTCCCTCAATTTGGAGCTGACATCCTTCCTGAGGGGGTGGGGTACACAATTGTAGCAGAGGACTAAGTAAGTGGGGGGGGACAGGCCTCAGGAGGCCGGCAGATTAAAGTAGGCAGATGAGATTGAAAGAAACCAGAGAGACAGCCCCAGCCTCAGGGTCCGGATGGAAGACCTCCACCTCTGGGTCACAAGAGGGGTGGGCAGAGGGGGTCTCAGCTGAGGAGGGATGTCCCAGGACATGGGGAGGTGCAGGCAGAGCTGTCCATCTGGCCAATGAGAGCTTCACTCTGGTCCTCTAGGTCCCTCAGCTCTGACGGTCCAGGGACCTATCTTGAGCACCTATTGTGTGCTTTGTACTGTCTGACGACAACCATGCTGAACTAAGCCCTGTTCATCTCCAACGCAACCCTTCAAGGCAAACTGCCCCATCCTACCAATGAGGCCATCGTGGCTCAGAGAGATTAGGCAACGACCCAAAGCCCCACAGCCAGCAATGGCCAACCTCAGGGTCCTGCCTCCCAGACCCTATCCCGGACCCCAGAGGGAAGGTAAAATAATGCCAGGGTCGAGCCAGGCCATGTGGACACTGGTCTGCAAGACATCTAGTCTACCCTCCATATGAAGGGAGGGGCCAGACAAAGCCTCAGAAGCAGGACTGGGTGTCTAGGGACAGCTCAGCCATAGGGCAGGGGCCTATGAAGGCTTTGAATGCCAGGAAAGGCAAGGTGTTCGAGGGACTTGAGTCTCCTTAGCCAATGAAGGTTGAAAGGGATCCCTTTGGGAACAGGGGCCCCAGCTCTGCCCTGCATCTTAGCTGCTCTATTTCAGGCTAGGAGGCCCGAGGCAGGAGAGGTTGTTCTGGGGCGGGGGTCTCCCCCATTCTGAAGGAAGCCCACATCATCCCTTAGGCCCCTTCCCAGGTCAAGTGTTGGTGGCTCAGATGTGTTGTCTAAATTCTTGTGTTGAAGCCTTAATCCCCAGGACCTCAGCCTGTGGCTGTTAGGACTGTTCACAGAGCTCGTCACTAAAGGATGGGATCATGGTGGGGTTCCCTAATCAATATGATTGCTGTCCTTATAGGAAGAGATCAGGACACACAGAGTACAGCCATATGAGGACACAGACAGAAGATGGTGTCTGCAAGTGGGGGAGAGTGGCCTTTGAGGCAAACAGCCCCGTGATACCTTGACCTCAGACTTGTGGCCACATAAGACTTTGAGATAATAAATTTCCATTGTTTAAGCCACCTAGGCTATGAGGCTCTGTTGTCTCAGTTTGAGCCCCTGTCCCCATCCCATTATAGGTCAATGTCAGCTACATGCCCAGGGCAGCAGGTAGGAGGTCCTGCTCATCACCTCGACCCCACACCTACCTCAGTTTGTAGTTTTGAGGCTGCAGACCCGGCTCCCAGAGCACAGGCTTCCTGCCTGCTGTTCCCAGGGATTCAGTGTACTGGTGGGAGAGAGCTTAGAAGCTGCTGGAGCAGAGGCTAGGCTTATAGGGCCACCCCAGATTGCTGTGTGGCCACTCTCTTCCCCTCTGGTCCCTTCAGCATTCCCGTCCCAAGTTTTTGGGGCCCAGCTGGGTTTGTACAGTGACAGAAGTTGTTCTTCCCGGCCCCCTCTTCACTCCCTGGGACACGGCCAGGCCTGAGAGCACCCAGGAACCCTTCCTGGTCCTGAGGCCCAGCCCCACCGGCCCGCTGATCAGCAGCCTTGCCAGCTTCTGACCTTGGGGCTCCCTCCTGGGGAACCTCTTCCTTCCCCACAGTCTTGCCTCCAGGGTCTTCCCCAGTAGACCCCAGGATCCTCTTCCTTGGAGCGCTTGACCATCCTGAGCCCCAAGAGGAGCCACAGGGGAAAAAAAAAAAGTGTGGCAGCCCTGTGGGTTAGAGCTGCTAGAGGCCAGGCACTGAAGGAGCTGCTGGGTCAGTTACAGGGTCACATGAGAACAGCCTCTGGCTCTGTGATCCACAGGATCCAGTGGTCAGCTGGTGGGGCTGGACAGGAGGTGACCACTTCCTTGGCTGCTGGTGACTCACAGGCCCATTTCTGGGAAAACTTCCCCCCATCCCACCCCTGCCCCCGCCCCAGATCCTGGTGGCCCGGGGCTCAGCCGTAGGAAGTGTGGGGTGTTAGTGCAGGGTCTGGGTGGGGAAGGGCAGGAGCTCAGGGAAGGGACACTCTTGACCAGAATGTTTGTAAGCTCCTTGGCTCCTGGGCCATGCTCCCCGAGTCGTTAGGCCGGGCTGCCCACGTTCTCCTTGGCCAGGCACTCCCTTCTGCAGCCTGGGGTCAGGGGCCTAATGTCGTCCACAGAGAGGGCCCATGTGAGCCTCCTCCCTAAGTCTCCCAACTCCTCCCTAAGTCTCTCAAGCTCAGGATGGATCAGACCCTGACAGGACCCTTCCTGATGCCAGCATAACCATGAGGCCAGCACCCCTGGATCCCACTGCTTCTCAGCCAGGGTGGATGGGACCAGCTTCTTGGGCCAGGTCCAAATATCATTTGCTGCTTGGCTTCCTTCTGGGAAGACTCCGGAAGCTGAGCTGTAACTCGGTGGTACAGCGCTTGCCTAGTGTGCATGAGGTCCTGTTCAATCCCCAGCACTACAATAAATAAAGATGAAGAAGTAAGTCTACCTCTGGGAGGATCAGGAGAGGAGGAGGCCTCTGGCCAGGTCTGGAGCAGGGCCCGAGCCCGCTGAGCAAACCCTGAGCAGCGCAGAGAAGCCCTCAGCCGCAGCCCTGGTGGTCACCCCTCCCTCACCCCTGCTGTGGGGGTCAGGGCTGTGAGGGAAGGGATGGCCTACTTGGGCAGCTACTTGGGGCTGCCCAGGCCAGTGTTTTCTGTCTTCAGGGCTTTAGTGAGCGATAACCTGCACAGCGCTAAGTGCACCACTCAACACCCCCAGGCTCAACTCCCAGTTAAGTCAGGCACTTTCGTCTCCTCAGGACAGCATTGGCTGTGAGCAGCCTCAGGAGCACTGCTGTGTCCTGGTCCCCCGGACACGTCTCTTCCAGACGCTGGCCTGAACGGCGTTGCCTGCTCTGTGGCTTCCGTGAGCTCTTTTGCTGAGCCAATGTCTTCTAGGTCCCTCCCTGCGGTGGCAGCTGTCAGAATGCCCTTCCTCTTCACACATGTCTGTCACCATCTGCTGTTGGATATGTGGGACATTCCCGCCTTTTGGTCCCCGTGAACATCCACGTACAGCGTTGGACACACACCAAAGCTGGCTTCCTTTTCTCCGAGGCCCACACTGAGGAGTGGAGCTGCTGGGCCTGTGGTCACTCTGTTTGACACTTTAGGAGCTGCCGGCAGCTCTGAAGTAGTGGTGTCGTGTTGCATTCCCGCAAACACTCTGAGGACTGGAGTGGGTGTGACACCCCATGGGACTTTTACTCCACACCTGAGGGCAGGTCTGCCACCAACCCTGGAGGCAGGAGAGCCAGGTCTCTTATTTCAGACAAGGATGCTGGGCTCAGAGGGTCGCCCGCCTGCAGGCTGGGCCCCTGCTGGCCAGTGCTGGCCAGGCTTTGGGCTCACAGGAGTTCAGGGAGTGCAGCACCCTCCCCCATCCTCAAGGGCCATGCTCTCATTGCTCAGGGCTTGAGCTGGCCATCGGGCCTGAGACTGAAAACTCAGCTGTGAGGGTCTGGAAGCTTCCAGAGAGTTCTGGGAAGTTCTATGGGTTCCCCCAGAGCTCCCCAGGCCCCACAGCTGCCTGCCCAGCTCAGACTGGAGAGACACAAGAACTCTCTCTGTTCTCCGGTGTCTCAGCCCCAGAGCCTCCAGGGACCCTGCCCTCCGGGACACGCACTTCCGACTCCTTATTTAGAGCATCCATCCAGCTTCATGTCTCCACTGACTTCCATACATGCTTGCTTCTTCATTTCTGAACTCTCAGCCCCAAGCCAGCCAGCGAAGGGCAGGAGTGAAATGCACAGTGCTCCACTGGTCAGCCCTTCATCCAGCTGTCCTGGTTACTCAGTTTGCACCCCATTGCCTCCACTGGCCCCCAGCCCAGCCCCCACCAGTGGCTTCCTGTGGCAGGGCTCATCCTACTCCAAGGACTGTTGCTAATGGGGTGAGTGTGGGGGCGTCAGGGAGCCCAGCCCAGAGGTAGGCAATTTGAGAGAGTCCCATAAAAAAGGCTCACAGGCCTGTTATTATGGAGTGGTGGGCTCAGGGTACTGACAGTGACTGCTACAGACCACCCCATCCATGCTGCCTGTTTTCTGTCCTCCAACAACCCAGTATTGGATGAGTTACCTCCATTTATGAGGGGAAACTGAGTCTTGGTCCACTGTATCCCCTAGGGTGCATCTGGGAGCTGGCAAGTGCAGAGACCTGGCTGCTTCCCCATCCCTGGAGCTCACAGATCCCCAGATGCTGCCATCTCCTTCCCCCTGGCCTAATGTCCCAGGCTCTTCTGAACACCAGAAGCCTCAGGGGTGGTGGAGCCCCTCCTGCTGGCTGAGCCTCCTGGCACATTATGGTTCCTTACCTGTCAGCTGCTTGCCCCCGTCTGGTTTCTCTCATTTCACTGGGGCCCTTAGAGTGCAGTCAAGGGCCAAGAAGGGGGTGGGAGAGAGTAAAACCCTAAGTGCCATCAATTCCTCCCAAGGCAGGTCAGAGCCACCTGGGCCCCCCAAGGCAAGGGGGCCCCAGATCTCCTGGCAGTACCGACCACTGCTCCACCACCCTTCAGGCTTGTTGCTGAGGCCACTACCCAGATGGGTCTCTGCAGGACCCGAGGGTACCCTGGACGCTCTGCAGAACACTCTCAGAAAAGATTGGAGGAAGAAAGAGTGGAGTCGCCTCCAGCTCTCTGGGAAGACAGTGTCCATCCTACAGATTGTCCCTGGAGAGGACGCTCTTTTGGAGTCCAGCCTAAGCCTCCAAGCCCAGGGACTAGGTCCCATGGCATCCCCTCCCCAAGCTCGGGACCAGGCACTCCATTCAGAAGTCCCAGGCAAGTGGGAAGGCAGTCATCAGGTGGTTGGTGGATTTTAAAATGGCTCCCAGAGAAAACCAGCTGGAGGGGTTGAAATCTTAAGAAACAAGGACCAGGATACGATTGCTCTGAGGCCGGGCGGTGGGTGTGTGAGACTGTCACCCACAGAGGAATGTCACATCGTCAGCAGCTGGTTGAAAGGCCCAAAGTGCCAGATATTTCCTGTGCCCGCCCTCAAGGGGCAGCTGTGTGTGTGTGTGTGTGTTGGGGGTGGGGGTAGATAAAGCTGGCCGCTGGCGTGAGCCACGGCTAGTGTCTCCACTCCAGCCTGGCCCTGCCCCAAGGGCCTCAGGATTCCCTTGAGGGATGGGAATGGGCTCTGTCCACAGTGAGGAATACCAAGATTCCTCAAAGCATGGGCTCCTTCAGGCCTTCCCTTTTCCTGGCCACTGTGTTCTGTGCCTGCAGTGGCCCAAGGGAGGAATGGCCAGTAAATCTTTATAGCTTTCCAGGAAGACCCCATGGGGGCCAGGGGCCAGGCAACCCGGACACACACCATTTGCTGAGGCTGCGGGCCAGCTGCTGAAGCCCTCACCCCCAAGGAGTCAGCCTCAGCCCTTTTGGTATTTGCCCCCCCATAAGGAGACCCCGCAGTGTCTGTTTTGCCAGGAAGTGGGGCCTGCGGCAGGAGACAGAGACAGTGAGACAGAGAGACAGGAAAGAGAGGAAGAGATACTAGAGATCCGCAGAAATATCCAGAAACAGACAAGGCGCAGAGACAGAGACCTGGGCTGGGAGGGATGGGACAGCCCCAGAGAAGGGCAGAGACATCCAGAGAATTCTAGAGGCTGATGGACAGCAGACAGAAGCTCGGGCGTGTTGGGCAGAAGTGTTGCCAGGTCCCACCCGCCGTGCCACCTCCCCAGCCAGGTGGAGGGACAGGTGACTCAGGAGCACCACCAGGCCCACACACCAGCCGGGCATAGGCTGGGACAAAGACCCTTTTGAAATCAGGATCAAATGCTCGGTTTTATATGAGCAGGTAGTGGGAGACTCTTCAAAGGCCCAAGGGATTCTGGGAGTGCGTCCTTCCTTCCTCCCTAGAGGAGGCAACCAGGAGGCTGGGCCAGGATGCAGAAGGGACCAGCCCTGTCTGGAGGCTCAGGCTAGCCAGGAGGCAAGCCCAGCAGGGGTCAGGAGCTGCAGCTCCAAAACCCCAGGGTGACCATGCAGGCCAGAGAGGTGTCCTGGGTCTGGCGTCTGACCAGGCCTGAGGCACAGTGAGGTTGGCTTTGGAATGCAGAGTAGAGACGCAACCATTGCCCTCCTTCTGGACACTCGATTTCTATCAATACCACCTGTCAGGCCTTTAAGCCTGGCCTTCTCTCCACACAGCCAATTTTTTTTGGCGTCTCAGTCCAGTGTCCCCTAGCCCAGGCTCCTTTTGGTACCCACTCCCTCCTGGCCCCATGGGAATAATCCAGCAACAGGATCTGTGGGCAACTGTCCAGCTGCCCCAGGGTGAGGAGGGCAGGTGGCTCCACACAGCAGCTATAGGAGCCTCCCCACGGAGCCTCCCCGGGCTCATGCTGATTCCTTTCTATTTAGCCACTGGCTCTACCCCTCTGATTCCTGGCCTGGGAACCTGGGCACTGCCTCCCACACACTCCATGAGCATCCCCTAATTACCCTGTCCCCGGCTGGCCAGCTCCATCCCACTTCTGCCTCTGTTCTGCATGTCTGTGGCCAGGGGCCCATGGATAACAGGCCCTGGCCAGGGTTGTTGTTCAGGGCACCCAGGCTTGCCCATCATGATGGACTGAAACCCCAAAGGACTGGAAACATGGGGGCCCATCCAGTGGAAGAGATCAAACTCCTCTGCTCCTGGTAGTGCTGTGGGTACCAGTACATCTGCCACTGGCCAGGCAGCCGGTGAGCTCACAAGACCCCTCCTTGTCCTAACCTGTAGATTGAGGGGCAGAAGAATGGGGCCCAGGCTCCCTGAGCAGCCGCTCCTGCAGGGAAGAGGGAGGGTGCACAGACACCCAGAAACTTTCCCTCATTGCCCGGGGCCAGGCTCCTTTGAAGTGGGAAGGCTTGGAGGAGGGTGAGAAGGTTCGGGGTGTAATTAGATGAGGAGGTTTCACTCTCTCACGGGGGAGCGAAACCAGCTGATGACTCCAGGACCAACCAGGCTCCCAAGATAACTTGAGCAGTGTCTCCAGCCTTCATGCTCACCAGCTCCCCTCTCAGGAGAGTATAAGGCTGGCCCTTCTCCCCCAAGGTCTGCCTGGCCTGTACTAGGGAGGCCAGGCAGAGGGGGTGGCTCCTGACAGCCCCTCTCCCACTGATCAGGTCTGCTCAGGGATCTGGGGTCACTTATGATGGGTGTTTCCCATCTCCAAGCTTCCTGACACCTGTCCACCTCCTGTTTATAGGGAATGCACAGGGCATATGGGAATGCAGGCAAGGGGTTTTGACCCCAGTTGGGTTTTGGGAGGCCTCCATCCTCATCTAGACTGGGTGGGAGTAGCCTGCAGTCCGGCCTTCCCTGAGGTCGCCTTGCTAACCCAGCAGCTTTGAGCAGAGCCAAGCCCTGGCAAGGAGCCCTCACCAGGGAGCAAGTATCAGTCTGGGCCATAGTCGCCTCTATTTTGGCCACCATCCCTCTCCAGCCCTTTCTCCTTCCATCCATTCCTCCCTCCATCCCTCCCTCTACCCCCATAGCCCATCTCCCTCCATTCTCCCACCCCTCCATCCCCCTCCTTCCATCCCTCCATTAATGCATCCATTCACTCAGTTCAGGTCCATGGAGCATCCACTCTTGGTCAGGCCCCCTTTGGGTGAGCAGATACAGAGAGGACAGGAACAGCATTGTGGGAGAGATGCTGTCCTGAAGTCTTCTTGGAGGGGCCCTCTGCAGGGTCTCCACAGGGGATGCCAAGGCTAGAGGTGGCTGGCGAGGGTCCCATCCATTGCAGCTACCATGCTAGGCCTTCTCCCAGGATCGATAACAGCACAGGAAGTGAGGTCAGCTGGCAGCACCTTATTTCAGGGATGACCCAGTTACAGGGGAGGGACAGCCCAGGATGGAGAACTGGAAGTCCACAGCTCTGGGACAAGGTCCCTGTGATTCAGTGGGGGTAGGCAGGTTGAGGGTCAGGGCCAGACTCCTGTCTGCTCCAGGCAAGCCATCCTCCCAGAGGTTCCAGCTGCCAGCTGGGCCTTTCTGCTGGCCCCTTCCAGCCAGAAACAGAGAGTCCCCTAGCCAGAGCAAGGACAGTCTGGGGTCCAGAGTCTGGGGTGGCCAGGGACCACTGGGAGGCCCTCTCTATCTGTAGCCTTCCCCAACTCCAGGCACCAGGGTGAGGCCTGGAGCAGTCTAGGACAGGGGCCAGCCTGCAGCAGTGGTCAGTTTCTGCCATCTTGACACAGGGCCATCATTGTAGGGGACAGACCCACCCTCTCATGCCCCTCCTTCTTGCTCAGGTAGCTGCCTGGGATCTGCTCATTCTTGCATGGCTGGTGGATAATGGTGAAGTCCACCAGGGTCAGGGTCCAGCCAGGAGTCCAAGAAGAGCAGACAGCTGAGTGTGGAGTGAGGGGCTGTGCAGAAGTGGGTAGCACAGAGCCTGGACCCCACCTGCCTGGAGAGGGGGTAGAGGAGGAGCCTGGGGAGGGCTTCAGGGTCACCTCCCAGCTGGGGCCTAAAGAGGTCAGAAGCTCATCAGGTGACACAGGGCAGGGGAGGGGAAAACAAGGAGAGGGGACTGCCAGATGGAGGGAAAGCCAGCAAAGGCACAGGAGCCCTGTCATTTTGTGGATCTGGGGGCAACTTAGCGTGAGAACCAAGAACAAGGCCCCTTCTGGGCACAAAACTCAGGCCTGGGCTGTCTGGCCCTCCTGGCCTGCAGAGCACAAGCTATGTCTGAGGTTGGAGCCAGACTCTGCCCGTTTCTGACCCGAAAACAACTTCCTCACAGTTTCCCAAGCCTGGCCAAGGCCTGAGCACAAAGGGCTTTGTCCCGGCCAGCTGTAAATGGTCACAGCTCCTGCCTGGGGGTCTGTCAAGAAGAGGCGTGCAGCTGGTGGGCCTGGAGCAGGACCCCGCCAGCTCCCCTGGACCTGGTTCCACCTGCCTTTGGAATCAGTCACACAGGTCTCTGGGAGGACCCTTGAACTCCCAGAAACCGGTATCCTTGGGTTGCTGCATATGACCTCCTTGCCCACCATCCAGCAGGTCTTACCGGGCCTGTCTATGACTGCTCAGAACCCACTGAAGAGACTGTCCTCAGGGCTGTCAGGTGTCACGGCAACAGCTATTCCCTTAGGAACTTCTAGTGTAACTCTGAGCACCCTTGGCTGGCCAGCTCCCTACTGGGCAGTGAGCCTTGAGATCAGGAGGCCAGGCCCCTTTCACTTTAACTCAGGTGGGCCTCTGGCTCTGGGGACAGCCCTGGGAGGGCAGAAGGGCCACGTGTTCATGACACAGCAGGGATGCAGTGTTTGTCCTTCTGGGTACCACAGTTGTAAGTCCTTGTCCCCCCACCTCCTGCCATGCGTGCCTGGCTGGCAGCAACAAGTATACTGGGAGTCCCTTGGACTCTTGCCTGCCTGGCCCTGCCCTTCCCAGCCTGCCAGCCACCCCCTCACTCTCAGTTTCTCAACCCTCCAAGGGGGCGGGCAGGGCCTGAAGAAGCAGGTTCCTGGCCTGGGGAGGTCCCAGGTGGGCCAGCAAGTATGGCTCCAACAGAAAAGAGATGGGGCCTGGGGCAGGCAGCACCAGGGGCTGGCAGAGAGCAGGAAATTCTGGGCAGGAGCACCCAGGCGATGCTGAACACCGGGGACCCTCCTGCTCTGGGTTTCTCTCAGCACTCCAGAGCTCAGCCTGGGGTGGGCTGTTGGCTATCCCTGTCTTGGAGAAAACCCTCCTTTCAGATGGGTCCTGGCCAGGCATTCTCAGCTAAGCCAGTGCTGCTCTGGGGAGCAATTAAGACAGGCTTCCTGAAGGAGGAAAGCTCTCTTGACCCTCTGAGGCTAGGGTCCCAGCAGACGAAGGTGAACGAGGCTCTAGATGTGGGAGTGGGGTTCTGGGCATGTTCAAGGTACAATGGAGAGACTCCCAGGGCCCTTGGGCAGGTGAGGCTGGACTTAGGGAAGCATCAGATTTGGGGGTCAACTTTTGGCAGGGGAGCAGAGAGGAGTGTGGAAGACACCCTACTGAGGAGGCCTGGCCTGTGGGTGGCTGCCCTTCCTTTTTCCCTTCCCGGGACCTGCCTCACTACGTGATGTTGGAGTATGGGCAGAGAGCACTCGGTGGTAGGGGGTCATGGGCTTCCTGCTCAGGAGTCACCATATCAGGCAGGCCCAAGAACACAGTCCTCTCCACTCTGCCGGCCACAGGCCCTAACACACAGTCCCTCAGGAAATCCCAGCCCTGGGGAATCTGGGAGCTGAATGGGGCAGGGAGCCTGGAAGGACAGTCCTGCAGGACATATCACCAGCAGCCCTCTGCCCTCCCACTGACCCCAAGCTGGCCTGTACCCCACCTGCCCAGTGCAAATTGCCTCATACCTCGTCCCATACCCCTGGCACCTCAACTCCCCTCCCACTGTGACCCTGCTCTACCCTATGATCTCCCCATTCTTATTCTGATCCCCTTCCCTAGCTGCTTGGGGACTGTGGACACCTCAGTATTTGACACACATCTAGGCCTTCTCCCCAGAAAAAGTCATAGAATTGCACACCCGTTTCTAGAGTTCCAGGGTTGATAGGAAGCTCACCCAGGGCTGTCCTAAGGGGGTCCGTGGGTCTTGGGCTGAGCCCACATCAGAAAGGAGTTGTCTTGGCAGGGCAAGGTGGTGCACATCTATAATCCCAGCACTCAGGAGACTAAGGCAAGAAGATTGTGAGTTCAAAGCCAGCCTGGGCTACACAGTGAAACCCTTTGTCAAAAAAAAAAAAGGCATCCCTTCCTTCAAACCAGGGGAAAACTGAAGCCCAGAAGAATGGAGACTTCAGGGCATCACTGGGGTATTCAGAGCTGGCTGGCAGCTGGACTAGCCCAGAGATGAACTGGCCAGGGCTGGTTCCCAACTGGTTGACTTTTCACAGGCCACCAAGTACCAGTCTTGCCTAGCTCCAGTCCTGGGCACCACCAGGGTCCCCAGCATAGGTAAGAGCTTGGCCCCTGGCCTCAAGTCCCAGCTATGACCCCAGCTAGCTGTGCAGCTGCCTCAGGTTCCCTGTATGTAAGGTGCAGGTTGCATAGGGTTGTGTGAGCTGTGGGGAGGAGCTTCTGGATACACAGGAACCAGCAAGTGCCTGACATGTGGCCAGGGATCTGTGCATGGGGTGGTCCCTGAATGCCCTCCTCTCCAGGGACAAGGGCTTGGGTGTGGGGTCACCAGAGGGGTGGAGGGTAGTGGTGGTTCTGGGCACTTGCCCCCCAAGGCTAGGCATGCAGGAGACATTTGAGGAAGTTAACAGACCACTGCGGGATCATTCTTGCTAAAGTGTGAGTGACTGCTAAGCACACTCAGAACCTGGTGGGCCACTGACTCAATCTAAGCAACAGCCTTGGTGAGGGAATGGGGGGGCATCTAGGGAAGGGATCTGGATCGGGTCCCCCTCACCAGGTTTCCCCAAGACCTCTGAAGGGCTAACAGTGTCCCCTGCCATTTCTCCCCAGAACAGCAGGTAGTCAGCTAGTGCTTGAAGGGATGGTACACTCTGGAGGAGGGTCACCAGATGCCCCCAGAGGACCAGGGGCCGCCCTCCCCAGCTGCCCTGTCCCTCCCCTCTCCCATCCGCAGGCCTTCTGGGATCATAGGGGTGTGTGGGAGGGGGACAGGCAGCCTGTTCTCAGTTCCCACGCCCTGGTTCTCCATAGGTGTTCCTTCCCATCTCAGACGCACCCCCACTGCAAAAGTCACTGCCTGGAGGCACAGAGACACTGTCACACACTGCTGCCATCACCTGCCAATACCTCTTCAGTGAATAGGGCCCTTCTACATGCCCTCCCTCACCAGTCACCAGAATCCGGACAGCCAGAAGGCCCCCCTGACCTGCTGACTCCTCTCAGTCTTGGTCTCAGCTTCTCTACAGTATGTCACTTACACCAGCCTGCCAGCTCCTGGGGGAGGGGGCTCTGTCCAAGTCCTCAGTGTCCTCCAGGGTCAGCCCAAGCAAATGTGGTGCCCCAGTGTCCATAGCCTGGCAATGAGTCCAGGAGACCTGTTCAGCAGTCCACGTCTACCAGCCCAGCTCCCCAGTCCTCTGCTGGGGCTGCGTAAGACTCCCCAGAGACCAGGGAGGGTTGATCCCAGACCCTGCACCAGCAGATCTCAGCTTTCAAGCCCACCCTAGGGGGCTGGTGAAGGAGGACAGCCTGCTCAGGTGGTGCCCTGAGCAGGCAGGACCTCTGCCACTGGCAGGATGCAGGGTATGTGAGGAGCCAGAGGAGCAGAGGATGCCCAAGGTGCTTGCACGCATGCATACACACACACACGCACACACGCACACACACATGCACAAAATCATGCTTCAGTGGCACTTCATGCACACTCCTCACCATGGTTGGGTGTCTGAGCCCCAAATTCTGGACCTAGCAGACCTGCCCCTCCACCACAGCGCTGATCCAGAACCCAACCTGGACCTGGGGGAGGGGCTCCTTCCTTCCCTAGCTGAAACACACACACACACACACACACACACACACACACACACACACACACACACACACACCACATGTACCTCTGTGTACTGAGAGCAGAGAAAGCAGACCTGGGAGTTGTTGGCAAGACAAGGCCACCCTAGGCCCATCAGTCCCTGCCACAGCCCCATGTGCTGTGGTTCTGGGTCCAGGACCATTCTCTAAGGGGTCTGTTGATCTCTCAAGAGACTGAGGCCAGGTAGAGTGGGGTCCTCCCTGGCTGGTTGGACATGGGATGTGGAAAGGAAGCCTAGCCTCCAAGCTGCCTCAATGGTGCTCCCTGTATCACTGGCCCTGAAAGACAGTTCTAGACATGGACAGTGAGGCAGTGGGGCCCAGCAGCTAGGGACAAAGGGCCCTTTGTGCTGCCAACACCCGCCCCTCTGCCAGGGTTAAGGCTGCTGAATGAGCCCTCAGAGGCAGTGGTCTCCCCCACCTTCTGAATGCCAAGACACAGGGTCAGGGACAATGGCCATTAGCATAGGTCCTCCCCCAGCACTCAGAGGCTAGCAATGGGGAACAACTGATGTTAGCCCCAGCTAACACTCAGATGCTCACCAGGCCCCGAGCCCATCAGGCTCCTGCCCGCCTTCTCTAGCAACCTGCTTTCACTCCCATGCCTCCCCACCCCCCCACCGCCTGGGGTAACCCCCCAGTGCCCCAGCCAGCACCTAGTCTCATTGACTGCCCAAGCCCATGGGTCCCAAGAGTTCAGGTGCAAAAAGAGGAGGTGGCTTAAGAGAAGAATCACAAGTATAAAACTGATCCCCAGGCCAGTCCTTCCCCTCCCTCAGGACCTTCCACAGCGCCCCTGCCATAAGGGCAGAGTGGGGCATGGTTTCCCCCAAACTCAATCCACCGCAGTCCAGCAATGAGAGTGCCATAGGAGCCCACTCCTCAGGACAGGGCTCTCTCCTGACAGAAGACCCCACACCCCAGCCAGCAGGGCTGGGCCTGAGGTTGCCTGGTGGGTCTCTGGGGCCCCCAGGCTGGACCACATTCTCTCAGAAGCCCACAATCCTGTGGGATTCCAGTCTTCTGTGAACCAAGGACAGCCCAGGGTCAGGGCACCTCCTCAAGGGTATTCCTGACCCCTACTAAGACTGGTGAGGTCTCTGGGGCTGCAAAGGACAAAGCAGGGCAGAGAAGAACAGTCTGAAGGTATTTCAGGGCATGAACAGGGGAGGCTGGGGAGGATGGGTAGGAAAGCAGTCGCAGTGCCAAGGATGAGGGCTGCAGGACCTCCTAGTTTATAGGGTCAGAGTGGGGACAGAGCCTCGAGGACCCCCCCACCCCCCGCTCTGCTCACAGCAGAAGGTTGCACACAGTGGGAGTCCAGTGGGAGTTTCCCTGCACCTGGCTGGCCCCTTAAGCCATGTGAGTCCCAGCTATGAAATAAATGAGCCACCAGGCATGGCAGGGCCAACCCAGGGACACCTCCTGCACACTCGAGATAGCCTCAGGGGTCTTAGAGGAAGGACTGCAGCTGGACTGGGAAGGGGTGGCAGGCTGCAGTGTGACACCTGCTGGTAACCATACCCCAGCAGTGTCTCTGTTGCACTGTACCAGCCACAGGTTCCAAGTAGGGCTGGCAGTGGGAATTAACCTCAGCCCTACTCTGCTTCCTCTTGAGCCTCAGTTTCCCCATCTGTTGATGGAGCAGTGGCTGGACTCCAGCACTCAGAGACTCCCCAGCTCCAGGGGAATTTTGCTTTGGAAGTTTCTGGGCCAAGAGGTGAGGCTGGTGACGCAAGAGGTAGGCAGTGATCCAGGAAAGTCCAGGTGGGCAAGTGGATGCTCTGACCAAGGAGCTGAAAGGGGCAGCTCCAGTCCAGGCCCAGGGGTGGGCTCACACTCTCACACCAGCCCCACGTCTCCTCCTTTCATAGCCCACCCCACAACCTGGGCCATCTGTGGACACTGATCTCCCGCCACCTGGGCCCAGTTTTTTTCCTGAGGGTCACAGGCTGCCCAACAGGGGCAGTGCCTTTGCAGCTCCATCCTGGAGCACCTCTATCCCCCAGGTGGCCTCAGTGGAACCTCCACGTACAAGCCTTGTTCTTGCTCTCACAGAGGGCTTCAGTCACCTCCCCTTCTGCGTTCAGTCTGGAGCCAGTTTGGGAGGGGGGTGACCCAGGTCTATCTAGACTCATTCCTGCTCTGGAAGTACAGCCCCTGCCCAGTGGTGCAGCCCAGCCCCAGCACCTACTTCTCTTGGGCAGGAAGGGCTCTGCCAGGGGTAAAGGGGGTATGTCTTCCCTAGCACCCCACCCATCTTGGACACAGTGAAACTGAAACCAGGAGTTTCAAGCACAGGCTGGGCCAGAGCCAGGGGGCAGGTGAGAGCACAGGCTGGTTTCAGGATACCCACCTGGGGTTAACTGAACATCTGGCAGCCATCACCTGGTGCCTCCTGGGTGGCTGAGCCCCACCCTCTGATATCATTCCTTTCCCAAGCCAGGGATATCATCCCTGCCCCGACTCAGGGATTCCAGGGAGCCAGTTCCACCAGGGCAGCTGCCTGTCTGCCTCAGTTTCCTCCCCTGTCTCTGGCTACAGTGGCTGAGCTGAGTTCATAGCACTCTGCAATGAGCAGGATGTCCCCTCGTCAGGTCCCCTCCTCTGCCCAGCTTCACTGCAGCTCCCTGGCAACACTGCCACGTCCTCTGAGTTGCCCACTAGGAACTGGGCAGGAGAAGGCACTGGGGCAGGGGCCCAGAGAGGGTTCCCCGCCTCAGCCACATGGAGACGGGCCAGCCTGGGCTCGGACGCCTGCTTAATCTTCTGCTGAAAAGATAATTTCTTTTTGCCATCGTAAGGCACTGGGGGAACAAAGACGCTTTGTGCAGGCCCCGCCGTCGGACCCAGCAAGGCGGTCTTCTCCCTCCAAATGCAAGCTGCTGCAACAGGGGCTTTTCCCTCTCCCCAGCACAGGGCCACTTTTGTGACAGAGGGCCAGCACATGGCGGCTGGTAGGGCCTTTCTTCTCCCTTCTCATCCTTGCAAAATGCCGCACACCAAGCGAGGGGCTTAGAAGGAGGGGGGGGCAGCCATCTTTGAGTTAAGAATGTCCCTGTTACCATCCAGCCTGGCAGGGCTGGGGGCAGAGCCTGTGGACCCTGCACTCCATACCCACCAACAAGAGCCATTAAACATTCATCAGCTCGGAGCTTCCCTGTGACTGCAAAAGCCCTCACCATCACTGCGAAAGAGAAAAGGACACACACACACTCGCACACACAGACACAAACATGCAAACACACAGGCTTGCACACGCCTCCCCCCACGCACACAGGCGCACATGCACACCTGTGCACAGACACACAGATACACGCCAGTGAGGATAACCCTCCAGCTGGGGCGCCCTGTCCTCTGGGACCTGCCTTTCTAGCGTTTCTTTCTATACGTTGGTACTTTACACCCTGCCCCACGAATTCCCAGGCACTCGTCTTTCATTCCTCCACCCTTCCACAAGCAATTGTTCAGCTCCTCCCGCCTGGGGCTCTGCCTGTCCCAGGGCTGCCCCTGAATGAGCTGGAGGGTGGCTGGCCTCACCCTTTAGAAGCCAGACAACATCCCATAAACACAGGGTCTTTGTCCAGCCACTCTGCAAACTGCCTCTTCTTTTCTTCTTCTTCTTCTTTTTTTTTGGATTGGGGATTTGAACTCAAGGCTTCATGTTTGCAAAGCAGGCACCCCACCACCTGAACCACACCTCCAGTCCATTTTGCTCTGGTTATGTTGGTGATGGGGGCTTGTGAACTATTTGCCCAAGCTGCTCTCGAACCTCAATTCTCCCCATCTCATCCTCGCAAGTAGCTAGGATTCCAGGCGTGAGCCACTTCACGTGGCATGTCCTGGGTTCTTTGGGCATTTGACGCGCCCTACGACACACTCTCCATGGTCACGCTGGCTCTTGGGGAAGTCTCTCCGTGGCTTATTATACCTGCTCCCCATGCAGCTCGACTCTTCAGCTGCATTCTAAGTGATAGGATCCCTGTGAGCATGGCTGCACGGAACCAGCCTACGGTGCCCACTGTTGTTAGCCACTGTTCAGATGAGGAGGTTGAGGGCTGGACGGGATGCCCAGCAGTGCCTGCTGGTGAGAACACTGGGTCCGTTTGACTTCACAGCATCCTGTGGGGGCGGATGACCTTATCTGAGAGGTCCCTCCTGCCAGCTTTTTGAGACCTAATTAGGGATGCCATCCTGAGGCCATGGCCTGGGTGGGACTTTCCTCAACACCATGATATCATCTGCTCAACATCTTCCCAGGCCTTTGAAAGGTTGCACCAGGACCACCAGGCCCAGCAAATAGAAGAGGGGGCCGTGCCCAGCAAACAGCTCTGGGATCTGGCTGAAGCGGGGCTGCATGTCACCCCCACCCTGGCTCTGTCCCCAGCTCATGCTTGCTCCCCTAAAGGATAGTGCGGGGACTGAATCATGTTTGCCTTTTCCCCACTGCAAGGGCCTCCTAGTGGAGCCATGCTGACCTCAGGAAGCAGGCGACAGGACCCCCACTCAGGACACTTGCTGCTGTCCTGTAGGGCATGATTCCTCCCCACGGTGCCTCTTGAATGCCCTGAGATTTCTAAATAGTGATAAAATCCACACGACACAGAGGTCCCCACTCTGACCATCTCTCCTGGCACAGTGCCGATTGTTGAGCTCATTCGGTGTTGTGCAGCTGGCACCACCGTCTGTCCACAGAGCTCACTAGCCTACCCCAACCAAAGCTCAGTCCCCACCAATGCTGACTCCCCTGCCCCTGGCCTACTTCTTATCTCTGTGTGTTTGATGACTCTGGGGCCCTGCCCACATTGGGCCTGAAGTTCTTCCTATATGGGACTCAGAGATGGAGCAATGCCACAACTGCTCTGCTTTGCTGAGCACCAGTGTGAGACTCTCAGATCGCACAGGTGTGTCTCTCCCACCACCACACCCACTGGCCTCCTCCTAAGACCTCTCCCATGCTGAGGAAACTGAGGCAGGCAACTCTGGGGTGGGTTTTGGTTAGTCACTGGATGTCCACCCAGGCACATTAGTGCCTGAGCATCAGACTCAGGCTAGAAGGGCAGCTCTGGTCCCTGAGTCACTACTGTGCCCTGGGCTATTGTAACGGCACCACCAGGAGGCTTGGAGCCACAGGGACACCTTCTCTGCCAGTTCTGGAGGTCAGAAGTGAGGAATGGGGTGGCTCAGGCCATGCTGCCTCCGGAGGCTCCAGGGGGAGGATTCTTCCTGCCTCTTCTGGATTCTGGTGGCTTGTGGGTGCCTCTGGCTCCTGGCCACACCAGTGTAACCTCTGCCTCTGTCTTCACATTGCCTCTCCTCTGTCTCCCTGGGTCCTCTCCTTTCATGTGGACCCCACTTACTGAAGCTGAAGCCCACCCCAAAGCAGGAATGACCTCATCTCCAGACCCTTAACTAATTACTTAGACAAAGACCATAATTTCAAGTAAGATCATGGTCTGAGGTTCTGGCTGGATATAAGTTTTGAGGGGACTCTTCTCACCCCACTGCAGGTGCCCCATCTCTGCCAAGACCCAGCATCCCATGAATCTCTCCAAGGATGCTGGGCTGGCTGCCAGCAGATACCACACACTTGCTCCAAAGTCCTGGGGTCTGCTGCAGCCCTCCAGCTGGGCTTATCAGTGTCTACGTCTGCTGAGAGCACCTCTGGCATCATGAGTCTTTCTGGTCACAAGTCCCTGGGGCAGGCAGCTAGTGCTGCAGTCTGAGCTTACAGCTGGGCGCTCTTGCTCTGGGCTCCTCTCAGAGTTGATGGTCCTCTGAGCTGCCTGATGAAGGAACTGGAACTGTTCCCTGGGTCTCCAGGAGCTGTGCCCAAGCCAAAGAGGCCACCAAGCCTAGCACTGTTCTTTCAGTGGCAGGAAGCAGGTATTGTAGTAACTCACTCTCCTTAGGAGCAGCCTGCCTCCTTTCAGTCTTTGAAGTTGCACTGGTTTCTGCCAACATATTCCAGACCACTGAACCTCAGTAGAGCTTCCCACCCACCCGTCCTCTACCCTGGGGGGCAAGGGCAAGGCTTCAAAAGGTACCTATGGCTCCAGCTCCTCCAGGGATTGGTTGATGACCACAGGATAGTAAGCTCCTAATTGCTCCAATAAGTGGCTGGATGGACCAAGAAGCCCAGGCATCGAGCAGGCCATGAGGCTCCCACAGCCTTGGGGTGGCTGTGATGGCACTGTGGCCTGCCCCATGTGTGCAGACCACCTCTGTGCTCCCTCATCTTGACAGGGACAGAGCCACGCATGTTCCAGACTGGCCACGTGAAGCACACACCAAGCATTGACGCTGTGTGCACCAGCTCTGCCAATGACGCCACCTGTGGCAGGTTGGCTGTAGTCAGGCCACCACCTTGTCACATTGACAGAAGTCGATCTACCCTGGTTTGTAGGAGCTAAATGAGAACCAGGCAGCATTTCCTGTGGATGCTTTTGGACTCTGGGTGGCACATGTCAGCACCATCTCAGGAAGGAGTCAACTTCCCATCTGCCATCTCCAGGGGAAAGTGCAGCTTCAGGGTTTCAACTTGGTCTTGCCCACCACTTGGGCTCCACTGTACAGAGGAGGAGCTAAGAGAAAGATCTTGCCAGCAGCTGGCCAGTCCAGTGGTCACTCAGCCAAGGGCCCCACTGAAGATGGTGCTAGGCTGGGACCCAGGCAAACAGTCAGGGAGACCACCCCCCCATCTCCAAAATGGACTGGAGCACCTGCTTTGTAAGCATGAAGCCCTGAGTTCAAAGCCAAAAAAAAAGAAAACTTCAGTACACCTTGATTGATCTTGGCCGTGCCAGCCTCCAGAACTGTGAGAAATAAACTTTTCTTTGTGAATTAGCTAGTTATGTGTTCTGTTTCAGCTGTCCCCTACAGGCCTCTGACCTGGGACATCACTTATCAGAGGAGTTTGGGGGTGCGGGGACCTGCCAACAGCCACCCTGGACACCTCCTCCATGCCATGCATCCTTGCTGGCACTTTCCCAGCTACACACTTGAAAGTATCCTGGAGGCCTCTGAGGAAGCCGAGATGGATGAGGAGACTGTGGTCCTGCCAGCACACTCATCCTCCCGCCTCTTTCCATCCTCTGCCCCATGGCTACTGGGACATTTGCCAGCTGCGAGTTACAGCCTACTGCTGGGCTGAGTGCCTAATTATGACAGGGATGTCAACACTGCCTTCATCCCACAGCCCTGACCCCCATCGCTCCATGTGCTCCCAGGTGTTCTCCCAATGTCTCAGCCTGGGCCTGAGGAAGAGAGGCCATCCTTGAGGGGACATGTGCCATGCAGGCCAGTGCCTATGTCTGGGCCAGTGGTCCCTATCCCCCCAGCTAGGCAGACCAGGTGCCTCTGGGGGCCTCATCTGTTATCACCACCCAGGCAACTCTGCTGGGACTCAGCTCCCACTTTGAAGCCCTGAGCTCAGTCCAGGAGGCTGCTGGGGCTGTGATGGGGGCCTCCTCTGAAGTCCTGTCACTTCTAACAAGGCCTCAGTGGACAAAAGGGAAGGCCTGGGTTTGTCGACTGCCAAATCTGGCCAAAGGACAAGACCAGAAGGTCTGGGTGACAGTCTGTAAAGAGCCCTCATAATCTCCCACAGCCAGAGGAGAGGCCAGGTGAAAGCCAGCCAGCCCCTTCCTCGAGGCCACCAGTGCCTCCCAAAGCACTCCCAAAGGCTGGGGGTACCATGTGGATTGAGCATCCCATTACCCCAATCAAATGGGGGTGGGATGCACACGGGGCTGTCCCCCTCCACTGGCCCTGGATGTGGGTTTTTTCAGTCATCTGGCTAGAGAGCCTCCCACTCCCAGATCACCTCCTGCCCCACCTGACTTAGCTCGAGTTCTCTGGGAAGTGGACTGGAATATGACGATTCACAGGACAGCTATGCGTTCTGGATGGGCAGGTAACAGATCAGGAGTTGAAGCGAGGGCGGGGCAGTTAGCAAGGCGTAAGGTGTATGCCAGCTCCCTGGCTGGGGCCAGGGCTTGTCCAGAGCTGGGACCCCAGAGAGGGAGCTGGGGATTTCCCACATGCACACACCTCCAGGCACGGTTAACGATGCCCTGCCCTGGACAACGGTCCTCCTCAGTACTTCTGGCCTGGGTGAGGCCAAGGGGATTTATAGTCAGGCACCAGTCCCTGGAAGGAGCCAGCTAGATGGGATCTGTGTGTCCATAGATTTGCCTCATCAGGCAGCTCAGGTGGGGGTGGGACAGGGAGAGTATGTCAGGTAGAGCAAGAGCAGCCAGGGGGAAATTCAGAAAGACTTTCTGGAGGCGGCCCCATTCTCACCTTGAGCAGACTCTTTGAGTGTCGCTCACACTTGCTATCTTATTTCATGTCACAACAACTCCCCTGCAAAGAGGAGGAAACAGAGCCAGGAAAACAGGGGTTCTGTCCATACTGGGGGTGCTCAGTGCCCCTGTCTGCCCCTGGGTCCACCGCCCTCTTCCTACCACTCTCGCAGGTGGCCACCTCGAGCCCTGGTTTCAAAGGCCACCCTGCACCAAACTCCTAGATCTGTGGCTACCCTGCCATGTCCTCATTCCTGCAGGGAGAAAGCTGGCTTCTGGGCGTGTCCACCACCATTCCTCTCCCAACAGCCTACCTCCTCCGGTGTACACAACTCAGCAGGCGATGCCCACCCGCTGGCCCACCCAGGCCGGAGCCTCTGGGCCTGCTGACCCCTCTCCTCCCTCAACTCCCACGTCCAGAGCTTTGAAAATGGAGTCATGAGTCGTAGCAAATCTTGTGCAAAGCCCTCCCAGGCCTTTCCCTAGGAAGCCCCCTGAGGCCAACTTGATGGTTCTGCTGCTCATGGGCTCTGCTCTCCTTGCTGCCCTGCTCTGTTTCTCAGAGGCAGCAAGTGGCTTCCTGCCACAGAGCCCTGGCACAGCTGTTGCCTTTTCCAGGAATGCTCAGCCCTTCTTTTGGTCCCTTGGGCCTTGAGAACACTTCTCCAGTACCCAGGTGCACAGACACGGGGCTCCTTGCAGCTGAGAGTTCATTGCTTTAACGCAGGTGCGTTGATGGGCTGAAGGATGGCTTTCTGGGCCTCTGCGAGCCACACGGCAGGTCCTCTGAAATAGGGAGTGAGGGAGTGAGGGAGTGATTGGCTCTGGGTCACCACCCTCCATGACCCAGGGTGAGCTGAATTCCCACAGGCCTCTGTGTCTCCAGGAGCCCTGAGGAACCCCTGCCTGATGCAGGCTCAGGACCAGATGACTGGCAGAGTTTGTCACCAATGAAGGGCTGCTCAAGGGAGCCCCTGCCTGCCCAGGGTCCCCTTCCTGCCCAGCCCCTCTGGGGTCTCAGGGCCCCTGGGGACAGTCGGGACCAGCCCCAGAGGAAATCCTTGAATTTTCCAGGGGAACAGAAGCAAACTTCTTGTTTACTTCCTGGGGAATTGTGGAGGGGTGGGAAAGTGGCTGGGGGGTGGTGTTAACTCTTTCTCCTCTGAATTTAATTGTCCCTTCCGCCAGGCTCCTCCAAGCTCCTGGCGCCTGGGACACTTTCCTGAAGTTGGGGTGGGGGGGGAATGAAAAAAACACAACAAAAACAAAGGCTCAGCAAAATAAGTCTCTGGAGTGTGGAGTCTGAGAGCCAGGAAACAGCCTCCCCTGGCCCTATAACCTGGGATGTGACGCTGGGACCTGAGGGAAGACAACACACCTGATGGACCAGGCTGGGCTGGGCTGGGGGTGGGGAGGGGACCCTGGCCCCCTAGGCTGGGAGGAGCCTGGTGACCCCACAAGCTGCTTTGGGGATCCTCTGCAGGCTGGGGGAGGGGCTGCATCCACAGCAAGTTTTTCCCATTACCTCACCGGAAGGGCAGAGCGGGGGAGGCTCACAGTGGGCTGATGGTCTGGCCTGAGTCACCCACTGCAGCTGTGCCCCCCAAGCCAGAGTCCCTCAATCCCCTTCCAGCCAAGGCCATGCTCGGGCACAGTGGAGAGAGGGGAATCACCGAGGCTCAGGACCCACAGGACCCAAAGGTCCTTGTACCTCCTTTATGCCCACTTGCCAGCCAGCAGTTCAGCCTGGACTCAGGCAGTGCTTGCCTGCTGGCACAGCCTTGAGTTTCCTCCTCTTTCCTCTGACCCCAGGCCTGCCTCGTGTCTCTACAGCTCCTGGCTGTAGAAATGGATGAACCTACACGCCAGGAGCATGGGCCATGGGGAGGCCACTCCACAACACTGAGTGTCACACTCATGATCTCCTGGACTCCTCCCCACAGCCTGGGATGGCAGCATCAGGACTGCCCCACCACATAGAGGGGAAAGCAGGCTGGGGCTGGACCCACAGCTGCTCCAGGGAGCAGGGCAGGCCAGCTGTGGGAGGCAGGGCTCCAAGCCCTTCGAGACCCTGCTCCTCCTGGTGCTGTGCAGAGGCTGGAGTGTGCCTCACAGTTCCTCCTGCACATCCTTGTCTGGAAAAGGCGCTGGCTCTCCTTGGTCACCAAGCTCTTTGGTCTGCCTCATCGCCGCCCCCCCCACCCCAGCAGGGGCTGCAGCAGGAAATGTGGCCGGCAGTGTGACCGTCAGGACCCCGCCCCCCACAGGCTGGTTCTCACAGCCCAGAGGCAGGACCGTGACTCCCACACTGCTCCCTTCCCATAGCGGCTCCTCCTGGCTCCTGCTGGCTCCTGCTGGGCCTCACTCCCGCCTCCAGCTTGCTGAAAACGCCAACCAGATGTTGGGACTGTCGCCATGGGGGGGTGGGAGGAAGCAACTCCTCTGGGAAGCCCAGTGAGAGAGGGCCAGACCTGGCAGGGTGCAGATCTGTACTGGGGCTGGGCACACAGTCAAGGCCATCTGAGCTAAAAAGACCTGAGCCTTCCCAATGGCTAGGATGGGAGACCGAGGCCTGGGAGCCTCCCCACCTGGAGATGGGAGCACAGGTCTCAGCCTGGCCTCTGTTCAACTCTGCCCAGCATTGCGCTCTCAGGTCATACCTCAGCCCCTGACCCTGCTGGTCACTCTGATGCCAGTCAGAGTATGCAGGAGCTGCACAGGTCAGCATGGCAGGGTCACACAGAGGAGGCTGTGCTTCACAGGCCTGGCTTGACCTGTGAGTCACCATGGAGCACCAGCTTCTGCCAGGGAACTTGGCATAGACCCCAGTGGCAATGTGTATGCATGCATATGAAGTGCACACACATCCGCACACGTCAGGTGCAGACGGGAGTACACACCCAGAGCACAAACTTCCAGACGGGAAGTACACACCTGGAGCACAAACTTTCAGGCAACATACACCATGAGGTTTATACATGCACTCACACTAGCATTCATATGTGTGGGTACACACATGTGCAAGCAGGAATTCGTGCAAGCACACAGACATGGGGACACCACACACGTGAACGAGCACTCAGGCACACTACACATGTGCACACACACTCATGTGCCAACACTCACACGTGTGAACAAGGACTCCAGGCATGCACACATGTGCACCTGCGTTTGGACACACATGTGAACAAGCAATCATGCCTACACATACACACATGTGCACACCTGAAAGTTCTTCTCCCAGGAGCATCCCACCAGCTCAGCTCCTGTGACACGGGACACCCAGCTCACCTCTACACACTGTCCACCCCAGGCCTTTTCCCAGCATATCTCTGTCAGGCCCTGAGAGAACTGGCCAGAGACCCGAGTCAGGAAACCACAGCCATCCAAGTGAGACCACACAGCTGAGATGAGCAGGCCTGGGCAGAGGGGAGGTGGCCTTCTTCCCAGAAAACAGGCACCTGCTGAAGTTTGAGGTGACTCAGCCTTAGCAAAGGTAGCACCAGGACTGACCCCAGCCTGCCCCCTGCACAGAGAGGATGATGACCGCCACCTTGGGGGCCTTGGGAACTGGTCAAGCCTTTCACCACGTGAGTGGATGAATGGACGGATGAATTGGCTGATCTTCCAGGTCTGGCTCCCATCACTGGGAAGAGCTTCATCCCCACGGGCCCCTGGGTGGGGCCCCTGGGTGGGAGTCTTGAGAATGGGGCCCCGGGCCCATTATATCTCAGGAAAAACACTTCCTGAATACTTCCTGCTCGCTCCAGCCCCTCGGGGCACCCGCCCACCATTACTGTGTGTCAGCATGGTGGGGAGGATGACTGTGAGCGAGCCTACAGCCTGGGCATTGCCTCCCTCTTACCAGTTTGGAGAGTGAGTCCTGGGTGGGGCCTGGCCCTCTCTCTGTGGCCTCTAAAGCCACTTGGCTCTTCAGGGGTGAAGTGACAAGGATTCCTTCCCCTCAAGTCCTCCTGCTACTCCTTGCAACCAAAGCATCTTTGGGAAGCCAAGTTCGGATTTCCCCTGCCTCCCCTTGGGGAGAAGGGAGCCTTGCTGGCTCCCTCGCCTTGGCATCTGGGCTCTCTGGCCACCAGGGGCTCAGTCACCTTCTCCAAGTCACCCGATTTGGCCGATGAACAGATGCATTTGTCTACCTGGGACACCTCCCTAGTTGGTTTATGTAACCCCTGATCACCACCCCCCATCTCAGATGAAACCTCAGGGGTCTCCAAAGTCTCCTTGCCACCCACAGGGATAGATGCCTCCACTCTCGGGGTTTCACATGGACCAACTTGGGGAGCATTACAGACTCAGGAGGAATGAATGAATGAGCAGATATGCTGGGCTGGGAAGGGCAGGAGGAAGTGGGGAAGGCACCCTGCACCCCTGCTTCTCCCCAGGGCTCCTCCCAGGGCTCCTGCCTCTGCCCCATCCCACGCCACCCCAGGGCACAGGACATGGTAGGGCAAGGGTCTCCACCCTCTGCTCCCACCTCCTGTCCTGCAAACTGGAACATGTGCTGAAAGTCATGCAGGCATCTGGCCAAACCTTTAGCCGCTGTGGGAGAAGAGATGGGGTGTCAGTGGATGCTGCCACTTCCAGACGCTGCATTTGCTGGTCCCTGGAGGATGGGAATGGGGTCAGCTGGCACCAGTGGGAGAGGACCAGAGATGGAGGGATAGCGATGGAACAGGGCTGTCTGGCCCTGCCAGGGAGTGGTGTGACCTTAAGCAGGTTCCTCACTTGCCCTCTCTGGGCTTCCCTACTGTGCATGGGTTTGTGAGCATGGAGGGCCATGACCCTGGGACCTGAGGTGCACCGGCTGGGTGGCAAGCAGCTTGCTGGCCCGTGGGAAGCAGCCGTGAGGTGGAAGGAAGGCCGGCTCCAGACAGCCCAGGACAAGGGTGAATAGGGACGGCCCCTGGGGGCTGTTCATTGTGCGAGGACAGCTTGGGAGGAGGGAGGAAGTGGGGGAGCCCAGTACCCAAGCAGGGGGAGGGGAGCAGGGCTGGTGGGGCCAGGCCAGGCTCCTCCATCCACCAGAGCCACTCCTGGAGACAGCCCCTCCCTGGCTCAGTCAGGTCTGCTGTGAGCCTGGCGGCAGTCAGGGTGGTAGTCAGGACAGCAGCAGAGATCTTATTGTATGCTGGACACTGCGTCCAACTGAGGGGACCCACCCACCCAGTCAGTGCAGGAGACTCCAGCCAGGCCACTGACCAGCCTGGGATGGGGGCCTGAGGATTTGTTTTGTTGAGGGAAGCAGGAAGCTCCTGGCCAGGCTGTGCTGTGGAGAGTGGGGCATCCCCAGGACACCTGGCTTATGTCCTTGTTTTATCACATCCCTGTGGAAAACCTGATGGCCTCTCTGAGTGTCTTGGGGCTGTCATGGCAGATAACCACAGACTGGGGCTTAAAATAACAGTTCTCCTCTCCTGGGTCTGGAGGCCAGAGAAGGAATCCACGTGTGGCAGGGCCAGCTTCCTGGGAGTCCAAATCCCTGGCTGCAGAGCCACCTGCCTTTGCCCTCCTGCCCTTGGGCGCCCTCTGTGTCTCTGTCCCTCCCCTGTCTCATCATGGATTGGAGCCACTTTAATCCAGGACAGCCTCATCTCAATATCCTTAACCAATCACATCTGAAGACACTTTAACCAAGTAAGGTCCCACCCTGATGTTCCAGGTGGGCCACAATGAAACCCATTACAAATACCACGGACCCTCGACCCAGCACAGGCCACCTGTATGAGAACCGTCCCTCCACAGGCCACTCCAGGCTTCGGGTCCACCAGCCAGCTTGCTAAGGAGATTGTGGGGTGGAGCTCCTGAGAAAGAGGCCGGCAAGGGCAAAGCCCAGGAGATAGGAAGGGTGCTGAAGGTTCAGGCCTTGTTTGCTGCAGGCTGCACCTGCTCCCCACGGTGGCCTGTCTGCCTCCTTGCAGTGGACATGGGAGGCTCTGAGCCCCAAAGCCAGGAACTGAGCAGTGGGCAGCAGTGGCCACAGGCAGGGCCAGGCCAGGGTACAGAAAGGAGATGTCTCCTGTTGGCCTGAGGGCCTGGGAAGCCTGTGGCAGGTGTGTCCCCAGTCCCTGAGGCCCAGCTAGGGCCAGGCTAGGGTTTCCCAAGGAGGTGCCAGCGCTGGGCCAGGTCCTCCCCAGAGTGGGCCAACCCACGGCCAGCTCCCAGGGCGCTGCAGAAATGTCCTTTTGTTAGTTAAACAAAGCAGCTTTGAGCCAGGCCCTTATCTCAGGCCATGGTGAGATGGAACACCATGGATCCAGGTGGGAGCTGGCTGGCCAGCCTGGATGGGTGCCCCCAAGCCAGGGGAGGCAGAGGAAGGCTGCCGGAAGGGGCTGGGGGAAGGGAGAAGGGGGCCCTCTCACCTCCCTCTACCTACGAACACACGCTCTCAGGAGAGGTACAGCAATGCCTAAGATAAGGCCCCAGGCAGACACAGATGAGCTCAGACACACACAAGTGGACAGGGAGGGGTGGGCATAGACGGACTTCCAGGAGCTGGACTGGGATGGTGGTGAGACTCCTCCCCTACTGATGGCACCCTTGGTCTCTCAGCAGACAAAGCAAAAGACTGGACACCATGAGAACGAGGCCCCAGTCCTGCCATACCAGGAGCCCCCTCAGATCTCCACAGTGGGCGGTGACAAGCAGGACAGACCCCAGAGCAGGACAGTGGCAGCAGTCAGTTGGCCGCACACAAAGCCTGGCCCTACATACCTCCCAGCAGGTCTCAGGTGGACCTTGTGCCTCGGTTGGCCCACAGGGCCTTGGAAGCTCCTTCTTCCCTCCTGCCTCTGCCTGTGTCTGCATCTCATGCCTTGGGGCTCAGGAGAATCTGCTGAAGAAAGAACAAACCCGCAAGTGAAGTGGGAGGGGGAAGAGGTGCCTGGCCTGCCGTTCACCCACTTGGACAGCAAGTGGCCCAGCAAACGCCTCAGTTGCTCAGGGAAGGGGTTGGGTCCCCCAGGCCACAGGACAGGAGGGAGAGGTCATCCAGCATTAGCTCACCCTGCTGGATGGATGGGTTTGAGGCTGGAGGCTGTGCTTGGGGACCAGGCTGAGCTGTCAGCTCAGGTGGCAGCTGAGGGTCCCATGGCTCCCACTCTCCTGCTGAGGCTGAGCCCTGGCCCCAGGCGGGTAGTCCTGGGACCACCAGAAATCCTGTCATGTCATGTGGAGCCTCCTTCTTTGCCCCCAAAGGCCAGCCCATGGCTCCTAGGGGTCCTTACCCTCCCGTCCTTCCCTTTCCCTGGTTGCCCGTGATCACGGTCTGCTGTCACCCTCCCCCTAACTTTCATGCAAGCATTTTTTGGCATAACAGTGACTCCATTAGGAGTGATCATCACCTCATTCCTTGCCCCAGTCCTTGAGTGCAGGCTTCAGCCCCTGGCAGGCTCTGAAATTGGCCCCGGTGGCTGAATCTGGAGATGATTACTTTTCCATCAAAAACAGCCCTTCCACCTGATGACAGGTGCCGGGAGCCAGGGACAACTGTGGAGCCAGGGTCTGCCCTCCTTGACGCTGGGGCTGAGGTCTGAGCTGGGGCCTCTTCTTGGCCCATAATACCCTCCTGCAGGGGTTGTTGACAGGGGACATGTTTCATCCACTGTGGAAAACCCACTCAGGCCAAGCTCCCATCTCCCCAAATGAGGGTCCCAGGTCAAGGGAACGCCCAGCCGTGTGAAGAGGGACAGCAGGGAGGAGTGGTAGCCCTGAGTTGGCTCATGTCCACTGACTGCTCCAAGGCCCTCTGAGCCTCAGTGACCCCAGCTACAGTCACAGGGATTAGAGTGGGGCACTAGGTGCTAGCCAGTGCTTGGCAGCTAGGAAGAAAAAGGAAGAAAGAGAAAGAACTATGCCAGGCCCATATTAAGAAAGCTTTCATATCCAGACAGAAAGGCATAACTTTTAACTTTTTATTTATTGTTTTGGTGGCACTCGGGTTTGAACTCAGGGCTTTAAGCTTGCTAGGCAGGCAGTCTACCACTTGAGCCACTCTACCAGCCCCTTTTGTGTTAGGTTTTTTCGAGATAGGGTCTCATGAACTATTTGCCTGGGCTGGCTTCAAACCACAATCCTCCTGATCTCTGCCTCCTGAGTAGCTGGGATTACAGGCGTGAGCCACTGGCGCCCAGCTTTATTTGTTTACATAGGTGTTTGGAGACAAGGTGTCACGACGTAGCTCAGGCTGACCTTGAACTCATGATCCTCCTGCCTGAGCCTTCTGAGTGCCAGGACAAGTGTGTCTCCATGAGGATTACATGTGGTGTGTACCACAGGAACCCAGCCTCAGAAGCTGAAGCAGGCAGGCGTCATTTCTCTCTCCTGTAAGGAGGTCCCTTGGGGAGCCGGGCAGCAGGCTGTGGCAACACTGAGGTGCTCAGGATTTGGGGTCCTCCCACCTGTCTGCGCAACCCTCCTGCTGAGTGTTTCCGCTCCAAGTTTGCACAGTGGTCCAAGGGGCTGCTGGAGTCCCAGGCATCACCCTGGCATTCTAGGCAGCTGGAAGAAGTAGAAGCGCTCATGTCAACACATCCACTTCCCTCTCACTGGTTGGGATTGTCCCATGGCCACATCTCTGTGCAACAGAGGCTGGGGAATACAGACCCCTGATGCTTTGCTATCTCAAGTAAAATTAAGTTATAAAACAGGAAGAGAAACGGCAGAGGGTCCTATGTGGGGTCCTACAGTCCCTGCCTAAGTGAGGAGGGGAGAGCAGCTGCCCCAGGCACCAAAGCACGTTGTAAAGCGACAGCAACTAAAACAGTGCGTCAGCAGGCGGACACCCACAGACAGACTCGGGGAAACTTAGCAGGTGACGAGGACAGACATCAAAGCCGTGAGAAAAGATGAGTCACCAGGAGCCCGTCCACCTGGGAGAGCAATGAAGTCAAACCTACCTCCCAACATCTCACACCTCACAGCAGCATGGTTTCAGGACAGACCTGAGATTTCATTGTAAAAAAATCAAGCCACAAAGTCCTGGGATGGGAGGGAGCAGGAAGAGGAAATTTCTCTACCAAGTCGAGAACTTCCTGCGCCTGACGCAAAATCCAATATGCAAGATTACTTTTGATCTCCAACTGCATACAATAAAGGTTTTACACAGCAAAAAAAAAAAAAAAACTACAAGGGCCACTGCTGAGCAAAATGGAGAAATATTTGCAAGCTTAATCAGGAAGGGCTTTCGCATAAAAAGAGCTCCAACAAATCAATAAAAGGTTCACAATCCAGTCGGGGGGAGGAATTTTTAAAAAGTCAGGGATACGAGTGGAGAAAAACAAGCAGTTCAGGAAGTGTGAAGCAACACTCACACCCAGACTTGTGAGAGGAACGTGAAGTAAATCTGCACAGGTGACAGACACCTGGCAAGCAGTGGCTTTGATCCCCCTGACACAGGGACTCGAACACTGCCGTCGATGGTCACAGCCTCTGTAGAGGACAGTGTGTCCCAGGCCCTCAGATGCTCATCCTCTGACCCCACTTCTAGGAAGGTGTCCTGCCCGCAGCAACACTGCAGCAGAGAAAACCTGAAGCCCCCTCCATGGACCGTGAAGACCACAGTGGAATATTACACAGGAAAGAACAGGGTGAGGAAGGCTTTCCAGGTAGGTTCCTGTCATCAGGGGACAGAGTCAGAGAATGGGGGCACAAAGAGAGAAGTGCATTGTGGGGTCTTATCTGGAAGGGCCCACGAGACCCTGGTCACCTTAGCTGCCTCCACAAGTGACAGTACTCTTTCTCAGTACTCTTGAATTCTGAAACACACAAAGGATGAATTCCTTCAAAACACACCTAGGAGAGGGAAAGGAGGGATCAGCGTTCCCCCAAAGCCAGTCTGTCTGTTCCAGAACTGGGTCAGGGCTTTGGGCCCTGAGGGAGGAGATAGAGAAGGATGACATTGTTTATTCACTCATCAAACACTACTGTGCTAGGCAGGCAGAGTTCAGCCCTGTCTTCTCAAACTCAGGCTAACAAGTCATGGATGAGTGGTGACAGTCCTTTGTACCAAAAGGGAAGGAGTGAGATCAAGGCAATGGCTCCTCCACCCACGGGACAGCCCCCTGGTCTGGAGCAGCTGCAGGGATGGTCTCCTTGAGCACATTCTTCAGCATCTCATCTGTGTAACTGCTCCCCCACCCCGTCCCTGCCTGCACCCCAGCAGGGGAGGGAGGCCCATGGCCCATTTGCTGCCCCCGCCCCAGAGGGAGGGACAATGGGGGTCCATCTGAGGCAGGGTCTGGACAGCAGGGCTGGCTGGAACCATTGTGTGTGGGGCCCCAGTGTTTGCACAGCTAGTGTCGTGGTCCTGAATGGGGCACAAGCATCCCAAGAATGCTTCAGAGGCACTGGGGCTGCCTGACCCCCCTCCCAGGGGCCAGCCCAGTGCTGCACAGCCTTGCCAACTCCTCAGTCCTCCTGTCCCTCCTGTCAGGGCACAGGGAGGGGAAATGTAACCACCGGGTAGGAGTGACCCAGGGCTGCCCAGCACAGGGGTGCAGGTTGTGCCCTGTGCACCTCCAGGGAGTGCCACTGACCTGGACAGTCACAACTCTCCGCAGCCCCATGGCTTCCCGTTGGCCTCAGTCATCTCGGCAGTAAAATGAAACAGGAGACAGAGCATCTGCTTTCCACCCGTGGTGAGAGGATGTGGGGATGAAGGGGAGAGAGGCAGAGAAAAGCTCTTGTCTGAGAGGCCACAGTCCGCTGAGGGACTCGGCCTGCAGACTTCCTCATGCCAGCTAGGCTCAGGGGAGGCAGAAGTCATCCCAGAAGTCCTGTGGCCTCAAGGCCTGGGTCTTGCCCCTCCCAGGCCTTTCAGATGCCCCAGGGTGCAGAGACCCCAGGAGGCTGAGATTGAGGTGTCCAGGGGTGACTGCAGGGCTCCGAGGTCAAATGACCCCCAGCTTTCAGCAGCACCCTCACCCCAGCATCCAACTCCTCCATGGACAGACCACATGGACCATCTCCACGGCCACTGAGGACTTAGTGGTGAAGGTCCCTTTGGCACCCCAAGTGCTGACCCTGCTGGTCTACACAACAGGTACAGAGGGGTGTGGAATGGCTTAGCCCTGTGCCAGGACACAGGGCCTGATGCCAGGCCTCCTGGGCCCCACCGAGCCCGAGTGTGGGGCTCTGACCTCCCTCCCCGATCTTCACTGTAACACTGGGCAGCATGGGGGAGGTTCCAGTCTCCTGGGTGCAGGAAGCCAGCAGGCTGATAAGCGTTAGGTGGAAAGAGCTGGAGCCAGCACCCAGAAAGAGCAGCCAGACTGCCCACCATGAGCCCTGTGCTCACAGAAGTGGACATAGAGCTAGGCCACTGGGCAGAAGGACCTGGTCTGGCAAGGCCAGGAGGCAGGAACCAACATGGGCTGATGGCAGGACAGGGGAGAACAGTGTCAAGGCAGGTCAGTCACGGGTGGGTGCTGAGGCTGGAATTTGGGGAGAAAGGCCACAGAGCAGCCGGATGGCCCAGCTGCAAGACCTCGTGCTGTTGTGGAAGCCTGGAGATGTTGGGAGGAGGCTGCAGAGGAGCCTCAAGGCTTGGCAGATGGGTGCTAACAGACAGAAAGCCAGCCTGGACCAGAAGGTTGGAGGATCTTTGTGAACAGCTCCTCCTCCTCCTCTCAGTGGAGAGCAGCACCAGCCTGGCTGGCTCCCCTGGGGACTGGATAAAGGGGGACCGACTGAGGGGACATGGGCCACCCAAACCCACAGCTGCTAAGAGTCCAGATTCTATCCCCACCCAGCCGCAGATTCGCTGCTTGATCTTCAGCCAGAAACTCCCTGCTCCCAGCCTCAGTTTCCCTGCCTGTAAAGTAGGTTTGGCACCTGTTCACCTGCTGGCGCCAAGGTGAGGACTCTGAGGGAGCTGGCCAGGCGGGTGGCAGCTGTCAGTCCTGTTCATGTTGGAACATGCCTGAAGGGCACCATCGTGGAGGCCCTTCCAGGGGGAGCATGGCCATCTGGGGGCTTGCCAAAGACAGGAGCAAGGGGGAGAGAGATGTTCAGGATGGGCGGGGGGGGGGGGGAAGCAATCCTGTCATGGGGACAGCAGAGGACAGATGAAGGACAATGAGGCCCAGAAGAGACCCATACCTGACCAACAGGCCTGCTCAGCCTTCCCAACTTCTGGGACGCCTGAGGATATCTGGGGCACAGCCCTGGGCAGATAACAGAGGAGGAGGAGTCAGCCCATGACAACAGCCAAGAGCATGTCTGCCTATCCACCGCAGGCCAGTGAAGCCACCGGTGGCCACACTTGCTACAAGAGCCTGGCCCTGACCTGGTGGGCAGCATGACTGTGGCCAGGGGCCAAGGCAGCCATAGGGCCACCTGCGGCCAAGGAGCCTCCCAGCACCTGGCCTGTGTCTCACGTGGGGCATTTGACTCCCCTCATTCTGGGCTGCTTTGAGCCTCCCATGTCACAGGCTGGGGAGCAGAGGGAAGGGGTGCCACCATTACCTGGGGAGGAAGCCTGGGCCCAGGGCTCTGAATGCAGCTGCAGGGTCAGGCTGAGCAGGAGGAGGGCAGAGCTCACACTCCAGCCCTAGGATCCCCCTCTCTCTGACAGTCTGTTACTTCCCACCAATGCTGGGCAGGGAGGTGAGGAAGGAAGAGAGAGGAGATACAAGGGCAGAGGAAGGGTCTCTGGAGAATTAGAGGGTGGGGGACAGAGAAGAGTTGCCTCTGGGGCCTGAACCTGGGGTCCCTGCTGTGAAGAGGACTGTGGGAACCACAAAGCGTGCATGTTGACTCTCTTGTGCCCTGTGAAGGTGCAGGCTGGTCTATGTTGGGTGCAGTCCAAGTGCAGGTCGGCCCCACAGGCAGTGGGTCTCAACCCAGCTCTGGCCCTGGCTCTGGGCTCTACTTGCTTGGTCTCCTCACCTCTATCGTGCCCTGGCTCAGCTCCCTGCCCCTGGCTGGGCACAGAGCAAAAGGGAGGTCTGGCCCCAGGGTGAGGGGCCTCAGGGACAGGAAGGGGACAGGAACTGTTTGTACTCAGGTTCAGGCCGGACTGGAGCCACCAGCCACCCCGGATGTGGGCTGGAGAGATGTCCCTCGGTCAGCTCTGAGCCTGCCTCACACAGGGCCTGTGCACTCAGACCTAGTCCAGCCTCTTCTGCCTCTGAAGATGCCCTTGGGGAACTCAGAGCTTTGGTCCCCAGAAACAGACCTGACCCTTCCCCACAACACAGACCTGCATTTCAGAAGGGGAAACTGAGTCAGGGTGCCTCCTCCGCTCATGTGCTTTGCAGGTAGAGAGCACGGCAGCAGTCCCACCTCTACCCTGGACAGGTCACTTCCTCTCTGAGCCTATGCTCACCTCCACCCTCCCAACCCTGGGATGGGGCAGTTCAGAGCTGGGGCGGGGCCTGCAAACCCTGCATGTCAGGAGCAAACTGGCCACACACTCTTGTTTCCCAGAATACAGAGGCCTTTTTAGCCTGGACAATCCTGCACTCACACTGCTGAGACCACCGCCTCTGGTTCCACAGCATCTTCACCTCTGCTCAGGTACCCACACCCCTGAAGCAGTCACCATCCTGTCCCCTGCCTCTGCTGCTTCGTGTCTCCATGGGTTTCCTGTTCTGGGCAGTTTACATGAACAAAGTCATGTGGCATGTGGTCTTGTGTGCATGGCTTCCCTCACTGCACAGTGGGACGCCCATCCCACTGAAGCCTTCATCCCTTTTCCCCATCACCTCTCCTTTGCCCCCATTTCCTCTTCTTTGTTCCCTCGCCTCTGTTCATCCCGTGTTCCTCCTCCATGCCACAGGAAGACCTGCGGCCTGTGGCCTCGGCCTGTTCTCAGAACAGCCCAGTTGGCCCTGGCAGCAGAGTCCTCTCAGGCCTCACACAGCCCTGGGAAGAAGCCAGTGCCATCTCCATTTTCTGGTGAGCAGACTTTAGTCTTCTAAGCCCAGGAGGTGAGGTGGACCAGTCTGAAGTCACAGCCCAAGGCTTTTCTGCCGGTCTCCAGGACTTGTCCACATCTGGAGGGGCACATTAACCTTGGGGTGCTGCCTCTCCCTGCCCAGAAGGAGGGCTCTGGTGGCCCTGAGGATGTGCCTCTTCCTTGGGAAAGGGACCAGGGAGCACTGGAAGAGGCCAGCCCTGCCCACCCACCCCTCAGGGAGGAGATAAACGCCCCACTGAGCCCCGTAATTGCTTGCCTCTTGTGGGAAGCAGTAAGGTGATTAATGGTGAGAAACACTGAGTTGCACCCAGCATGCCGGCCGTCTGTCCGCGGTGGTGGGCAGCCTTTCCCAGCCTGGAGTCTCTGAGCTGCACTGAGGTGGCTGCTTGGGTGGTCTGGTCCTGATCCTGCCTCTGCCTTTCTTCACCACATGACTCAGTTTCTCATCTTTAAAATGGGCCTGGCTCACGACTCATAGTGATAACATATCAGAAAAAAATGAAAGTAATTGCCACCCTCAGTCCAGGGCCGGGGGCCACCATGAACTTGGATGGCTGTTCATCACATCCAGCAGCAGAACCTCCACGCAACCAGGCCCGCTGTGCAGGGTAGGAGCCTGCACTGCTCTCCCTGAGACCAGCTCTGTACCCAGGCTAGACAGGGACAGCAGAGCAGAGCTGTGCTGTCCTGAGTAGCCAAGGGCAGCCTTTAGGCCCTGGCAGGCCCAGTCACAGCTGGCCAGAGATGGCCACTCCTCAGGCTCCACGGGTCAAGGCCAGTGCTCCTTGGGGACCCCCAGCCCTCAGGGGCTCAGATTTTGGCTCCTAATCTTCCCATCCTAAGTCTGGTCTCATCCCAGGGTCAGCCCATGGTTGGGGGGGAGGGGAAATCCCACCCTGTTACACTTTGATTCCCACTCATCCTGCCTTTGGCATCCATACCCTGCCTCTGTCCTCGGGCACTGGCTAGTCCAGTGAGGGACAGAGGTTTGGGAGACCTGGAGGGAGGGGCTCAGGACTACATTGACTGACCAATTCTTCTTTGGTCGGGGCTGACTGCACAGCCGGTCTGGCTCTGTGCATCCCACAGGGGTTGGAACAGGTACCAGGGGCTTCTCTACCCAGGGAAAAGGGGTTGGCTGGCCAGGTAGTGGGAACTGACCCTCTGCCCAGCTGCCCACTCACTCCAGCCCACTCAGTGACCCTGAGACAGACCCTGGAATTCTGCCCCCCTGCGTCCGGGTGTGGAAACCAAGTCTCATAAATCACACTGGTGTTGGAAGTGGTCTCCAGACAGACCATCACAGGGACGAGCAAGAACAGAAGGCGGCAGGGGCCCAAACCACTGCTTCCCACCCTCAGCTCAGCCTACTGGATGGGGCATATCCGCCCGCCCACGCACATGTGCGCTCCGGTTGCCTTGCCAGCTGGGAGTCCTCGGCTGTACTGCTCGTTCTTCACCTCCCGTCGGTGGGAGCATTTCCCACGACGTCAGGACTTTCCCCAGGCCTTCCTCTCAACTGCACATCACTCACTCAGACAGACCCCACCGGCTCCCTGCCGGCTCCCCGCACACTTGGGCAGTTTCCAGACCTTGGGTTATAAATAATTCAAGGGAGGGGTGTCTTCCAGCAGTGGGCTTTTCCAGATCTCACGTTATTTCCTCAGCAGCAGCTCCAGGAGTAGAGTCACCAGGCCACAAGCCTGATCTTCTAATGCCTCTCACTACACAGCTTGTCAGTGAATCGAGGACGCATTTGAGACAGAGGAGACTGCGGATCCTGGCTAGAGCTGGGACCTTCCCACAGAGCGGAGGCACCTGCCTGATGTGGCGCTCAGGAGTGAAGCTTTCTGCCATGGGGGGCCGTGCTGTGCCGGCCTTTGGTCCATGACTTGCTTGGTTCTGAGTAGTTCTCACACCGTCAGATGCACAGGCCAGGTTTGTGCTTTGGGGAAACGATTCACAAGGCCCAAGGATGTCCTAGGGCTTCTTCATCCATGACAGGTTCTTGTCAGAGAGAGGCAGAGACCTGCCACCAACCCCAGGGTGACCTCCTACTGCACTTTCCCCACCAGGCCTCAGTTTTCCCCCACCACAGCTCCAGCTGGACAGGCCTGGCCAAGGTCATAGCACTTGCTGAAGGGACAGTGTTAAGTTGGCATGAGGGCCAAGTACAGAGCTCCAAGAACGGCGAGGGAGCTTACGTGTCCTCTGGGGCACTGAGTGGGCCCTGATCTGTAGCCCAGCCATGGGCTCCTGAGTTCACATGGGCAGATCCATTGGCCTGACAGCTGGCCAGCAAGGCGGTGGTCATGGCATGGAGAAGTCACCATTTCCTGCCAACTTTAAACATTTTCTGACGCCTTTGACCTGGCTCTTTCCTTTCTCGCAGGGCCTCCGACCCCTGTGGACTTTCCTGTTTACTGCACCCCAGAGGCTGGCCTGGGCCTAGATCTTGGAGCTGGTGTTGGATCCTAGTACATCACCTAGGGGCCATGGGGCTGGCTGAGGTGGGCTCGTCCCACAGGCAGCTCTGTCCCCACCCTGGGGTAGTAAGCTGTTCTCAAGCCCACAGCAGTAGAGAAGTGGCCCTACTGTGAGCTTGGAAGTCCCTGGCTGCCTCCTGCCAGGGCCTGCTCTCTGAGCTACAGTGGGCAGTCCACCTGCCCGTGCCCCAGAGAGGTATGGCCCCTAAGAGCTGAAGCTCGAGGAACTGTGAGCACCCCATCCTGAAACACACGTCTTGAACAGTCAACTTGGTTTAGGGACAGGCTCCCCAGGCCAGCCGAGCCCTATAGTAAACTTCAGGCTGGGAGATGGTGTTGAAGAGGAGCCACTCAGTTCTTCAGGGAAAAGTTTCCATGTTCTTTCAAATAGGAAGAACAAACTATAAAGTTCCTGCTTTTCCCTGTGAATTACCATGTGCCCAAGTCAGCTTTGGGCTGTTTCCCAAGGTAGTCTGTGGTCCTGGGCAGTACAGAGAGCGTTCTAGGACCGGATAGTCTAAATTTCCATCGTTTACCCACAATTTTCTGCCCACAACTTTTTCAATCCTTGGCTCATCCCATAGGATGTGTGGAGTAGGAAGAAATGTGGCCATGTCCAGCTGAGAAAGTTGAGGAAGGTAAATGCCTATGAGGCCTTTTCTTGCCAGCAGGGCAGGGGACGGTCCCCAGTGCCCACTTCCCACCCAGGAGCTCAGGTCTTCCTGGCTGGGCCCACCATCCTGGGAAAAACCTTCCCTTCTGCAGCCCAAAGGAGACACGACACTGTTGAGGACAGTGGTCATCTTCCTGGGGAAAAGTAGGAGGCAGGAGGCCAGACGCAGGAAGCAGGAAGCTGTTGGCTGGGGCACAAGGGACCCACATAGGAGGTGGACCCCATCCCTACCCCACCCCGTGCTGGGCAGTCCCAGGAGCAGGGTGCCTCTTGGTGAGGTTGGCAGTTCCTCGTTCTGTTCAGGGTCACAGCCTGTCCTCAGAGCCAGACGACATGCCACCTCTTGAACCCAGGTCTGAGCAGTAGCCCCTCTGCCACGACCCCTGAGGGGTCACGGCACATGCTTGGTCATGGCAGGTCATAGTCCACAGTAAGGTGGGGGTCCTATCGCCAGTCCCCGTCACTCATGTTCTGCCTACCTCTTAGTTGACATGGTACCCTGAGCCCCTCCCCTGAGCACAGCCCCAGCATGGAGCCTCAAGCCTGGTGTTGTCTGAAGGTCCAAGGACTTGACCATGAGGAGGGAGGAGAGAGGGCGGGGGCGGGGTGCAGTGTTTGTCCCTGGGCAGGCTCGCTCCCTACACCCAGAGGAAACTCTTCTTCCAAGAGAAAACAGGATCTGTGCCTGGTGGTGGGCCCCCGCACCTCTGACCCCGCTACGACGCTCCGAGGTCCCCAGAGCGCCTGGGTGCGGAAACACCTGCCTGCCTGGGACCAAGGCGGCGGGCACAGCCCAGCACATGGGAGAACGTCGGCCAGACGGTTCCCGCCAGAGCCAACGCCTCCCCCCAACCTGCCACCCGGCCACAGCCCAGCTGGTCTGGATTGAGGAAGTGGGTCCAGGGCGGGTAGGGGTACTCAGCTGGAGGGAGGGGCCAGGTGGGAAGGGGATCCAAGGCCAAAGCAGTACAGCCAGTGGTACAGCCTTGGTGACCTGGTGAGGAAGGGGTGGACGCAGTGTCTGTTGTGACAGGCTTTGGGCCAAGGCCCCTCCCACATACCCCACTCAGCTCCTGCCCTGGAAGATGGGTTCCCATGCTGGACAGCCCAGGCCACCTCTGGACACAGTCCAAGCACAGGGGCAGAGGACCAGGGCAGCAGGTCCTCATCACAGCTACCTACAGCAAGGGCTGACCACAGCAGGCCTACGGCCACACACTGAGCATCCACTTAACCCAGTTTACCCCCACAGGAGGCAGAAGGGAGTCCAATCTATCGGTGGGAGCCTGAGGACAGAGCAGGACAGCCACCCACTTGCCAGATCATGCTGGAGAACCGATGACCAGGGTCCTGCTCTGAAGCCCCAGGGCCAATTCCAGGGCAGTTCCAGCAGTATTCCAGAAATTCTACAGCATGAGGTGAGTCCTGTGGCTGAAGTGTGAATGAAGATTCCAGAACTGGGACCTGGGGGGGTGGGGTGGATTACAGGTAGAAAGCAAATGCACAAGAAAGAACACAGCATCTTTACTCTATAGCTGGATCTTTCTTGGGGGCAAACAGTGTTTTTGTTCTAAAACAAATGTGAATTGAGTTTTAAAAACATGAGCCCACAGGCCAACTCAGTAGCTCACACCTATAATCTCAGCTATTCAGGAGATGAAGATTGGGAAGATTGAGGTTTGAGGCCAGCCCAGACAAAAAGTTAACAAGACTGCATCTTAACCAATAAGGTAGGTATGGTGGCACATATTTGTCCTACCAGCTATGTGGGAGACATAGGTAGAAAGACCAAGGTCTAAGGCTGGTGCAGACAGAAACACAAGACCCTGTCTGAAAAATAACTAAAGCAAAAAAAAAAAAAAAGTGTGGCGGGGGGAGCAGGGTCATGGCTCAAGTGGTAAAGCATTTGTCTAGCAAACTGAAGGCTCTGAGTTCAAGTTCCAGTACCACCAAGAAAAAAAAAAAGGAAAGAAAAAACTTATGAGCACACAGTCAGTACAGTGGGAACTATTAAGGTATATTTGGCTGGGCCAAGCCCCAGAGGGGTCCCAGTGCCCAGGACACCTCTGGCGACACTCTTGCTGGGGTCCTCCCCCAGCTCCTGGGGTGCAAGCTATTCTGGAAAAACCAGAATAGATGACCAGGAGAGAGTGGAGATGCTGTGTGCCCTGGGCTCCCCTCCAGCCCACCTGCCATGGAATTCATTGGCTTGGGCTTTTTCCAAATAGCCACAGAACTCAGAAATGCTCCAGACACTTCTCGTCCACACATGCCCTTGATGACCCTGGCCAGGGCCACTGCCAGGTCACAGGGGCCTCCAGTAACTTTCGGAGCACAGCTCCTCTGAGCTCAAATTCCATCTCATTTGGTTCCATTGAGTCTCCCAGCCCACCGAGAACTCAAGCTGTTCCTTGAGATGACAAGGACCCTGGGCTGCAAAAGAGTGAGCTCCCCGTCACTGGAGGGGTGTGACGACAGGGATGCAGAGAGGGAATTCTGGGATGGAAGATGGGAAGCTGGCCATGCTGGCACATATGAGCAAGACCTGTTCATATGTGGGTTGACATCTACCCGGTCCAGGCAAGCTGGATCAGTCCCCACCCCCTCTGCCCCGTGTTTTGCAAATCCCGACACACTGGAGTGAGGGGCTGAATGAAGAATTGTGAAAGTTACTGATTTGAACCAGCGGGGTATTGGAGGAGGCTCCAGAGGAGGGGCCCTAAGATGAGGAAGTGGGCTGGGGCTGGATGTCCAGGGCACATATCCTGCTACCCCCTCTGCACCAGCAAAGTGGGGAGCCATTGCTGCTCCACTCAGAGTGATGCTCTCTCTGTAGCTCACTTGAGTTCTTATAATCAGGGGGAGTCTTTTTCATTTGTGTGAAGGAAAAAAAAGGAACCAGTAAATATAAACATTTTTTTCCCCTAAGTTGGCCTTGAAGTGAAAAAAATACATTGCTTCCCACAGAGGAAGAGCTGGAAGCTCGAAGCCTGGGAGACCTGCTGACCATGAGCCAGGGCCCAGCTGTGGGTTCTCTGCGTCAGTTTCTCCATTCAGGAAGCCCCTGTCGATGCTGTGGCCAGGAGGGCAGTGACCCATCAGAAGGCTATGTCCCTCATGGGTTCGTGTTTCTCTCACCGTCCTCCACACCTTCCTCTGGGCCCTGCCTCTCAAAGTGGCCAACCTTCCTGCTCCTTAGTATCTGAGCAGAGAGTCCCTACTGGGGGTCCATCCATTGAGAGGGTTCGAGCAGAGCCCAGTCCCTGAACTCTCGGTTCCTGAAGTGCTGGGACCACCCGTGAGTGGCAAGGGCAGAAGGCTGACCCAGGTGCAGTGCTAGCAGGACAGACCCCCAAATCTCACAGGTCCTCCTTCCCCAGAGAGCACCCGGAGTACACAGGCCCCATCTGCTTCACTCCAGCCTGCTGGGGTCTGTGCTTCCTGCAAGCATGGTGGAGGTTGGCAGGTGCCTGACAGGAGATGGGCACTGGCTCCTCTTCCCTGTCCAGTGAGGAAGCTGGTCTGAGCCTCACCCTTGTCTCTCTGACTCTAGAGGGCGAAGGACCCAGAAACACAATCCCGCTGAGCTAAGTCCTGCTGGCTGTCCCCCATGATCCGCCCCAGAGCCACCCTGTACCTATAGGCTCCCAGCAGCCCTGTGATGGTTGCTTTCTGTGAGGAGAGGGATGGCCTCTCAGCCAGGGCCCCCAGTGGTGATCAGAAGCCTAGACAATCCCAGTTCCCTCAGCTGGACCAGGACTCGTTGTCACCTCACAGTGTCAGAAGCCCCCACCCCCAGCTTTTGTACGAAAAGATGAACTGACTCCTGGAGCCCGGAGGGCTGAGGTGGTTCTACTTGCTGGGTCACGAAAAGTCTCTATCAGCTTGCCATTCCTTCTGTAAAACTCTGCTCTTCCTCGGGGTGGGACCCTGTGATTCCAGGCCAGATGCCTGGCCTGGAAGACCTCACATTCCGAGGGGGTCTTAGTGATGACTCATGCTGCCATTTGTGTAACTTACAGGCTGAAGGGCAGACTCAAGACTTAGCTTCTCCCATCAGGGAGCTGTGCAGAGAGCCAAGGCCCGGAGTCTCACTTCTCTCTTAGACCAAGGTGCGAAGGCAGGTCGCAGCTATCGGCCTTGGGGACACTAGGCCTGGCCCAGGCTGTGCTTCCATTTTCTGCCTGCTGCTGCCCCCTCGGCCTCCCCTCCGAACAGAGTCTCTCTCAGGCAAAGCAGGGAGAGGTCCCATCCTGGCTCCTTCCCTGAATCCCACTGAATGAATCTGCCCTTGTTTAGTGGCCATCTTAAACCCAAGCAAATCCCATCCTGCCATCTTCTTCCTTCATCGGGTAGGGTTGGCTAATGGGTTGGATGGATAAAGCCGGACAAACCCCAAAGTCCAAAGACGCAAGCTGCCAGTGCAGGTCTTCTGTGCATTTTGGGGAACGCTTCTGGGCCTGCATCAGTCATGGGATGCAGAATGTGCCAGGCCTGGAGTGCTCGGTCCTGCCTGTTGCAGGAGCCATGGTGAGCTTTTGTGGTTCACAGACACAAAGGCATCTTTGTGTGTTGTTTCACCTGAAGAGCGGCCTGGTAAGCCACGAGCAGGTGTGGTGGAGACAGGTGCCCTCCAAACCTTCCCTCTACTACCTTGTCCTACCCCCAGCCAGCCATGGGCAAAGCTGTGAAACTCAAAAACTACCTTTGTCTGCATGAAAATGCCTCACCCCTGTACCCAGCTCTCTGGATAACAAATTGTCATGAACTTGGTGGCTTTAAACCATGGAAATCTATGCTCCCTCAGTTCTGGTCTACACCAAGGTGTGGCAGGACCACACTCATCTGAAGAAGGTTCCAAAGTGAGGTCCTTCTAGTTTCTTCCAGCTCCTGCAGGTTGCTGGCCTCCCTTGTCTCTCATTCCTTGGCTTGTGTCCATGTCATGCCTGGCTTGTCTCCAAGCAGCCTTCTCTGCATTCAGATTTCCCTCCTCTAAGGACACCAGCCCTTGGGTTAGGGCCACCCTAATGCTCTAAGACCTCATTTTAGTTGATTGTGTCTGCAAAGACCTTACTTCCAAGTATGATTACATAAATTCATAGATTCTGGAGGAACATACGCAATTTATCTTTTTAGGGGGATACTTTAGTCCTTAACACCCCCCAAGAGGGGGCAGGTGACAAACTGGAGACCCTCTCCTGGCAGAAGAGCAGAGCGCAGTGAGGGAGTACAGCTTTGCTGTAGCACAGTGTGGCCAACTCCACAGGCTGTGCTGCCCAGGGCCCAGCCCAGGCTCAAGGCACTCGCAATCACTCATTGCCATCAGTCCCTTTGGGCTCAGTGGTCCATTACATAGATGCAGATGAGGGGTCAAGGACAGCAGAGGACAGTGTGCCTAAAGCCATCTGCTGAGCCTTTTTCTCAGGTACAGCCCCTGCCCTCATTCCTTGGGTCTCTACTCATACGTCACCTCCCCAGAGAAACCTCCTGTTGACCCCGCTCCCCCATGGCGCCAGTGCTCTGCCTCCCCTGCCCCATTCCTGACCCTGTGTCCCCCACAGCCCCTTGTGCCCTAGACACACCTGTTTCCTGTCTTCCTCCTTCAACTCACTAAGTTCCACCAAGAAGGGACTCTGTCTTGGTCACTAGTACCCAGAGCCCAGCTCAGTGGGAAGGGGCTCAATAAATAGACTCTGAATCCTTGGAAGATTCGAGACACCCTCACTGGAGCCCATCCCTGCTGCCTAGTTGTGCCCTTTTGGCTCATCTCAAAAGCCAAGATGATACACACGCACGCACGAACCCCTCAAACCCTCTGACATTGGCCCTTGGCTCAGGTACCTGCTGAGTGGATCCCCTCACCAGCCTCAGTTGGTGGGAGAGGCTGTGCTCAGTGGCCTCTTACCACAGGCACCAAGTCTGCAGCCCAGCTACACTGAGTCTGGCTCACCTACACCGACCAACAGATGGACAGACTGAAGAATGAATGGCCTGCCCAAAGTTCCCTGGGTCTGGCAGCCCTCCCTGTCCCCAACAGCAGCCTGGTTGGAGGGACAAGGCCCTTACAGGGCTCTCCTAGTCCTCCTCCTTCAGCTCCACAGGCTCCCAGGCTCTGGGGGTCTCAGCTTAGATGGCATCTGCTTTGCTTCACTGTTTTCTGGAAGGAACTCCAAGACTGTTTTAGGTTAGGAGCAGACATTATGACCACCTCAGTCAGGACCCCAGCTATGTATGAGTGAGAGCCCTGGGGACTGAACATGTGACTGAGTGGGATTCATATCCCTTCCCCACTCCTTCCCTAGCATCACCTAGGCCTGGAGGAACTTACCCATGTCACTGAGGGGTGGTGGCAGAGCAGAGCCCCTCCCCCCACTTGCATTTACCAGAAGGCCTTAAGTCCACCACCCCCACCAGCCCCCCCCCCCCAGTCAATGCGAACCAGCATTCCTGTGATGGGCAGGAACCAAACAGTGGAAACCAATAAATTCTATAAGGCTCCTCAGAGACACTGCCGTTCCTGAGGGAGCTCACAGAAGTTGGCATCCAGCTTGCATAGTGGGTGCTTGTCATGTGCTCGCCATCCCCGGTGCAGGCCCTGCATCCTTGGCCCCTTCTGTGGGTCTGCCTGGCATCCTGGCTCCCGGGGATGGGAACCAGGACAGATCCACCCAGGCCCCCCCAGGAACACGCAACAGAATCCCCTCATAGCATGCTGGCTCCTACATCTCTGTGAGGATGCTGGTCCTCCCTCCAGCTCCAGCGATAGTTCCTGAGTTATGTGGTGCAAAAACCTCAAGAGGCTGCAGCAGCCCTTGGAGCTGGGGAAGTGCCCTCCTCAAAGCCTGGACCTTCCTTGCTGGTTTTGAGGGTTGTTGAACAAAATGCTCACCAGCGAGATGCTGACTGTGATAAGGAGCAGAGGGGCCAAGAGAAAGAGAGAGAAGAGGGATTGCAAATCCTTCTGGGTCCAGTCCAGAAGCGACAGGCGCTTGCACATTGGAGTGGCATTTGCCACCAAAGTGTCTGTTTTTATTTAAATGGCCCAGAGCAAGTCTTTGACTAAAGTTAACATTCCCACGCCAACTCAGCACTGCCTCTGGTTTTTGGCAAATTTTTTCCTTAGCTGTCAAGGCAAAAATATAGAGGAATTCTGGTCTTACTTAAGGATTGTTGGGGGTTTTTCCTCCCCCCCCCCCACCCCGACCCCTGCCCCGGGAGACCTGGAAATAGTTCGCAGATGTGCTGTACCTGCTAATGTTTGCGTTCCAAGTTACTTCACCAACATAACTCCTGCACTCCCTGTAACCCAAACCCCAATTTCCAGGCCCATTTTCTTTTTAAGAGGGGGCTGTGGAGGGAGAGTGGGGGACGGAAGCTCTAAACATGTCTAAATGTGTCTGGAGCAAATTCCAGGAAACCCAGCCCGTGAGAAACGCTGGCCAGTGCTGGGGCTTCTCGAAGGAGGATGGCTGATGGCTAGGACCCAGGCCCACTTCTAGCAGGGGCAGCAAAGGTGCTCAGGGGCTCAGGGCTCCTCTCCCAAGAATCCTGCTGGGGCAGAGGACTTTCTGGGAAGCTGATCTGCCCCTGGAAAGATAAAAATGGACTTTAAGTTTTTTAAAGGTAGCTTTCCAGACATTGTTACCTCTAGAAGGGAGGGGAAGAAAGACGAGGGAAGGAAGGAAGGAAAGAGGAAGGGAGGGAGGAAGGAAGGGGGGAGCAGGGAGGTGATGGGGAAGGAAGGACTCGGCTTTTCCAATGACTCAGCTTGGAGGCTGGGTTGGTGCCGAGCCTGGGGGGCGGGGCCTCACAGTTTCGTCCCCTGGGGCCTTTTCTTTTTGGAGAAAGTTCTGAGCTGCAGCAGGCAGGAAGCCAGGCTGGGGGAAGCTCCTCTCCCTTAATCTCTGCAGGGGTCCTTGGGCCCCAGCTGCTCTGGATGTGGGACGCAGGGGTGTAGGCAGACCTGAGGGTTGGCCAGGGTCCACAACCTTACTCAGCCTGTATCCCCTCCACAAGGTGGGTATGGGGATGACTTCCCTGTCTGTCCAGCCCCTGCCTGGAGGTACTGGCTTCTGAGTTCAGGCCTTCCACACTTGCCCTGCCAGTGCTCCTGCCCTCCCTGGCCAGCCTCTCAGTGCACCCTACATGATACTCAGGGTCCAACGCCATCTCCCTGGGGCTCCCAGGAAGCACAACTGGGCCCATGACAGGCAAAGGACCCCACAATAGGCTCTGTGAGCAGCTGAGGGAACCCCAGGGCCTGGAAAAGTCCAAATGAGGCCTGACTGCTCAGAATGTGCTCAAGGCCACCTGCTGTCTTTTCTGAACCTACAGTCAGGGGCTATGGTCTGAGTGGTTTGGGGACTTCTGGGAACAGGCAAGTGGGTCTAAGGCCTGAGACACCAAGAAAGGACAGGCAAAGGCCTCCATCCAAAGCCTGTACTGTGCTGCCTGGCCTACAGCCCATCTCAGAGAAGCAATGCCAAGCCTGCTCAGCAGGCCAGTCCTGCAGCCTCAGAGCCCACCCCAGCTGAGCCTCAGCTCACCTGCTCTGCAGCCCAGTACCTGGCTGAGGACTTGCCCGGGCAGCGCGCTCCCTGGGCTTTGTGTGGTGGAGAGCAGTGGAGCCGGCCTCTGGGATGCTGTCCTTCTTCTTGGGCCTCCTGGGCAGCAGACAGCTACTGAGTGGCAACTGCTGGGGACCATGAGTAGACAGGGCCCTGGCAGAGTCACACTGCACTTTGCAGCTGGGCTAAGGGAGGACTCTGGCCCCTGGCCCAAAGGCCAGTCAAAGCAACCCAGCAGCTTCCTCAGGAGGCCAGGTGACTATACCAAGGAGACCCTGAGCCTGCTCCTAGTGACCCTGCACCCACATCCCTTCACCCTCCACCCTCCCTCCACTGTGACGACTTCAAGAACATCTGTGTGAGGATCCTAGGATCCAGCAGGTAGAGGCCCAAAGAGACAAAGTCTCAGCAAGACTGTGCAGTCAGGGTAGTGGTAGGAGGCTGAGGGGCTCTGGGATGGCTTCCTGCAGGACAAGAAGACTGGGTGTGGCTTTAACCCTGGGCACAGCCCAGCAAAGGTCACTGGGGATGACCTCTGGTCTGCCTGTCTGGATCAACGCTACAGACTACTGAAATCACGTCTGGAAAGTTGTTCGAACCACTAGGAACTGTTCAGAGTCATGTTAAAATGGAAAAGGCAGACAGGACCCTAAAAGTCACTTAGTAGATGGTGAAACTGAGGCCTGGTGGCAGTGAAGGCCCAAGGGGGACCAGATGGCCAGTGGCCTGACTTGGAGTCCAGTGCATGAGTCCTTAGAGGCTGACAGACAGGTCTGGGCCCGGTCAGGCTGTGGTGGACACAGATGTTAGCAGGAGGCACCCTTGCGGCTCAAGCTCTATAAGCAACTGGAATATTTTTCAGTCGGCTTCCACAGGTGGTGGTCTGGAATGTTAGCATGGCTGCCTGCCCCACTGGCACTCCACCCAGAGCAGCCCAGGGCACCCACTGTGGGCCACCCTCATGCTCAGCCCAGCCTGAGCTCTCTCAAGTCAGTAGAGCCAGGCAATGCCAAGCAGCCCTTCCTGTGCTCTGCTCCTGGCCTGACCTGGTGCCAGAGTACTGAGGACGTGTCTGAGCCTCAACTTCCCCCCTGAAGAATAGGAAGCACCATATCCAGGGAACAAGTGCCAAGATGACTCCTGAGGAAAAGGGATTGGCAGCCCAAAGGAGGAAGCCCAGCCCTAGCTGCTCCAGGGAATGCCAAGGTGTGTGTTTGGGGGGAGGAGGCTAATGGGGACCCCTCAGACACATAGACCAAGCCACTGCCAATTCTCTCTCCATCAGCACCTGCAAGTGGCCCCTGGAGAAGAGGTGGCTACTGGATGTTCCACTTCTCCCCTTGGCTCACAGCTCCACAGCCAGTCCAGGAGTCAGTATTCAGTGACTTACCAGGGATGTGCCCTGCCAGTGGTGTATCCTGGGGACTTGTCCTAGTTCAGTTCATCATAGGCTGGGACAAGGAACCAGACTTGATCCCCACTGAGGAGGCCTTGATACCACACAGCACCCCCACTAGGCATCTTTGGAGTCCTAGTCCCACTGTCCTCACCTTCCCATGGGCTTCTGGAGGCATCTGCCTCCCTTGTTTCTTGCTCCTCCAGTGCCCACTGCCAGGGCTGTCCCAGGCCACTTGACCCATAGGAAAAGGTCTTGCCCCTTGTTGGTGGTGGTGGTGGTGTGTACGTGTGTGTGTGGGGGGGGGGAGGGGGTTGCTGATCTTTCCCCACCTCCCAGGCAGGCCTGTTGGAGAGCTAGGGGAGACCAAAAATCTCCAGCCTAATTTGTGAATGAAAAAGTTTCATACCCACCTGCCAGGGCCCATCCCTTTCCCAGGGAGTGGTGGGGAGGCTGTGCCCTGCCTCTCTGAGGCTCAGTGCTCTAACTGTGAGTCTGTAGGGGTGGGAAGAAGAGGCCTGTGGCCAGCACCCTATTTGTAACCCTGGCTAATTAGTGCCCAGCACCTGTTGGTCTGACAGGCAGCCATCAGAACGCATGAACTCTCTTTGCTGGCAGGGGACAGGGCCCAGAGTAGAGTAGAGGTGCTATATGTACCACTGGACAGACAGGGAAGGAGGACTGCTGGCTGAGACATTGTCCCCAAGTCAGGCTAGATGGCAGGTACTTTTGGTCTGGGACCCACAGGCCTAATGAAGGGCTGGGACAAAGGCACTCAGGCAGTAGCACCCCAAGTAGCTGGAGGTCCCTGCCCCAGGAGATGAGGGGGGTGCTGTGCACAGTTGTGAACTTGCAAACTACATAGCCAGCCAGCCCTTCCTTCTATGGAAGCTGCTCCCCAGGACTGCTGGCTGTTATATAAACATCTCTGCTGCCTCTGGATGCCTCCTCTCCCAGGCAGTGACCCCCGAGCTGCTTCCTACCCCAGGCTGGGAGAAGTGAGGCCAGCTTCTGGGAGGAGCAGGGGAGAGGGGCTCTGGCAGCCTGTGCTGGGGCCTGGACAGGCTGCCTGCACGGGCTTTTTGGAGTACACACTATTGTGGGGAACAGGTGTGCCAAGAGAGGAAGCTGAGGGCATGTTAAGTCTGCCCACCTTTCTGTGCTATCTGGGGCAAAGGGCTGCCTCCCATAGGCCTCACGGATTTCTGCAGTCTTTATGGCTCTCCTTCTTCAGGGCCTTCTCTGCTAGGTCAGCCGTTAAGGTTCCCCTTCTGTATCCCTCTCCCCTTGTTCCAGGAGGACCCTAGGATATGGGGCTGGGTCAGATGCCTCCTGGGACCAACCCGGGTTGGATGAGGACAGGGCGCTGTCCATCCCAGACTTTTGTGCACTGTGATTGCTCAGGGACCAGGGCAGGCATTTTGGACGCCGGGCGGTTAACCAGACTTGGCACAGGGCGCTCAAATCTGGCATCGCGATGGAGAAATAACTCATCCGGAAAGAGCACGTGGGAGAGGCTGCGCCGGCGCTAGCAACGGGTCTCTCTGATCAGCGCGCTTTCCGGGGCCAACCTTAGAGCCAGGGTCAGGGATAGAACAAGGACCAAGTCGCATCTAGACGCAGTCCCTCCTGGGGAAGCGGGTGCGCAATCCATCAAGCGAGGCACCGGTCCTGGGCTGTTCCTTTGGGGCGCCCCGAGCTCCCTCTGGAGAGGCCGTACGCGCGGCGCCACCATCCCTCAGGGTCAAGTGCTCCGGAAGTTACGACTAGGGGTGTCTGGCCTCGATCTTCCCGACGCTTAAAGCTGCGGTTACGGAGTTTCTGGGAGTGCAGACGCTAGGCCAGAGACGCATTTATACCCCTGCCCAAGACGCGACTTATCCAGAGCTCGCTACCACGGAATCCCCCAAACTTGGCCTCGGCTACTCCCGCCCACATCCCCAGACCCGAGGTCCCGCTGGACACTGCTCCTGGAGGCCCCGCTGGACACGGCTCTCGGCTAATTGGCCTTTCCCACTTCGCCTGCGCCTCCTCTGCTATTGAGATGCAAACCGTCCCAAATGTCGCCAAGGGCAGCGACAACCAGAACCGGATCCTTCCGCAGTCCTGACTCAAACTTTTGGCTTCTGAAAACTTTCGAACAAGAAGTAGTCCCTAGGCGCCCATTCCCGACACTCCTCCACGCTTCCGTGGCCCCCAACTCCGGAGGGTACTGGCTCGGGACGCCTGCCACAGGCCGAGGAGGCACAGGGCGCACCGGGGCACTGGGAGGGACACCGCTGACGAGGGGGCGAAGAGTGCGGAGGGATCGGGGGCGGGGCGGGGGCGGGGCCGGGGCGGGCGGGCCCCGCGGGGGCGGAGCGCACGGTCGCCCTGAGTCTCACTAGTGCCTCGGCCGCGGGAGGGAGCGCAGGGGCGCGGGGCACCGGGCGCGGGCGCGGGGCGCGGGTGCGAGCGCAGTGAAGGAACGAGCTGGGGCATCAAGGAGACCCCGGGAACCCAAAGCCGCCCGCCAACCAGGAAAGAAAGGGCAGTAGTGGGCCGCCGCCCGCGGGACAGCCCGGCGCGCTCGTGTGCGCCGGAATCCCACCAGCCCATCGCAGGAGGCCGCCGCCCGGGCAACGGGCAGCGGGCAGGCAGGCATGCCGCCGCTCCTGGCGCCCCTGCTCTGCCTGGCGCTGCTGCCCGCGCTCGCCGCAAGAGGTAGGCGCCCGCGAGCCCGCAACTTCCCGCGCTCTTCGAAACTTTGGCAGTGCTCGGTGCGCGCCCGGGGTGGCTGGGAGTGAGGGGACCAGTGGCCGGGGTGGGGAGTAGGGAGTGAGCGAACTGGGTATGGGGAACAGGGATCCGACGAGGAGTACGGACCCTCTTCCTCGGTCCCCTTTCAGGACGGACTCGCACTGTCCGCGCCTGGTGCGGTGCTCGAAGCTGGCGTGGTACGCTGGGGGCGCGGGAGGCCCAACCCCAGCTCGCCCTTCAGCAGCCGCGCGTGGGGCTCGCCGCGGGAGCGGGCGGGCTGCCTACTGCTTTTCGATTTGAATCAAGTCGGTTTTGGTTTCCTGTTGCTTCTTGGGGCCATTTATTTTCCTCCTTCTTCGCCTCCAGCCTGCGCCGGGGCGGATGTCGGGGCGCGGAGTGTGGGGTTCGGGCCCCGCGCTCGCTTGGACCAGCGCGGGGCGGGCGAGGCGGGGGCGGACGACTGCGTCCCCGACTTCTCCCCCTCCAGCCCGGTTCCCAGACAATAAGAGGGAGGGACGGTCTGCAAAAGATTTGCCGCGTCTGTCGGGCTGACTTTCACTTTGCGGAATTGAAGTTTGGGGATCTTGCGGGGGTGGGGTGGGGGCAGAGGGTGAGACACGTTTATTTCTCTGCCTGCTTCACAGGGAGGGGCTCTTGGGGAGTCTAATGGTGATTAATCTCACTCTTCCCTCAAAAGTTGGAGGGGAGAATTGTCTGTCTTCTTCCAGAAAGTAGGGTTCCTTGTGACACCCTTTCCCCGCCCCCACACAGGGGCTTAATTTCTGCACCCCGTAAGTTGGGGCGGGGGGGAGCCTGATTAGTGGCCCCTTCCTGAGAACGGGGTCGAATTCCTTCCAAATGAGGGAAGAAGCCCTAAGTCCCCCTCCGTGGGTGCGGCGGGGGCTGTCCCTGGAGATGGCTGGGAGCAGGTATTGGGTGTCAGCGGAGGCGGGGCAGGTCCCCGGGTGCAGCCCGCTGCCCCAGGAGGCGGCCCTGGCGCGACAATGGGCCGCTCTGATTCCTCGGCCGGCGCTTTGTTGGCGGGCGGGGCGGCGGGCTCCGCAGCTGTCGCATTTTCCCACGAACGGGGGAGCTGAATGTGGCCACCCCCCTCTCTCGGCCCCCCCTCGCTTTTCTGTGTTTGAACTGTGAGGGGATCTGGTGGCTGGTTGGGGGCCCGGTCCTGCCGGACTCCCTAATGAACAGCCACCTTGGTGGGGGAAAGGGGACTGCGAAGTTTGGGAGAGTGGCCCAAATCATCTCAGCTGTTTCCATTGCCATCCACCCCTCCCCACTGTCAGCGTGACCTGTTCACCTGCCACCTTGCCAACCTGTTCCTCCTGCTCCCACTTCTGACTGCTGCACTCTGGGCAGAATGTTGAAGTTCCTTAGGTTTTGAGAGGGGCTTCCCGTGCCCCTTGCTCTCAGCAACCCCAGGACATAGCACAGTGCTTCCTGTCTCCAAGGACCTGGGGCTGGTGGCACATCCCGTGGCCTGGGTGACAGAGAGTGGGTGGTTTTGGAGCCCAGGCTGACCTCTCTCTCCTGCTCCTTCCCCAGGTCTGCGGTGCTCCCAGCCGGGTGGGACCTGCCTCAATGGCGGGAGGTGCGAAGTGACCAACGGCACTGAGGCTTGTGTGTGAGTATTGAGCCCCTCTTGGGGACCTGTTGCTTTTGTCGGAGGAGAGCCCCTGCCTTCTGGGGACAGAACACTGGGCCATTGTCTTCTGGAGACGGCCCAGAGGCTTGGTTGTCACGTGCTGATTTTTATTGGACAAAGTCTGGCAATTACTTAATCACCACCAATTATGCTGCCTTGTGGAGCTAGCAGCTCTGGCCACTGGGGGTTAGCGCACTCTTTCGTGGGCCCCCCTCAGGCTCATAAGGTCCTAGGAGGGACTCCCCTGTATCTCATTTCTTCTTAAAGCCCCTGAGAAACAGGTGACCTTGGTGGTGGGTGGGTCAGAGCATTTACCGAGAAGTCAGGCCCCCACCACCTGTCATCTGGGGACCCTCCTGCAGTAGCAGATCCCTTCTCTGGGCAGGTGATTGCTGGGCAGGAAAGTTTTTCAAAGCAAAACCCACCTCTTCTCACTCCTGGGGCTCGCAGTAAGGTTGGGAGAAGTAGAACTGTCCCTGTTGGCTCTGCCTGCCTGGGTTGTGGGGATGGGCAGTGCTGGGAGTCTGGCTTCTGTCCTGGCAGCTGCAGCTCCACCTCCTGCCTGTAGCCTTAGGCTTCCTGCCTCTAGTCCTCAACTGTAAAATGGGTGTGACTGGAAGGGGTTATCTGCCGCAGGTTGGAAAATCCTTTTGGGACCCTGGCTGCCTGCAAGCACCAGCCAGCTGCGGGAAGTTTCTCTGCTGTGGCCAATGCCCTTCAACTTGAGTTCATCCCTGATGGGAATAATGAGGGTGGAGGCCTCCCCTCCCCTAGAGGCTGCAGACAGAAACGGCTCCAGCCCGCTTGGCGCGCCCTCATTCCAACTGCTGAAGGGCCCATCCCCTTGACAACCCCAGCGCTCCTGCCTCCTGTGCCCAGCCTGTAGGCAGGCAGCCCCTCCTCTACCCCCGCCCTCCCCACACTGAAGCCAATTAAGCAGGTCTGTGAGCAGTTTATTGGACAAAGCCGATTGTGTCTTTGTCAGACGCTAATGAATGCACACTACTTTTTTTTTTTTTTTGCTTTTTTTGGGGCCCCTTTCTCTCCCTGCAGAGGCTTCACAGACGCTTGATGCTCTAAATCTTATTTCCTTCCATTCAGAGGCCGACAGCTGGGATTCAGTGGAAGTGCAGCGGCTATTGTTGGGAGGCTATTAATGCGGTGTGATTAATTATGCGTGGCTTCCCAGACGTGCAGCCCCCTTCCCTGCCGTGGTGCTCCTCATGCTGCCTGCCTCGCTGCCTCATGCCCAAGCAGGACAGGGCTGAGAATCTGACTTCTGCCCAGGACTTGGGGATGGGCAGGAGGGCTGCCGCATGGGGGAAGGTGGGGCTGGTCTGTTCTCGGCCCCATCAGAGCATGGTCACAGCCTAGCCTGCTGCATGCCAGGTCCATGTGCTACCAGGACTGTGCCTGGGACTGCAGACTGTCACAGCCTCTCTCCAGTAGCCCACCCCCTAGCATCTGGCCTAAGACCTTTCAAACCAACAGAGCAGTGGTGCTGGGGGTGCCCTCTCCCACTTCCTAAACTTGGGGAGGTTGTTTGCAGGCCTACGTAAGGGTTTTGGGGCCTGGCCTTGTTTCCATTGCAGCCTAATGCACCCTTTTTGGCGGGAAACTTGCCTCAGTTTGGCCTGTAGCTTGGCCGAGCTTTGTCACAGAGGCCTCATTGTGTGCATCCCACAAATCCAATTAGAAGATGGGATAGATATGTGGACCTGTGGCCAGGACTGCTGGAGGCCAAGGCCACAGCCATGCCTAGCTGTGGACAGGAGCAGGTCTGGGACTCACTGCAGTCTGCGGGGATTGTAGTACTCTTTGGCAGTACCCAGATCCTACACTGGATTTGAGAGTCCCCACACTCCTCTTGGGGTGTCTGCCTTTCCATTCCCACCTTCCAGAGCAAGGCAGGGGGCCTGACTGAGGGGAGAATCCAAGGCGTCTGGAACCCCTCACATCTCTCTGTGGCATCCAGCTGTGACCCTGCACAGTTGTTGACTTCTGGTGCTGGCCACCCTGAAGAAGGGCCTAGGGGACGTGGGGTCACATGCCAGCATGTTAGTGCTTCATGACTCATCTCTTCCACCCCAGGAGAAGTAGCCTCCCCAGGAGCCACCAGTGGGGCTATAGGGCTTGGGACTGTATGTATTCTTTTGGTGCTGGGTGCTTTCCAGGGGATCCCAGTGCCACTGAGGCCTGGTTGGACAGTGGCCAGATGGAAAAGGTTTGGCTGTGCACCTTGTGGGCTGGGCACAGTCTCTGGGATGCTGGTGCATGTGGTGGTGGGAGGTTGGTGGTTCTTTGGAGAGACCTTGGGATCACTGTGATGCTTGGCCCCGTGAGTGCTGAGGGAAATGCTGAAGTGGGCTCCACCTTCTTTCTTTAGATGGAGGTGGGGGGGACCCTTGTCTGGGTGGGTCTACTCACCGGCCAAAATGCTTATGAGAGCTGCCTGGCTGAGGGCTGGGGAGAGGTCCAGAGAGAACTAAGATGCTGCCCCACCAGTAGTGAGGTCAGAATGCTTTGATCATCTTCCAGGTCGTCACAAATGTGCGTGACCCTTGGGAGGAATGACTGGGGGCTGGCAGGGGCTGGACTCTAGCTTTGGACAGCCCAGCATTTGGGGCTGGAGATTGTGAGGATTCTGTCCCTAGAGGTGGCCGCAATTGGCAGTCCTCTCTTTACTGCCTTCAAGGGACACTTTTGAGTACCTGCTGTGTGCTGGGTTCCACTCCAGGTGTGGCCCAGAGCCAAGACATGGCCAGCTAGGGACAAAAGAGGCAACCAGCACATGGGTGCAATTGGTGGAAGGTGGGCCTACACTGATGTGGCCTAACATAGCTCCCAGCAGCCCTGCGATGCCCACTGGGTCAGGCATGAGAAAGTAAGAGAGGAGAGACCCAGAGAAGTCATACTTGGCCTTGTGCCCTGTCTGGTGCAGCTTCCCATTGCCCTGCCTCTGTCTCCCTCCAGAGTGTGTATTCTAACCACTGCCCGCCCTGCCCAGCTACCCTGTCACTTCCCGGCTCCTCTGTGAGGAAACAGGGCTGGGGTGTGACCTTGGGGGGAAGTGACTTGGTGGGCTGGGGAAGAGTGGAACAGAACATTGTACATCTCTGTCACCTGGTCCTACTGCTGTTCCATTGAGTCACCTACTGTCTTGGGTTAGTCCCATCCTCCCGCAGGGTGAGAGCAAAGATTGTCCTAGGCCATCCCATCTGTACAATGTCTGGTCTTCAAGGACACAGGGTTAGAAAAACAGGCTGAGAAGCTGCGTCACAAAGTCTCACCTGTCACGGAACCTGTGGGGAGACATCCAGGCACCGGAAGGCCTGGGCGGAGGGCTGTCTGGCAGGAGCCTGGCCTCCGTGAAGGAAGGTGCCTCCGTGGGCAGCCTTGCCTCTGGAGGGCAGCCAACAGTTTCCACTGAACAAATAATATTAAAAGGAGAGAGAGAGAGAGAGAGCTGTGACCTCAGCAGGAAGAGGGTGGGGCGGGGGAGAGGGGAAGCCCTATTTCAAGGTGCTGAGCAGGGTGCGGGAAGCTAGGGGTGCAGAGCTGGGTGCAGAGCCTACAGAGGTTGGAGTGGCCACAAAGGGATCTGTATAGGACGTCATAGCCTGGGTTGCAGACAGAAGCCTCCCATGGGCCTGGGCTGGTTTCAGTCCTCACTCATAGGCCTGTGGAGGGCAGTGGAGGCCAAAGCAGGCAGTGCCAGGCTGGGTCAAAGGGCTGCACTGCCTGCTGTGGGAAGGGACCTTTCCTGCCTTGTGTCTTGTCTATAAATAGTGAGAGGATGTGGCCTGGACAGAGTTGACTGCGCGTCGATGGTGCTTTCCTCAAAAACAAGAAGGTAACAGCACCCCACACAAGGAGCTGCTTTTATCAGCCTTGTAAACACAGTGGTGTGCTGGGTCTTCCCCACGGGGACCAGCTGGCTGGTGCTATTTGTTTTATCCCCACTTTACAGGTGGGAAAAACTGAGGCTGGGTGGTGAGGACGCTGGACTGAGGGGGTGGCAACCCAAGGCCAGCTTGCGTCAGCTTTTGCCTTCATGTGCAGGCATATCCAGAACTTTCCAGATCTTTCCCAGAGGCTGAGGGGAAAGCAGCACCCTCTTTAACGAGCGAGTGGCTTCGGGGCATCATGACGGGGCAGGGCACATCCTGGCACATACTGGCTGGGGGATACAGAGCCCTCTGGCTCTGATTAGCTGCACCCTGCCCCACTTCCTGGCCTCAGTTTCCCCCCTGTACATGAGGGGCTTAGGTTAGGTAGCCCTGGAGCCCGCGTCTAGCTGTATGCAGGCCCGACCCCAGGACAGCCGCCAGGTGTGATGGTGGTAGTGGCAGGCAGCAGTGCCCAAGAGTCAGGCCCAGCCATGTGGCAAAGCAGGTTCTGCAGGCTGGGGCCTGCTCTGGGCTCTGGGCTTGGTGTGTCCAAACCCTTGGCCTCTCGGTCTGGGACTGCCCCTGCCAGGGACTGTGGGGAGGGATGTGACTGATTGAGCTGGGTGGGGGCAGTGAGATGCCCTTCTCCAAAATGGCCTCTAAATCTGCCTCACCCCACCCTGCCCTGTTCTCTGAGAGCCCCAGGGTGCCGAGGACTGATTTGGATAGTGAATGACACATACTGCAAAATTTGCCATTCTAATATTGAAAATGCGTAATTCAGCCACATTTGCTGCTTTCCCAAGATGATGTAACTGCCACTGTCACCTATCTTTTTTTCAGTACCGGGGTTTGAACTCAGGGCCTTGCTCTTTCGAGGCAGGCTCTCTGCTACTTGAGTCACACCCTCAGCCATGTTTTGCTTTAGTTATTTTTCAGTTAGAGTCTAGATTTTTGCCCAGGCTGGCTCTGAACCATGATCCTCCCAATCTCTACCTCCCAGGAAGCTGTGATTATAGGTGTACCCCGGGAATCTTATCATCCCGAAGCAGGCACTCACTAAGCTTCCTCCCTCAGGTCCTGGCACCACTAAGCTGCCTTCTAGCCTGTGGATTTGCCTGTTCTGACATTGCCTATGAATGAAACTACACAGTCTACGGCCTTTCATGTCTGGCTGCTCTCACTGAACAGTGTTTTCAAGGTCTGTCCCTGTTGTAACGTGGGTGGGAAGTTCACTCTTGTGAGGATAGATTATAACTGCCTGAAGCCATCAGGGACTGGTCAGTGGTAGACACAAGTATCCCAAGTCCTCGTGTAGCTAACTGACACCGCCCAGAGGGGTGGATGAGGGGTTGACAGACATCTGTGATGGCTTCCTGGAAGAACTCCCACTCATCTCTAGGCCTCTTTGGCCACCTGCAGCCACAGAACCACTGGAGTGGGGCCTGGTGTGCTCTCCAGTGAGTCAGTGAGGGGTGCCTGGCATGCCCACGGCCCCACCCTGCTTAGGATCCACAGCAGGTGCATAGCCATTCCCATCTCAGCTCCTATCAGCCTCCCCCAGCACTGGGACAATTCAGGGAAAGGGCTTCGCTGAGTACTTAGTATGTGCTGGTGCCTGGTGTGTGGGGCGGACAAGACAGCCACCATCCCACCTAGGCAGGAGAGGAGTCATGCCAGTTAAGCACCAGGCTTCAAGAAGATGGGCCTGGCTGTGGGAGGAGGACTACTGGGTTCAGCTTTAGTCACCTAAGGACAGAGCTGCAGGAGGCAGAGCTGTACACTCAGGCCTCCTGTGGCCTTGGGGTGAGGTCCACCATGGAGTAGCATTAGAGTGGTCAGCCCATCAGCAAGCAGGGGAGCCCCAGGAAGAAGGGCACTGTGTGGGGCAGTGCAAGGTGAGGCTGTGGATGTGTCCAGGGCTCTTGGCCCTGCCTGCCTATGTGTTTGCTTCATTGTCTTCCCTCCCTGCCCTGGGAGCCATGAGGCTAGCCCTCGGGGTCAGCTCACTGGCTATGCCCTGTGATACAGAGAGAGGCTGACCCTCGCTGTACCTCCTGCAGGGCACCCTTCTCCCCTGGCTAGGTGGGTGTTCAAGTTTAGCATTCAGACTGCCAGTTTCCCAGTGGTGATGGGGGACACAATGGATGGGCTTGCTTTCTGTGTGTCTCTGAGACCTGTGGAATTCTGGGAATAGAAGCACCTCCCAATTGCTTCACCTCCATGAGCCCTGTCACATCCATTGCTCCTGGCTTGGAAGTGCTCTGAACAGATGGCCTCCAAATTTCTCCCTAGCTTCCCCTGTGCTTAGGGGCACAAATTGGAACATGCTGTCACGCTCGAGTGAATTAGCTAGGTTCAACATTGTCCTCTCCCAGTCCCTCCCCTCCATGCAGAGTGGGTGCCCACCAGGTGGGTGTGGACACCTCCAAGGTGTCTTCCACTACGTAGTCCATGTCCCCATCTCAGGTGAAGGTCACATCCTAGCAGAGCCCCCACCCCTTGGCTATAGCTGGGACCTTTGGAAACCCTGCTGAGCTGGGACTCACATGGAGCCCCCTTCCACCTAGCTTCAGGGACCCCCGCCATGGGTCTCGTGGTCTCTTGGAAGGAGTGTCTAGAGTCTTGGTTCTGAGGGGACCTTGGCAGGGGCAGGGGTGGTGGTGAAGGGAAGTCATTGGTGCTCTACCAAAGCCATACTTCAACAGCTACACCTGTTGGCCCCCAAATACTCAGGCCTCCCTCCCAGACACTGCCCCGCCCTAGCGGGTGACCTCGGGCCAGCTCAGGATGAGACCAGGCCTATATACTGCCCGGAGCATCTACTTCTAGAGTTGGCCCTTCCAAGGTGGGGGCCACCGACCACAGCACCCTCCCCCTGCCTCAGCCAACTCACCTGGCCTCACCTGTGCTGCACGCATTGCTGGGGTGGGTGTGAAGGGATACGGTTTCACCATCAGAAGGCAGCCCAGATCCTGGGAGCTGAGATGGTTACTTCCACTGGGCCCAGATGGAGGCTGGCAACCGTACTTGGCTTTGCCCTAACTGGTAGATAAATGAATTTGTCACAGGCTTGTCCCGGCTTACCCTATCACCTGGCCTGGGTGTCACTTGTGCAACTGAAGTGGTTGTTCTTTTGAACTGGGTAAATGAGCCCCTTATCATCTGGTGAGACTGCTAATTTGCTGAGCAAACTCAACTCCCAGGTAGCACAAAAGGCCAGCCTCCACTCCTGCCCCCTGCCTAGCCCAGGCTTGGGGAAGGTGAGTGGTGTGGTGCCCTGTCAATCTTGTGTGAGTGCAGCAGTCCAGGAGATGGACTGGTGTTTGAGAGGGATAGACACTTCCACCTTGAAGCAGACAGGGGACGCAGCCAGAGGGTAAGGAGGACATGGGACTGTTGTCCCCCTGCAAGATGACGCTTGGGCGCTGAAGCTGTAGCTTGGCTTAGGGCCTTCTGCCTTCATCCCATGCTGGTCACCCTGTGTGAGTTGTAGCAAGGAACACAGGGAGCCGCCAGCAGGGGGAACTTAGGTCATCCTAGAGAAACATCCATGCTTAACCAAGGTGCACATCAGTCTCCGTCCCTGTAGCAGGGTTTCCCTACGTTCAGCTTTAAGGAGCCCTTGTAATGGGTGGAGCTTTTGGCCTAGAATGGCTCCATTGGGCATCAGACCCTGTGAGCAAATAGCTCACACCATCCCTAGGCCCTGCCCTTTTCAGGCTGCTGGGGCCAGCACTGTCCAGCGGCTACCATTGTTGAGCCTTCTTGGGAAGGAATATGGATGGTAAGGGCTGGAAAGATCATTTAGGGCTCAGTGGCAGGGACCTGTCGCGGCTCGTCGTCCTGCCTCCCACCAGTTCCTCTCAGTTTCGGTTGTTGATGAGCGGAAATGACACAGTTACTGGAAGTGAGGTTGTGGGGAGAAGCCAGGGCTTCGAGGGTGTGTGTTTTTCCCTGACAGCTTTCGGTAAAAAGGCAAGAGAGGTACTGAGCCAGGGTGGGGGGCAGACGGGGCAGCCCAGATGCTGCAGTGAGGAATCAGCTACGCTTCTGCCCCTCTTGGCCTCTGTCTCCCCATCCTTAGATGGAGGGCCCTGGTTGGTCCTTGCTTCTAGGAGCTGGCCCAACAGGGTAGGGCTCCTCCTCCAGGGGTCAGATGAGAGTGGCCTCAGCCCTATCTGAGAGCCAGGCAGCAGAGACCGGGTGGGGCTGTGTGTCCCAGCAACCGTGCTGGGACAGGGGCTGAGGCCACGGCAGCACCTTTCTTCACCCTGTCGTCCAGCAGCTGGCTCTCTGTGGTGTGCACTTGGGCAGCTGGGGCAGGACTTAGTCCTGAGCAGCTTCGAGTTTCTGGAAGGCTTGGTTTCTAGTCTGCAGGGCTCACAGTTCAGACTGGATACCCGCCACGCCCAGCTGGATTTGGCCTCGGGCCCAGACATGCTTCCTTCCAGCCCCTGTTCCCATCAGGCTGGGAAGGTGCCCTGGTCAGCAGACAAACCAAGGACTGTCCATCTCCACATGTGGGCTTTGTCACTTCAACCTTAAGCTTGCTGCAGAGCTCGCCTTCCCCTTAGATGACAGGACCAGCCTCCCCAGGTGAGTGGAGGACCCAAGGACTGCTGACAGTTAGTGGTGCCTGGCCATCCTCACCGCTGGCTTGTTGAGGTGTCATTTTGAGATCACTGTAGATCTGCATGAGGCTGTGAAGAGTGATGGATCAGTCTTTGGCTGCCTCCAGTGGGGGTTTCCTTTCAATCCATATTGAAGCCCCTTCCTGGAGTAGCAGAAAAGGTCTCTCTAGAAATCAGCCCCATTGTGGGATTGGGGTGAAGTGTGGGGATTGGGCAAGGTCTCCTGGAGTATACATGCCATGGTGTGAGGGGTTTGTGTGTTACTCAGTGTCCTGCAGGGTAGTGGGCCCAGAACCTACGGGTCCAGGCCAAGACTCCCCGACTCTTCCCACAGAGAGAAGCCTCCTAGGCCATCCTTGGCCAGCTAGCCTGAGCCACCCTGGTTGTCCTCCCAGGTGTAGTAACGCGTTAGGCCCTTCCCCAGAAGTCCCCTCCTCATTGAGCCCTTCCAGGGTGGGGTGCAGTTGACTGGCTCTTTATTAATGGCATTTATTGTGTCCTGAGATACCTTGGTGACCCAGGCCAGAGGGTGGATAGCCCAGTGTACAGTAGCCCTGTGTGTGGCAGAGGCTGGGATGGGACCTGGCTCTTGAGTGTGAAGGCCCAGTTGGCCCCAGAGAGGCTTCTCTGTTGGGAAAAACCCTTCTGTACTTTGGCCAAAGAGATGGGGGCTACTGAGTGTTGTGGGGTAGGGGGACTTCTCGAACAACCACTGAAGCCCCTGCCTACATTTCAGAGTCAGGAGGTAGCCAAGACACTGCCGGCATCCCCATGGTGCATGGAAGAATGTAGCCGAGGCTCGTCGTTCCCTTTGTCTTCCCAGTGGTCAATAGCTGTGCTCCATCAGGTAGAGTGGGTGGACATGGGTTTCATCCCCATATCTACTGGTGCTGGTGCCAACAAGCAGGATGGCCACCACACAGTGGCATCAGGTGACCCTCCTGCTGGACAGAACGATTAGTAGGTGTCAGGGCCCAGGGAGTCCTTTGAAGAGGACAGAGGTGGAGGCTGGGGTGCCTGCTTCCCAGGCCTCTCACTCAGAACCCGCCCCCACCCCCAGGGGTTTTGTGTTTCAGTAGAGCTCCTCCATGTAAGAACACATTGTCCCAGGCTGGGGAGATCAGGTGGTCAGGCTGAAATCCAGGCTGAGGGGTGGGGCAGCGTGGGGTGCTGGGGGCACCCCTCCCTCCTCTTTCCCAAGTGCTGGCCTCCAAGAAAGCTGCTCAGCCCTCTAACAACTACCAGGGCTGGTGGCTGGTCTGCCATGAGAAGCAGGAGAGGTCAGCTGTGGTTAGCAGAATAGGTTAAACCCTGCAAAATCCAGGAGCTGTGGAGTGCACAGTGGCCTGTGTTGGCAGGGGCCAGGACAGGGACTGCCCAAGCTGTGGTTTTCTCATCTGTAAAATGGGCCCGGTACATCCTCAGAGCTATTCAGAGGTCCAGTGAGGTAAGGCTGATAGCTTCTGAGTGCATGTAATGCCAGGAGGGGTGAGATCTGTTTCCTTGTGAAGGTGAGGAGTGTGCTGGGCAAGTGTCAGGGGTACTTAGTGTCATCCTCGGCAGGGATGGCTAGATGCTGACATAAGCACCTATGAGTGTCTGCCCCGAACCCGCAGCCCCTAGACAGCCCCCTCTGCTGACCCTAACGGCATCTGCTTGGGGATGCTGAGGTGGGAAGTTGCCAGGTCATTTTTGGCTTTGGCGTGGAGCTCGATCTGCGATTGCTGGCTTAATTAACCGAGTTTTGAATTAAGCCCTCCTGGCAGCGCCAGCCCTCTTGTGCCTATCGATTGTCTTTGTTTGCTGCATCTGAGCAGTTTTGGGTGCAGGGCTGGACTCCACTCCTTGTGGGAGCAGAGGCACCCTGGCCTCCCTGGTCCTGCAGGCACTAGCTCAAAAGGCTTGTCCCCGCGGGTCCTGGCATTTGGGAGTTCCTAGGGAAGGACACATGTGCCTAGTCTTACTTGCAGCTTGGGGCTCTGTCTTGCGGGCGAGACCAAGCGGGAAAATGAGCTCCAGCAGAGCAAGGTGGCTCAAACAGGCCTATTCATACTCCAGTAGTAACTGCTGGTTCCTGGTGATCCAAGCTTGCCATGGAGGCCATGCCTCCAGCAGTGCTGGGAGGGGGTGGCTGGACAGGGTCCCCACCCCTGCCCCCCCCCCGACAATGGGTTGCTACTGCCCACTCCAGCTGGGCTAAGTCCGGGAAGTTGCTTGACCCCTGCAGGGGCCTTTGTGTCCCCTTAGAGAGACACAGCACTTCCCACGGCGGCAATAGCAGAGACAGCAAGCCTAGTGGGATATTGTTTTCCCTGCAGTGGGAAAGGAGGCTTCCCGGGACGGGGACGGCAGGTTCCGTCCCCATCCGTCTCCCACACAAAGGGCTTCCCTGAGCCAGGCAAGGAAGTGGTTGCCTTTCCTGCACTTCCTCTTCCAGCATATTTTAAACCACCCGAGGATGCAACTGGGGGGAAAGATTTGAAGACAAAAGAGCTGAGAGTGCTGGGAACAGCTCTTTGGGCCGGAAAGCTGCTCAACCCTGTTGAGACCTAGGCTGGCCCCTGTGACCGCCTGTGGGCATGCTACACCTGCCCTAGTGGTTCTCAGTTTCCTCCTCTGCCCACCACTGCCCTTCCATTTGATCACTGGCTGATGTTTGTGCCAGGGGTTGTCTGCACCTGCCTGGTCCCTTATCTGGGGCCCAGCCTCATTGCATCCGTCACTCCCCCTTTTACCTCCCCAAGGTCCTGGGACCCAGTGGCAGGGCCCCTGAGTCCTTGAGCAGCCCCAACCCAATAGCCACAGAGGCTAGGGGAGACCACAGTTCAGTTGTCCTTGCCTGTCATCACTGCTGGGACAGATGGGACCACAGGTGATGGCTGTAGTTAGCAGTCCCACACTGCAGGCTCCAAACTTGTGTTCTTGTCTCCACTGGGAGCCAGCCACACTCTGGGCTTGCACGGTCACCTGTGTGCCTGCATGCCTCTCTCCCATCCAAGGTGGGGAAGGAAGCTGGAAGCAAAATGGGAGAACAGGAGGCTGCAAGGGACTTTCTCCCCCCACCCCCACACACACATGCTGTAACTTGTCCTTAGACAGGTGTTTGGAAAAGGGTCCCAGCAGGAGTCTGGGACCTTGCCTGTTGTAGCTCTTCGTCTGGGTGCTCTGGGGAGGCCAGGGCCTAGGATTGTAGGCAGTAAGGGTTTCCACTCTCCTGGGCTTTGTCCCCTCTCCTATTGAACGCTCCTGCTGTTCCAATAGGAAATAACCTACATGGATCACAAGGGGGCACACAGGTCACTGACCCCCTGCCCAGCCTGGTGTGAATACCTGCCTCCTGGAAAGTGAGGGTACCTACTAGGATTTGGGGGGCTTGGACTGGCCTCTGTGCAGTGGAGGTGCTAAGGTCCCAGGACTCCCTCTCCCCGTAGAAGCCTTGGGGGAGGACTGGGATTGTTGACTCCATGTAGGCCCTGGGAGGGGACCAACCACAGGTCTGTTCTCACCCCCATTCTACTCAGGACTGGCCTGTGTCTCCCTCTTCGGCAGGGAGTCATGATAGCCCCCTTGCTCAGATCATACACGGTCCATTGGCCTGGGCAGGGATGGCTAGGTGGGCCGGCTGCCTGGGTGGCAGGGGGCACTGGCTTAGTGGCTAGTGTCCAGGGTTTGGATGTTGGATAGGATCAGACTGGAGGACGCTGTCCTGAGCCATCCCTGGGGACACGTATGTGGCAGTATCAGGCTCGGATAGGGGAGGCTGCACTGGACATCCCTGGGGACATAGACATCCCTGGGGACAGGATTGGCTGGGGGTGCTACACTGAGGAATGTGGATGTGACCAACCCCTGTTGAGCCAGAACTTGCAGAGCAGGCACCTCAGACCCCAGACTCCCCTTCCTGGACCGAAAGCCCACTGGGGCTTGGGGAGGGTGTGACTCCTGGCAAGATGTTGCTTGATCTCTCTGGAAGCAGGCAATCTGTCCTCCCTGCTACACCTGGGTAGCTCTGCTGACGACAGGTGAAGCAGGTTAAGGGGTCAAAGCTAGGTGCCTCCCTCCACCGCCATTCCTGGGGACCCGGATGAGGTGGACCTGGGGTGTGCAAGCTGCTCCTTCTACACAGAGGGTTGCGGTCCCCCCCCACCCTTTGGACCACAAGATCTGGGGTTCAGACTGCAGGTCCCTGCCACTAGAACAGAGCAGGGTGGGGTAGGTTTTGTGGGGGCTTGTGGCTCTCCACAGTTTTCCTTGGACAGGTGTCCTTGCCTGTACAATGAATGTGTTCTTGAGATGTACCTCCAGATCTCAACTCTTTGAATCAAATCCAGATATGACCAGAATGAGAGTCCTCTCTGCCCAGCTGGTGACAGCTGAAATGTGCTGCACCCACGCAACCCCTCTCTACACTCCTGGGAAACTGAGGCCAAACTAAGTGCCCCACACAGCCCCATGTAGCAGCTGGATAGAGCTGGGAAGGCCCAGGAGCTCCTCCCCATCCCAAGTTCCTCTGGCCTCTGTTGGTGTGTAGTCCTGGGAAGCACCCCAAGAGGGGCCCCAGCACCAACCCCCCAGATGCCTCGGTTACGGCAGTTTTCCCACTCCCATCTTTGACTGTACTGACACCCCCCCCCACCCCCATGAGTCCCACTTGATCATAAACTCAATGAGGACAGGAGCTGAGTAAGTCCCCCCTTCTCCCTCTGCCCCCTCCTCATCATTTTGGAGCGGAGGGAGCTGTCATCTGTCCCCTGGGGGTGGCAGATGGCCATTTAGTTTGGAAAGGAAAACAGCACAATTTAGAATTAGTCCCGGGTGAAAGGTCACGCCAACATCTGCCTCCGGATGCTTTGGGGAGTCACATTTCTATGGAGCTGCACTGCCGGGGAGGCGGGAGGCGGCACAGTGGAAATATTGAAGCCAGGAACAAAGCGAGAGGCGGCAGTTGTGGGACGACAGGCACAGGGGCCGTTTGTGCTCCTCTGCGCGTCGCTGGCAAAAGCCCACCCCATCCACAGCCCCTCCTGGGGCCCCAGCCTGCCTACCACTCACCTGCCACCAGCCAAGACCGGCAGGTCACCCTGCACCTGCCAGGCCCCCTTGAGTAGGGTGTGGGAAAGAAGACAAAGTGGATGATCAGCTGTCTTAAGGAGGAGGCAAGGAGAGGGAGCCTGTGAAGGGCACACGTGACACAGGATGGGTTCCCACCGTGGGAGGCCGAGAGCCCCAGGGCACTGAGGGCACATGGATGGACAGTTCTTGTCCCATCGAGGGAGAGTCAAGACTCCCATCTTAGAAGTCCTACTTTAGAGAAGTCCAGTCTCTTCCCACTGCCCTGATAGAAGGTGACTCGGGCAATGGGGGAATGTCCCTATCTGGGCTGGATCAGAGACTCCCTGCCAGGTGAGGCTGCTGTTGGGTGTGATATCCTTAGCTGAGCCCAGGTGTCGAGGACCAAATGGGAAAGTAGCTGGAGGACAATGGGGGTCTTGGTCTTGGGGGTTGGTGGCCCTGGCCATGGCCCAAGCTACAGCCTCAAGGTCCATAGGAGAGGAGGTGACAGGTGTCTGTTCCCAGGCAGTCCCTGTTCTGTGGCCAGGTGGTGGAGAGGTCAGATAGGTGGGCACTGGCTAGAGGCTGCCTACCTCGAGCTGGAGCAGGAAGACTGGCTCCCAAACTGCGCCTTTCAGCCAGATAACTCCACCTGGCTCTAGGCACCTTAGGGGCGGCCCCTCTCTCGTGGCCCTGCCTGACCTGTAGCTGTGGGGTGCTGGTGGTGGATGACAACTGCACCTGAGGCTGTCCAGGCGGACAGCATGCCTTCACTGTGGTGTCCCAGAGCCCAAGACGGCAGTGGGGAGGACAAAGGGCCTTCTCAGCTGCACATTCCCCCACGGAAGAGCTTCCTCAGGCCACCGGCTGCCCGGCTCCTGCCCCACCCGCCAGGGTTGGCGGCTGGCCACACCCGGCATGAGCAGCTGTCCCCTCCACAAGCGCACCTGCTCCCAGCCGCCCTTTGTCCGTGCTGCTGACGCCTGATTTATTGGGCATATTTTCCCCTTGCTGGTCCAGTGAAGGCAGCCGTGTTAGTGAGGGTGTGTCCAGTCAAGGCAGGTTCTCCCACGGTTTTCATTCGGGTCCCCATTCAGGGTGTAGGGGGAGGTGAGAAGTATGTGGGCAGGGCCTTCTGGACCACTTGCCATTGTGCAGTGTCCTCACCTTAAGATGCTCAGGAGCTAGGGGCCCCAGTGTCCCTACTGGGACCAGTGTCAGAGACCTAACCCATGTGAGGAGTGGCACTGTGTGGGGGTCCCCCAGAGATGGGGATGGACCTATCCCATCTTACCCACCCTGACTGCCTTCCCGCCCCTTGGAGCCCCCATCTGCCTGGCCCAGGGGCCCAAAGTGTGCATGGATGGCTGGCTCCAGCTTAGCTTTGATGATCAAGCTTCCTCTGTCCCCTCCCCCCACCCAATGGCTGGGAAAGAAAAAAGCCTTTTCTCCAAGTGGGCTGAGACCAGCTCCTGACTGATCGAGGGGCGTTGGTAGGAGGAGGGCTGATTCTGTCTGGCCAGCCTGGCCTGCGCGATCCCAGGTTCCCAGTGGCCACTCAGGCCAGCTGGTAACTGGATCCATGTACAGTGAAGGCCATGCCTGGACCTGTAGTGCCCCAGAGAGGCAGGTGTGGGGGCTCACTCCAGCCCTGCCCCATGTGTGGGAGGGGCCAGCTGCCGCACTGCCTTCCATGCTGGGCAGGAGCCATCGTGAAGGCCTGAGTTAGCTCCCTGGCGTGCCTGGGGGATGATTTGTTTTCTTTAAGCCAGTTGGTTTGGGACTTTTGGCTTCTGGCAACAGATGGTCAGCTGGAGTGGCCATTTTGTGTCCTCTCTACCCAAGCTGTGGTTACAGATGAAAGACCAGGGAGGACAGGCCCTGGGGCAGGAGAGCAGCCCTGTTGCTGAGAACACTGCCCAGCTCCCAAACCTCCCCCACCGGCTCTATGGGGAGAGACTCCTCCTGGGGTCCCTTCACTTGTGGGTTTGATTTTAGCCACCACAACAGGGGTAAGCAAGGACCCACATGCTGGCATATGTTGGGGGGGGGTCGGGGTCCCTGTGTGCAGGTTGTAGCCCCAGTTTTGGGGCCAGCCGAGAGGCAGCCCTCAGTCCAGGTGGATCTGGAAGGCAGGATGGCCAGCACAATCACGAGGCCTCCAGGTGGGAGGAGGCCGTGCCCGTCCAATACCCAGCTACGACCCAGCATGAGAACTGCTGTGCCAGCTAGCATGGCAGCTCGTTCTGCCTCACTGGCTCAGACACTGGGAAGAGCCACCCAGGCTGCTCCCAGAGTCTCCCTGGGAGTGGGAGGCCTGGAAGTGATGGGTGGGCAATTTATGGCACAGTCTCTAAAAGCTAGGCCTGCAGGTGGCTAAGCAGGCTTCTGGCTGGGTGTGGCAGACACTGACCCTGTCCCTGCAGGGAACAAGTGAGACCAATCCTGGAGGCAAGATGCCCCTCCCCCACCTACTGCTATCTGAGTGTCCAGGAAGGGACAGGCCTGAGAGAGGTGGGCCCACTGGGATGTTCACCCAGAGCTAAGGGATGGCCTCTCACAGCACCTTGGTATCCCCAGACGTGAAATGGGTACTTCTGCTCTCGGCTTGGGCTGGTGTGTGTCACGCAGCCTCGATGGCAGAGGGGGACCGTGTGTCTGGATGCTGGGCATGCAGCTTGTGAGTACCAGCCCCTGGCCCTGCCTGAGACTCCCTGGTGGAAGGGAGCCCAACAGAAAGAAAACGGGCAGCCAATCCGTGCGCGTGTCTGCACCACTTCCCGCGTTTGCTGGGCTATTGATGTTTGAAAGTCGAAGAAACCATGAACTCTTTTATTACCCAAATGATGCATATTCATTACAGAGAAGCTGGAAGAGAAAGTCAGACAGCCTCCCAAAGGAGAGTTTCTCAGCGCTCGTTCCCCTCCCCCGCCCCAGGGCTCTGCCTGCTCTTCGGGCGGGTGTTGGAGGGGCTTCTCTGTGCCTCAGTGTAGATCCACATGCCTGCCTGGGGTTGAAATCCACACCTGACTTGCCTGAATGGTTTATTCTCTAGCCTGTCCCTCAATTAATAATCGTCATTATTTCTTTTTATTGAGGCAACATTCGCTTAACATGAAACTAACCACTTTAAAGTGAACAGTGGCATTTGATCCATCTGTACTCTTGTGGAACCCCAGCACTGTCTAGTTCTAGAGCGTTTCAACACCCCAAAGGAAACTCTGCCCACCAAGCTGCCTTTACACCTCAGCTCTGGAGCCTGAACCTGCTATATGCACTGCCCAGGTGGGGGGCAGTGGTGGCCGTGATAGGTGGGCCAAGGGGAGCTAACTGCCTGTGTGTCTGCCAACAGCTGTAGCGGGGCCTTTGTGGGACAACAATGCCAGGACCCCAACCCGTGCCTCAGTACCCCCTGCAAGAATGCTGGGACATGCCACGTGGTGGACCACAGTGGCACAGTGGACTATGCCTGCAGCTGCCCCCTGGGCTTCTCTGGGCCCCTTTGCCTGACACCCCTGGACAACGCCTGCCTGGCCAACCCCTGCCGCAACGGGGGCACCTGTGACCTGCTCACGCTCACAGAGTACAAGTGCCGCTGCCCTCCTGGCTGGTCAGGTGAGGATGGTGGGAATGCTGTGGATTTCTGTGGCTAGGACCCTCTGTCCCAGGAGTGGGCAGACCCAGGCCTGCCCCATCTGGGTTCTCCTGGAAAGCCAAGCCATTCACTGTGTCAGAGAGCTCTGGGGGTTGTGATTCAGGTCCCTCCAGAGCCCCCTGCCCTTTCCAGCCTTGCACTTATCTGGTTTCTGCTGCTCCACTCTGGGGCCCCAAACCCTCACTGCCCCTGCTTCTGTGGCAAACAAGGTGCTCCATGTGCAGCCCTGCTGTTCCCCTCTCTCTGGGCTCCCTGGACTTCTGGCAGTTGTATCTGCTCTTCTCTGGGAGAAGACTGGCTGAGCTCGGAACTCAAAGCTGCCCCTCCCCACTTACCAGCTGTCCTTGGGTGGTCCCTGTCTGCAGAAATATAGAGATAAAATCTTAGGCTGATTCCAGATCAGTGCCTCCATAGTGCCTGAAGCTGTCCGGGGTTCCCTGGGAAGCCAGCTTGACCCTCTCTCCCTGCTCCCCTTCAGGGAAGTCGTGCCAGCAGGCTGACCCATGTGCCTCCAACCCCTGTGCCAACGGCGGCCAGTGCCTGCCCTTCGAGGCCTCGTACATTTGTGGCTGCCCACCTGGCTTCCATGGCCCCACCTGCAGGCAGGACGTCAATGAGTGTAGCCAGAACCCTGGACTGTGCCGCCACGGAGGCACTTGCCACAACGAGGTTGGCTCCTACCGCTGTGCCTGCCGTGCCACCCACACCGGCCCCCACTGCGAGCTGCCCTATGTGCCCTGCAGCCCCTCACCCTGCCAGAATGGGGGCACCTGCCGCCCCACGGGGGACACCACCCACGAGTGTGCCTGCCTGCCAGGTAGGTCCTGCCCTGCTGCACACCAGCCTCCTTCCTGGATGCACACACCTGTGCCTGTTTTGTCACTGTAAGGCACGAGGGATTCAGGAAAAGGGTGCCCAGTGTGGAGGGACTCAGGGCTCGTGGCAGAGCCCAGGGAGGAAGCTCAGAGAAGGCCAGCCTCAGAGAGCTAGGCAGGTGAAATTGTGTAGAGGGAACCCCCATGTGGTATAGGGCAGGTATGGATAGGGGGCCCATTAGGAAGTTTGCACAGGGACCAGGGGCCAGCCTAGAAGCCAGGCAGTTACCCACCACCATGTTGCTATTCCCCAAAGGCCCCCACCAGCCCATTTCTGCCCAGGGGTAAGGACTGCTGTGATGTGGACAGCAGAGTACACGATGCCCTGAGACAGCAGTGCCCTTCCTGGGTGTTCTCTCCCTGGGAGTTCCCCACAGGCAGCCAGTGGCACCCAGCCCCAAGCCTCCCGTGTACAGTGTGAGCCTCTACAGCTGCTCACAAGGTGTCCTCTCGTCTTTTGAGTCCCCTGAGCCACGTGTGAGTCACTGCGAGGTGGGGGAGTACCTGGCGTGTGTAGCCTCTGGGGTATCCCCTTGTCTCTGGCGGTAGAGCAGAGGTGGCCTCCCGTTGCTTGTCACTTTCCCAGCAGTGGTCCTTCCTGCTGGCTCTGTTGTCTCTTCTGTGGGGGTGGAACAGCAGGCACAGCCCCGTCCTGCAGCTATAGCCCTTAGTATTGCAGTTCTTGTGTGAGTAAATTCTGTAAATTCTGCTGCAGCTCTAAAATAATAACGTAGAGTGTGAAAACCTGTCTGTCGACTGCACACCGTGACAGTTAGGAGGAAGGGGAGAGGTTCAGGAAATGGGAACGTGCTTGGGTGCCGAGGGTGCACAGGGCCTCAGCTGACCTGGGGGTGACCCCAGGGCTGTCCCATCCCCTCCACCACCCCAGGGCTGCCTCTGTCCCTGCAAAGGGGAAGCTCCCTGCTGCCCATGGTCTACAGAGGGCTGTGCGTGCAGACACTGGGTTACACATTTCCTGAAAGTCACTGGGCGAGCTTGAAGGGGTGACAGATAGCTGGGACAGAGCCCTCATACTTTGTAGGACCCTGGAGCTCTGGGTTCAGATTCTTCTTGGTGGCCATGAGGCCACCTGTGTTAATGGGCTGCCTTGGTAGAGTGTGATCTTCTGGGCAGGGCCCTCCAGGCAGGGCCATAGCCGCTAACTTGCCACGTGCCTTGGACCTGCTGAGCCTGCTGCCCAGGTACAGGGCAGCCTAGGGTGCTAGGAAATGGATGGGAAGGAAGAAAGGACCAGTGGGCTCTGGGACTGGGTGATTCTCAAGGTCAGTGTATAGGGACTGAGCCTCCCCTTGGATGAGGATGCCACTACCAGGTATTGGCACTGGTGGTTTCAGGGTAGGAACAGGTGAGAGTCAACTACCCAGGGAGCTATGGAAGCCACTTAGCCTGGGTTCACCCAGACCCACATTCAGACTCCCAGGTGGCTCCCATGTCAGGTCCCTAGGGGCTCGTGTCCACTTCTAGTGGCCAGGGACCCCACCTAAATGGGAACCAGAACTTGGGCACCAGGCTTCAGTTCAGGGTGCTCCCCACAAACCGTGTGTGATTTGCATTTTTGGCTTTTCCTAGCCTCCAGTTTTTGCCCCAGTGCAGCTGGTGGAGTATGTGTGTGTGTGGGGGGGGGTGGGTGGCGTTCTCAGAGGTGGGAGCCAAACAGGTGGGTTTTCCAAGGGCAGGAGGGGTTCAAAGGCATCCCGGGAGGGGCGTTAATTAGTAACTGGCTGCAGGTTTGGCTGTTGCCAGACTCGCCTTTCTGGGTTGATCATTGAACCAACGGGAGTTGAGCGGATTAATGGCTAACTGGCTGCCAAGGAGGCACTCAGGGCCTCGCTGCAGGGCCATGTCTCAGGGGCTGGCCCCAGGCGAGAGGCGCTGCCTCAGCCTGTGAGGCAAGAGGTGGGCTCCTCACTGCTGTTCCTAGGAGGCTGTGCTTCTAGGTCCTGATGGGAAGGGCCCATGGCATCCTAACCAAGCAGGCCCACATGGGTCCCCTCTCCCCCAGTTCCTAGCTCAGAGGTTTCCCTAAGCCCCAGTGTCGGCCCCTGTCATATGGATGTCCATGGTTACCCCACCAGGGCAGTGTAGAGCCCCAGTGTGCAGGCAGCACCATTTATTGGAGCCATTAAGAGCGCTGAGGGGTTTCTGGCAGAACCTTCTAGAACTCTGTGTTCCTGGGCCCCTGTCTGTTCAGCTGGCCCTTATACAGTAACTCTAGAGGGGAGTATGTCCCCTGTGGGCACTGGGCAAGGATTGGTCATGGGAGCCAGGAGGACCCCAGGGGTTCGGGCCAGGCCATAGAGGGCAGGCTCTGCTTCCATCCAGAGCAGGGTATCGAGGGTCCTGGAGACAGGGCCTGGACACAGCTGGAGTCCAGCATGGAGCAGGGGGAGCCTAGGGTAGAAGCTGACCCTGCCTGGCCACTGTCCTGCAGGCTTTGCTGGCCAGAATTGTGAGGAAAATGTGGACGACTGTCCAGGAAACAATTGCAAGAACGGGGGTGCCTGTGTGGATGGCGTGAACACCTACAACTGTCGCTGCCCGCCAGAGTGGACAGGTGCGTATGGGGCATGTGGTCTGGGTGCGGCAGCCGTCAACTCACTAAACTGCACACATAGGGCCGGAGGGAGGGGGAGAAGCCTTCCTGGGCCTCATTCCAGGCTGGGGCAGAGGAGAGCCAAGGAGAGCCTAGAAGGACGACATGGTGGGGGGGGTGGCATATTTTCTGCCTAGGACCAGGTCTGAAGCCCCAACCCAAGGGTCAGCACAATTGTAGCATCAGCTGGTCCTCGTAGCCCACTAGTGGCCCATGTCCAGCACCAGGTCCCAGAGTTCAGCTGGGCCACAGTCTGACCATCCAGGGCAGGCCTGCTGGGCTGAATGCAGAGCTACCAGGGTGGACAGATGCAGGCTCTGTCTTCTGCAACACAGCCCTGCTGGGGCTGCAGACAGGGGAAGAGTGACTTGTGTGGGCCGTGAGTGGAAGAGTGAGCCCAGGAAGGCTTCCTGAAGGAGGCCTTACAGCCCTGCACCAGGGAGTGAGGATCTCTGTGTGTGGCACCCCCTGGGGTTGACGGTCACCCATCCCTCACAGGTCAGTACTGCACAGAGGATGTGGATGAGTGCCAGCTCATGCCCAATGCCTGCCAGAATGGGGGAACCTGCCACAACACCCACGGGGGCTACAACTGTGTGTGCGTCAATGGCTGGACTGGGGAGGATTGCAGCGAGAACATTGATGACTGTGCCAGTGCCGCTTGCTTCCATGGTGCTACCTGCCATGACCGTGTGGCCTCCTTCTACTGCGAATGTCCCCATGGCCGCACAGGTGAGAGCGCGTGGCCTAGTGGCCACAGGTCTTGAGGAGTGGATTCTGCTGACCTCCCTGGCCCTAGCCGAGCACACTCCAGGGTGGCCATGAGTGAAGCAGTGGCACCAGTCTTCCTCAGTCATCCTGTGACTGTCTGCCTCCAGGATGACCCAATAGGGTCTTGCTGGGCTGAGGAGGCACTGGAAGGCCAGCAGTTGGGCCTGTTGGTGACAAATCTCCCAGAATCACCCAGTTGTCACGGGATACTCAACAGGGTCATGGTCAGAGGTTTCTCTCAGGGTGTTGGGTGGGGATGGACCCCTACTGCAGGTAGTCCACGGTTCCCAGGCCATGGAAGGGCAATGCCCACTGACTGCTGCTGCCCTGCCCAGGTCTGTTGTGCCACCTTAATGACGCTTGCATCAGTAACCCCTGCAATGAGGGCTCCAACTGTGACACCAACCCTGTCAATGGCAAGGCCATCTGCACCTGCCCCTCGGGATACACGGGGCCAGCCTGCAGCCAGGATGTGGATGAGTGCGCATTGGGTAGGTGCAGATGTGGTGGTGTGGAGAGCAGGGGACAGCCCGGCCTGTTGGATGGGAGGTGTGACCTGCCCTAAAGGACCAGCAGTCTGATAGGGGAGGCCAGGGTGCCCTGGATGGTCCAGAGGCTGGGGATCCTGGAACAGCCCCTCACCAGTACCCTCCCCACCAGGTGCCAACCCCTGTGAGCATGCGGGCAAGTGCCTCAACACGCTGGGCTCCTTTGAGTGCCGGTGTCTGCAGGGCTATGCTGGGCCTCGCTGTGAGATTGATGTCAACGAGTGCATCTCGAACCCGTGCCAGAATGATGCCACTTGCCTGGACCAAATCGGGGAGTTCCAGTGCATCTGTATGCCTGGTGCGTCTGTGCCCCCTCCACACCTGGGCAGTACTGTTGAGAGTCAAGGCTGGACAGCGTTAGAGGGGCAGCCCCTGGGGCACACCTGGCCATGTCTCCCCTTCCTGGGACCTCCATGCTAAGGCCACAGTCTTCATGGGCTATCTGGGGAAACTGAAGCTAGGCTCACAGGACACAGCAAATAATGGGGTAGCGCCAGGTGGTTGGGTCAGCTCAGAGAGAGGTAAGCCTGCAGAGCAGGTATGGAGGCAAGTATGGTGGAACTGGGTCATTTCTGTCTCAAGTCCCCAGCTGGGGAGTATAGGGGACCATCACAAGTTTATGGCTTCACCGTCCCCTATCCACAGGTTATGAGGGTGTGTACTGTGAGGTCAACACAGATGAGTGTGCCAGCAGCCCCTGCCTGCATGGTGGCCGCTGCCTGGACAAGATCAATGAGTTCCTGTGTGAATGCCCTACGGGTGAGTCTGCCCTTCAGGGCTCACATCCTGGTACCCCACTTGTGTTGTCTGCACCCGGGCTGGATCTGGCCAGGCATGAGCCATCCCACTTTTCTGGGGGGAAAGGGGGATCAGGCTACCAGAAGAGCAAGGACTTAGTCTTAGAGTGGATGGGTGTGGTTTTGCCCCCAGAGGGCAAGACCAGGCCAGGCAGTGTGCATTGGATCCACCTTGCTTGGTGTGCTGAGTATGGGGAGCTCGGTGCCAAGAGTCTCTCCTTGCTTTTGCCTGGAGAGGAGGACACCCCAGGCTGGGAGGGACCATATCACCTGCCCTGCCTTCCCCGCATCTCCACCTGACAGTCATGGGAAGGTGAGAACACAGTGGGGAGAGCTGGTTTGCATAGCTGTGATGGCCAGGGAGGGCTTGGAGGAGTCATGGAAGGTTCTTGGAAAGGTGTCTGCCTGCCCCAGGGGAGGGCCAGACTTCGGGCCTTCCTGATGCAAATCAGCCATCCCAGACACGGGAGAGCAAGGGGAACCCCATTCACAGCCGAGCCTGACTGTAGCCATAGCAACCAGAGTTGGTTTGGGAAAAAAGCCCCTCTGTTGAGCCAGGGGAGGCAGCTGGCGGACACTGCCGAGCGAGCAAGCGAGCAGGGGCTTTGATCAGAGGGGCAGGTCAAAGGAGCAGGGAGAAACCCCAGGATCGGCCAAGCCTGGGGTGAGAGCACCTCTGGAAGCCCAGTTGGGCACTCCCTGCTAGGGTGTGGCTGAGAAGCGCAAGAGGGGCCATGCCACTATGGTGTGACTCCCACCTCCTCCCTGGCCACAGGCTTCAGTGGGCATCTGTGCCAGTATGACGTGGATGAGTGTGCCAGTACACCCTGTAAGAACGGCGCCAAGTGCCTGGATGGGCCCAACACCTACACCTGCGTGTGCACGGAAGGTAAGGGAGGAGAGGCAGTGTGGGGTCCAGGGGACGGGGCAGTCGGCTGGGAAAAGGAGATTGGTGAGGCCTTGGTTTGGGAACAAGAGCACAGTTCAGTTCAGCTCTGGGCCCAGGTGGGGGTGGTGAGAACACCTCAAAATATGACACACCCACGTCGGTCACTGATTTGACACATGAGCTTGGATCTGGTTAGCCATTCCTTGGATGGGGACAGCTGAGTGTCTAGAGAACCACTGGCCCTAAGCCCTCTTGTGCCTTCCCTCCCCTGATCCAGGTTACACAGGGACCCACTGTGAGGTGGACATTGACGAGTGTGACCCTGACCCCTGTCATTATGGCTCCTGTAAGGACGGTGTTGCCACCTTCACCTGCCTCTGCCAGCCAGGCTACACAGGCCACCACTGTGAGACCAACATCAATGAGTGCCATAGCCAGCCCTGCCGCCATGGAGGCACCTGCCAGGACCGCGACAATGCCTACCTCTGCTTCTGCCTCAAGGGGACCACAGGTGCCTGGCCAGGGCTGGTGACTGGTGGGTGGGGCAAGGTGTAGCTTGGGAGCTGACCACCCCATGCCACCTGCTCCCCAGGACCCAACTGTGAAATTAACCTGGACGACTGTGCTAGTAACCCCTGCGAGGCGGGCACATGTCTGGACAAGATTGATGGCTATGAGTGTGCCTGTGAGCCAGGCTACACAGGTGCGTTTCCTCAAGGGATAAGGACAGTCCAGCCTGAGGTCAGAGGAGGAGGTCAGGCCTGGGGGGATTCTGGGGCTAGTTGGGGGTCCCAGGGCTGAGATGGCATAGGGCAGCCAAGCTCAGGTGTCAAGGTGACAGCCTGGGCCATGAGTGAAAACCACAGACAGGCTGGGAATGCCCCCACACTCTTATCCTGGTCAGTGCTGGCCCTGGCCATGTCAAACATGACAGCTTAGCAGGCCAAGAAGTAGTGGTCAGCTCTCTGAGGCCAGGCTGCTGGGCAGCCATTCTGCCTCTGCCACCCACCATCTGCCCTTGAGCAAATCCTCGGCCCCTGCAGGCTCCAGGCTGTCATCAGTCATAGGGGATTTCAGCAACTCCTGCCCCGGGAGCTCCTGGGAAGACAACAGGAGGAAGTAGACACTGGCACAGCAGCCACACGGTCACTGCTATGTAAAGCAGTTTGCCCCATCTCGGAATGACTGGGAGGAAGGTTATCAGATTAGCAGACAGGGAAGCTGAGGCCCAGATGGGGAGATCTCAGGTCCCTGGAGGGGTGGGCCCTGGGTGCTGTGCTCAGTGTCTGAGTCCCCACCCTGACTGCAGGGAGCATGTGCAGTATCAACATTGATGAGTGTGCTGGCAACCCCTGCCACAACGGGGGCACCTGTGAGGACGGCATCGCTGGCTTCACCTGCCGCTGTCCCGAGGGCTACCATGACCCCACGTGCCTGTCTGAGGTCAACGAATGCAACAGCAACCCCTGCATCCACGGGACCTGCCGAGACAGCCTCAACGGGTACGAGGCAGGCGGGGGCTCTTGTGTAGACCCCCACACACCACCATATTGGGTGTCAGGGAGGCACCTGCCTGAAGCTCAAGGTGCCTGCAGGTGGCCTTGGCTGCCCGGGTGGGTGGGTGGATGTTCCTGTAAGGACAGAGGGCCATCATACCCAGACAGCTGTCCCGGTCCTCTGTCCGCCTGGTCTCCTCCTTGCGGCCCTGAGTTGTATGTCCTTACAGCCATTGTCATCTCAGGACATAGGTCCTAAGGGATCCCAAAACATCCTCTTGTGTAGCAGCCACAAGGAGCGTTTCTGACATTTGTGATATGTGTGGCACCACTTTGCTTGGAAGGGGCCATTTAAGTCATTTTGAACAGAGGAGGTCAATACATTGTCAGGGTCACACAGCCGGGCAGCAGAGGTGGGCCTCTGGCTCTGGACCCTTCATCAGTAATACTGATTGCACCGTCTGCACTGCACAGTCTCCGATCTGGTGTAATGAAACCCTTGCCATGGTGTTGGGCAAGGTGGGTGCCACCACCCTCACTTTAAAGGACTTCGAGTGTCCACGTGAATGGTCATCTCCCTGACATCAAACCATGAGACCATGGAAGAGCCGGGAGGGCCCAGAGTTCAGGCCTGCACCACCTAGGCCATGCTGACCTGCAGTGTTGTCACTTTTCCAGGTACAAGTGTGACTGTGACCCCGGGTGGAGTGGGACAAACTGTGACATCAACAACAATGAGTGTGAGTCGAACCCTTGTGTCAATGGTGGCACCTGCAAAGACATGACCAGCGGCTATGTGTGCACCTGCCGGGGAGGCTTCAGTGGTGAGTAGGGCTGGGCTGTCACAGCAGAGAGTGTCCTCCCAGGTGGCCCAGGACTGGCAGCTGGCAGGGAGTTCAGGGCCCGGGGTTGCAACCAGCACAGCGCATAGCATCCTCTTCTGGGTTGGGCCCTGGCTTGCCAAGGAGGGGGTGGGGGGCACCGGAAAGGGACAGGCCCTGGGCTCCTGCAGTGGAGCCCTGTGGCGATGCCTGGGCACTGACCACCCGCTGCTGCCCCTCTCCCTCCAGGCCCCAACTGCCAGACCAACATCAATGAGTGTGCATCCAACCCATGCCTGAACCAGGGCACCTGCATTGACGATGTCGCTGGGTACAAGTGTAACTGCCCATTGCCCTACACAGGTATGGAAGGCTGGGGACACTCCAGCCACAATCTGCAGTGGTGACTTTCTCGGGCTGGGCTTATCTGTTGCTCACTAGGCATTCTGGAAGGTTCAGCTGTTCAGCGAGGGTCTTACGCCCCACAGCACTTAGTCATAGCCCTGTAGTGTAAGCAGATGTCGCGGATGCCTGGAGGGGAGTTTTTGGTATCGATGGGTCCTGGTGTTTTATCCTTTCGTACTCTTTATGGGAATTAGCATGGTAGAATCCTCTGCAGGCAGGATTGGGAGCTAGGCTATTGACCTCCATGGCCTGGCGTCCACTCTGCATGGGCCTCTGGGGGCTGGGTGAGTCTCCTCCACTGGCTGGGCCTAAGGATTCTTTTGATGGCGGCCTCTTTGTTTGAGGGGACAAGGAGCTCTCTGTTCTGGTGAGCAGAGGCGAGATACATCTCCCTGAGTGTCCAGCCCTTACTGTGAGCCCTGCCAGGGGGATGGCGGGAAATAGGCCCCCTGTTGGAGAGATACGCAAAGCGTTGAACATGAAAGTCCAGGGCCTTGCACCGCCCCCTGGGAACGGCCAGAGGGGATGGTTGGGCCCCATGCTGCTGACAGGCCCTGGGCGTCCTGAGAGGGCCTGGGCAGGGTGGGGGTCCACGCCTGTGTTCCCATGACACTCGGCGGCCCATGGTCAGGATGGTGTTTTCTTTCACCAAAGTTAGAGGCCTGGATTTTGTCTCCCATGTCGGTCAGTGAGGAAACTGTCAGCAGCTGGGAGCACCCTGTGTCCCTCTCGGACTCGTTGATATCGGGCCTGGCGGGAGGAGCCGGCCTGTGCTGACCCGCTTCCTGTCTGCCCGCTTCCTGCTTCCCTTTGTACAATTGCCGGAAACTCTGGCGAAGTTCCTGCCTGCCCAGGTCACCATGGAAACCGATAGAAAGAGAGGCCCTGGAAAGTCACAGCATCGGGCAGGGGACACTGTGAGAGGCGGGGAAGAGAGCACTTCCTTCTTCTTGGCGGCCAGCCAATGGCTATAAACAGGAAAAGCAGCCTAGGCTGTGGGGAGCGTCACCCCCAGGGTGCACAGTTCCCTTGGTGGCTCACCAGGCTTCCCAACCCAGCCTGAGGCCCTGAAGCTGTGTTCATGCTCCCTGACAAGTGGCTTGGCAACTCCTCTAGGGTGGTGACAGACCTGTCCCTCTGTCACAGCCTTGTCAATAGCCCTCTGTGACCCAGAGCCCCAGGACCAGCTCGGGAGCTTTTTCCTTGTCACTGGGAGACGAGGGACTCAGGTGGGAGCGAGCTGAAGGTCCCCATAGGCTGAGGCCGCCTGTGCCGTTCTTGCTTCTGGGTCCTCCGCCAGGTGAGGCCCAGGCTGTGCCCCACAGCCTGTGGGAGACAGGACCTGGCTTCAGGGTGAGGCCATTCTCTAGTTCGTCTTCAGCTTCAGGCATTTGCCCTTGGCCCACTCCTCCCCCAGGGTTAGGGTCTGGGCTTGGCCAGAGAACACGGGGTCCCTGGCATATTTGCCTGCTACAGGACCAGCTGAGGTTGCTGATGGTGGATGACCAGGAGGAGCCATGGAACCTAGGGGCCCTGGGTTTCACTGAGTGTCTTTCTTCCCCAGGGGCGACTTGTGAGGTGGTGCTGGCTCCGTGTGTCCCCAGCCCCTGCAAAAACAGTGGGGTATGCAAGGAATCTGAGGACTACGAGAGCTTTTCCTGCATCTGCCCCACAGGCTGGCAGGGTGAGGCTGACCTTGTCCTGACTGGACTGGGACAGGGAGTCCAGGAGGTCCAAGGGTCCTGGGTCAGTTCCAGGCAGGAGGGAGTTGGCACCCATCTTTAGAGATGAGCGAGCACATGGGTGCGCAGAAGCCTCATATTTGGGAGATTTTATAAGCAGGAACAGACCTGACTTACTTGGCACAAAGCTGGGAACAGAGGACAGTGCTGGGCTGAGGAGGCCTGCCCTGGGGGGTCGGCTGGAACAAAGGCCAGGAGGTAAAGGTTGTGGTGACCAACTGTCCTCCTCACCTTGCAGGGCAGACCTGTGAGGTTGACATCAACGAGTGTGTGAAGAACCCGTGCCGGAACGGCGCTTCCTGCCAGAACACCAATGGGGGCTACCGCTGTCTCTGCCAGGCTGGTTACACAGGCCACAACTGCGAGAGTGACATCGATGACTGCCGGCCCAGTGAGTGGTGCCCAGCTCTGTCACCTCTGTGCTCAGGCGTCTGTCCTCTCGGAGGTCACAGACAGGGAGCTCCTTGCTTTCAGATGGGAGAATGGCTGTCAGTGCCCACCCAGGTGGTGTCAGCTGGCCCAGACAGGCTGAGCTCTCACCTGGATCCACCTGTAGCTAATAGGGACATGCTAGAAGGTGGCTGCCACCTGTGGAGCACCACTGCAGGCCTCACATGGGCTGACCAAAGTGGCTCTGGAAAGCTCTGCAGGCAGCCTGCCCAGCCAGCCCAGCCCCTCCAGCTGGCAGTGACATGGGGCAGAGGCATCAGGAGCCTCACGCGTGCTTATGTGATGAGACCGATTCTCCATGACCGTGCTGCACTCTGGCTTTCTCAGTCCTTGTCAGGCCCACTGAGGGGCAGGACTCTCACGCTGCCCCCATCATGGGTCACAGCCAAGGCTTGGAGAATCCGAGGGCCTGCCTGGCGCCATCCACTGGAGGGGAGGGTTGCAGAGACCGCCACTCACCTTTGATTGGTCCATCGAGTGTGAGACGGATATGGCTTGTCCATCTCACCGTGGAGCCTGAGTGGGGGAGTGAGCAGGGAGTGGGAGCACAGAACCCAAGCACAAGAGCGGGTGTAGCCTAGGGTAGAGGGGCCCCAGTCAGTACCTTGGAGGTTTGTCACAAGCCCTGGAAGTGCTGTGCCACTCTTCCAACCTTATCCCCTGCAGCATGGGTTGGTGCCCATGCTTAGGCTTGCCCTCCAATCCCCTGCAGACCCATGTCACAATGGGGGCTCCTGCACGGATGGCATCAACATGGCCTTCTGCGACTGCCTGCCCGGCTTCCAGGGTGCCTTCTGCGAAGAGGACATCAACGAGTGTGCCAGCAACCCCTGTCGCCATGGCGCCAACTGCACCGACTGTGTGAACAGCTACACCTGCACTTGCCCTGCGGGGTTCAACGGGATCCACTGTGAGAACAACACTCCCGACTGCACCGAGAGGTGTGTGGGGCTGCAGGCAGGGCTGCATGGACTGTTCTAGATGCAGACCTCACAAGGGGCCACCGTGGGGGACCTGGCCTAGCCTCAGCAGAGCCGGGGGGGGAACAGTGTCTGACAACCTGGCACCCCAAGCAGGTGTCTGCCAGACCCAATGGGCACTCAACACTGATTGAATTGAGTCTGACATTGTTCATTGTATTGCAGTGCTCCTCCTGAAAGGGCCATTGTGACCCTTTCTGTGATCTAGAACCAGGAAACCCCATAGTTTATACAGCAGAATCCGTGTGTCTCCTTCTATCAGACAAGAGCTTGTTTCCTTTGTGCCTTGGTTGTCAGGAAGCCAAGTGACATACCTGTTTCCCATAGTTTTCTGATTTTTCCCTTGTTTTTCTTTTAACCACCACACGCCTCTGTGTATTGTAAAGCCCTTCTCAGAAAAACGGTAGAGGAGGGAGGCATGGCATGACATGTGTCTGCTGGGGAGGTGCTTCCTTCCAGTGAGAATCTCCCTGCACCCACTCACCCCCTGCCCTGCTGCTCACCTGCCTTCAGCTCCTGCTTCAACGGGGGTACCTGTGTGGACGGCATCAACTCCTTCACCTGCCTGTGTCCACCTGGCTTCACGGGCAGCTACTGCCAATATGATGTCAATGAGTGCGACTCAAGGCCCTGCCTGCACGGTGGCACCTGCCAGGACAGCTATGGCACCTACAAGTGCACCTGTCCCCAGGGCTACACTGGCCTCAACTGCCAGGTGAGCTGTGACTGCGCAGGTGTGGGCAAGAGGACCTGAGAGGCCTGTGTAGCCACTGGGGAAAAGGAGAGTCAGACTCCGGTGGGACACATGGTCCCTGGGGATCTGAATGGTCAGTGGTGCCCAGGCCCTGGGCCAGGCTGCCCTTCAGGGGCTCAGGGAGGTGCAACTGAGACCCTCCAGGTTCCGTGGCAGGAACTGGGAAAGCTGGTGCTTTGGAGGAGATAGGCAGGCGTGTGGACGATGTGCTGGTGCTCGTGGACATCATATCTATCAGTTAGAAAAGGCGTCCAGACTACGTCCAGTGGGTCTGGGTTTGCTGAGGCCCTGAGTGAAGGCGAGAGAGGAGGAGTTCAACTGCTCCTGGGGCAGGAGGCGGGGGACTCGGGGGAGGGGGCTGTGAGCCCTGTGAGCAGCCTAGAGGTCTCCATCCTTACTGCCTATTCCCTGTAGGATGGGGACACCATCTCCCATTGCAGGGGATCTTTGGCTAACATCCTTTCTGAGCTGCTGGGGGATTGGGACAACAGGTGGATGCCCCAATTGTTAGCTGGCTGGAGGGTGGGCAGCAGGAAGGCACCCCAATTGACAGCTGTCAGGGGTGAGGCCACTGACCTCAACCTGTCCTCAGAACCTCGTGCGCTGGTGTGACTCCTCCCCTTGCAAGAATGGTGGCAAGTGCTGGCAGACTAATACTCTGTACCGCTGCGAGTGCCACAGCGGCTGGACAGGCCTCTACTGTGACGTGCCCAGTGTGTCCTGCGAGGTGGCTGCACGGCGGCGAGGTAACTGTCACAACCAACCCCACAGGCCCTTGTCCTGGCCTAGCCCAGGCCCAGGATCCCCCAACACCCACCAGGTCAGAATGGCATGGGCCAGGCCCGTGGTTGTCCTCGGGAAGGGAGCCCAGGCCTCACCTGCCTCCTGTCATGTCCCCCCACAGGCATTGACATAGCTCACCTGTGCCAGCATGGAGGGCTCTGTGTGGACACAAACAACACACATCACTGCCGCTGCCAGGCTGGCTACACAGGCAGCTACTGTGAGGATGAAGTGGATGAGTGCTCACCCAGCCCCTGCCAAAATGGGGCCACCTGCACCGACTATCTGGGCGGCTACTCTTGCAAGGTGTGGGCCGTCCCGAGGTGGGGGTATGTGGCATGAGTGTTGCCACACAGGGGCTTTGATTGAACTGGGAGCTGGCACAGCTGGGCAGACTGAACCTGACTGACCTGTGCACAATTAAGGGAGGGCTGCGTAATCAGGGAAGGTTGCCTGGAGGAGGAAAAGAAGGGCACCCTTTCCCCCAGTTTGTGTCTGGGCTCTGCTGATAGCTTCCCTGAGGCCCTCGCCTCTGCTATGGGACAACTGGGCAGTGACTATGAACTCTGCTCTGGGTATGCTGGTCAGGTGTCTTCCTCCAGGGCTGCTGGGCAGGGAGGCTGGAGGTATCACTGGGCACAAACACCCTTTATGTGGCCCTGTCAGCCTGCACGGTGGTGTGGGAAGATTATCCTGTTACAGCTCCAACTGAGCTGCTATCCTGCCCTGTGCTCTGTCTCCCTGCACAGTGCATGGCAGGCTACCATGGGACCAACTGCTCTGAGGAGATCAACGAGTGCCTGTCCCACCCCTGCCAGAATGGAGGCACCTGCATCGATCTCACAAACACCTACAAGTGCTCCTGCCCCCGGGGTACACAGGGTAAGGCCACCACCAGAGCGCTGGGTCCAGAGAGGGAAAAGCAAACAAGTCACCCAGTGACTGGCCAGAGGTGTCCTGGAATCAGTCAGAAACCCCATTTTGCCTTGTGGAGCCAAGGGCAGCTGCAGAGCCAACCAAGGAAGGGGTCCACATGGAGTGTCCCAGCAGGAGGCCTGTACCTGCACTGTCCCACCTGTGTGCTCCCAGTCCTGACTGCCTGTGGGGCCAGGAGACACACGACAAGGTGGGGCTGGGGTGTGGCCAGTGTCAGCCCCTGATGGCATCCTTTGTTCTGCAGGTGTGCACTGCGAAATCAATGTGGACGACTGCAACCCCCCTCTTGACCCCACCTCCCGCAGCCCCAAGTGCTTCAACAATGGCACCTGTGTGGACCAGGTGGGTGGCTACAGTTGCACCTGCCCGCCCGGCTTCGTAGGAGAGCGGTGCGAGGGTGACGTCAACGAGTGCCTGTCTAACCCCTGCGATCCACGCGGTACCCAGAACTGTGTGCAACGCATCAATGACTTCCACTGCGAGTGCCGTGCCGGCCACACTGGTGAGTGCTGTGGGCTGGTGGGGCTGGCCTGGGGTCAGGCAGGGTCTGGCGCCTCACCGTCCACTCACGCAGGGCGCCGCTGTGAGTCTGTCATCAATGGCTGTAAGGGCAAGCCATGCAAGAACGGGGGCACCTGCGCCGTGGCCGCCAACACTGCCCGCGGATTCATCTGCAGGTGTCCTGCGGTAGGTACAGCCTCTGCAGGAGGGCGGGAAGAGGGGAGGTGGGGAGGCCCTTTGCCCCATGCTCTTGCCTCAGTTGGACCTGTTCCGTGCACACCCTCACCCATCTCCAGTCAGCCCAAGAGCCTCAGGCAGAGGCTGGGGGTGGAGCCCTGGGCCTCCTCATCCTCACTGCTCTGAGCTCATTTTAAGTTTTTCTTCCTTGCTATGCTGAGATGAAACTCGGGGGTCTCACACATGTTAGGCAAGCATTCTATCACTCAGCACCCCAGCCCTTCATTTTAAAAAATTAGTCTGCCTAGCAAGCATGAGGCCCTGAGTTCAAACCCCACTATCAAAAAAAAAAAAATTTAGTAAACTTTAGTTTTAAGCAGTTTTAGGCTTACAGAAAAATTGAGGGCAAGTGCAGAAGTGTCCAAACTCCCCCACCCCATCTTGGTTACCATCTTGCCTTGGAAGTGGGTCACAGTGAAAGGGACACCAATATATTGTTACTCACTGTGGAGAGAATATATTTTCAGGGCTGTGCTGCTCGGGGCAGGCCGCAGTCCCCTCTCCCAGATAAGGGACTGGGCCAGGCCTACACTAGGGTGCATGTGTCTGGTGGTCAGCTGCCTTCCCTCCCAACAGGGCTTTGAAGGTGCCACGTGTGAGAACGATGCCCGCACCTGTGGCAGCCTGCACTGCCTCAACGGTGGCACGTGCGTCTCGGGCCCTCGAAGCCCTACCTGTTTGTGCCAGGGTCCCTTCACGGGCCCTGAGTGCCAATTCCCGGCCAGCAGTCCCTGCGTGGGTGGCAACCCCTGCTACAACCAAGGCACTTGTGAGCCCATGTCCGAGAGCCCTTTCTACCGCTGCCTGTGCCCCGCCAAGTTCAATGGACTCCTGTGTCACATCCTGGACTACAGCTTCACGGGTGGCGCAGGGCGGGACATTCCCCCACCACAGATCGAGGAGGCCTGTGAGCTGCCCGAGTGCCAGGAGGACGCCGGCAACAAGGTCTGCAGCCTGCAGTGCAACAACCATGCGTGCGGATGGGACGGCGGTGACTGCTCCCTCAACTTCAACGACCCCTGGAAGAACTGTACACAGTCCCTGCAGTGCTGGAAGTACTTTAGCAATGGCCACTGTGACAGCCAGTGCAACTCAGCTGGCTGTCTCTTCGACGGCTTTGACTGCCAGCGCACAGAAAGCCAGTGCAAGTAAGGCAGAATTGTCTTGGTGTCCCGGGGCTCATGGACTCATAGGGATAGCTGGGCCAGTGGAGGAAGGACCAGGCTTGAACATGACAACACGGGGACAAGGGGCAGGTCTGGCCCAGGGAGTGGGGGGCATCCGCAAGGCTGGCAATGGTGGGAAAAGGCTCCAGGCTGGAAGGCAGCCTGAGCATATCCTGTTCCCCACAGCCCCCTGTACGACCAGTACTGCAAAGACCACTTCAGTGACGGTCACTGCGACCAGGGCTGCAACAGTGCCGAGTGCGAGTGGGACGGGCTGGACTGTGCAGAGCACGTGCCCGAGCGGCTGGCGGCCGGCACGCTGGTGGTGGTGGTATTACTTCCCCCCGAGCAGTTACGCAACAACTCCTTCCACTTCCTGCGCGAGCTCAGCCACGTGCTACACACCAACGTGGTCTTCAAGCGAGACGCGCAGGGCCAGCAGATGATCTTCCCCTACTATGGGCGCGAGGAGGAGCTGCGAAAACATCCCATCAACAAACGCTCCACGGCGGGCTGGGCCGCGCCCGGCTCCCGGCTCAGCCAGGCCACGCCCGCACTGCTCCCTGGTGGCAGCGGTGGGCGCCAACGCAGGGAGCTGGACCCCATGGACATCCGTGGGTGAGTAAATCAGCTCCATCTCCAGGGCCTCTTGCGAGCTCTGCTTGATCCTCTAGGCTGCCCCTGGTCACGCGGTGCTCACCCCATTTATACGAGACGAGACAGAGGTCCCAGGAAGACCTGGGACTTTAGGGCTGGCACAGTCAGAGCAGAGGCAGCATTCCCAAGCAGGGCTTTCGGCCCCACAGCCCATGTTCTTACTGCAGTCCACCCTTTTCCTGGTGCCTGGGAGGCTTTACTCCTTCACCTGGAAGGTGGTTTTGAGGTTCTGCTATGCACCGGGCATTGGGGACAGAGCTGACTGAAGCCTCCAGAGGCTCCAACAGGGCCGATTCTACCCTAGACAAGAGTGCAGCTCAGTGCCTGTGACCACTGTGTCCTCACTGAGGAGAGGCAGGCTGGGGGCCCTCTCAGAGGAGTGCTACAGCTGGACCCAGAAGGCTGAGGAGTTGAGCACAGGCCATGTGGGGGGAGCACAGCGAGAGCAGCTCATGGATGCTGTGCAGAGTCACCCGGGGCAAAATCTCTGGCTCAGCTCATTGGCCCACATATCCTGCTTCTGGGGGGCCCTGTAGCCTCCCTCCTGGTCCTTCTTGAGCTAGGGAAGCTGGTACCTTGGAGTATCAAGGCTTCAGCAGTTCCCATTCGTGGCTTTTCCAGCCGTAATGGGCAGAAGCATATTGTCACAAGGAGGCCACATTAGAATCCTCAGATGGGCACCCTGGCTGGTGTGTAAACCTCGTCCCTACCAGCTTCTTGTCTGCTACCTTGTGTTTCCTCCTCCTGTGCTGCTTCTGTGGGGCCCAGGCACAGCTCCTGGAAAGGCCCTGGGCCCCTGAGAACATTCTTTGTCTCCCAAGATGAAGAAAAGGAGTATTTGTGGCATGTAAGGAAGCCACAGGGACAACAGAGCAGGGGGAGCACGTTGTGTGGTGAGCACCTGCTGTGTTGTGTCCAGGCTGAGTACTGGAGGCTTCACTGGTGGGCTCAGGGAGACAGGCTACTTCCAGGGTTGTTGCTATCAGACCTGTTCCCTGCCCTCAGGATAGGTGTAGAGGTCAGAGCTGATGCCCAGGCACTGAACTGGGCTGGCTGGCACTGGGGAACTGGGCTGGCTGGCACAGGAAGCATCTGGACCCAGCCCTGACTGGTGTGTCCACAGGTCCATCGTCTACCTGGAGATTGACAATCGACAGTGCATGCAGTCGTCCTCACAGTGCTTCCAGAGCGCCACCGATGTGGCTGCGTTCCTGGGGGCGCTGGCCTCGCTTGGCAGCCTCAACATCCCCTACAAGATCGAGGCTGTGCAGAGTGAGTGGCCGGCAGCCTAACTCCACAGATGGCTTGCATGGAGGGAAAATCTACCTAGGAGGGGCTCAGCCTGTTTATCTCCCCCCCACACCATTCCTAAGGCTCTCTCCCTTCTTGTGCCAGTTGCCACCACGGGTGTGGGTCCTGCAATCTACAGTTCAGGAAGTGCTTCTGGAATTTTCTGGATGGCACACCTCCTTGCCAGTGGTGACAGCTGTCGGCAGAGCTGCCTCAGGGGATGAGCACCCCCACCAGAAAGTGGGAGCCTTTTTCTCTCCCTATCCCTTCCCCCTGATTTTTCTTTGTTGGGTATTATTTCAAAATCATTACAGCTTTTAAAAAAAAAAAAAGAGAGAGAGAAAGAGAGAGAGAATTGATCGGTGTCATGTGAAGTGTTGAAGTTTGTATCTTGAAAATCCCCCTAAATCCTTTGTCTTAGCAGCTCAATGTGAGTGCAGTGATTTGAAGTTGGCTAATCCTCCTCCCTGAAAGGGAAAAAGTGAAAGCCGTCTCCAGACAGAGTCGGCTGCTGCTGGAGAGAATTTAGTGATAGTTTGCAATTCTGATTAATCGCGTAGAAAATGACCTTATTTTGGGGGGCGGGATGGAGGAGAGTGGGTGAGGAGGCGCCGGCCGCAGAGCCAGTCTGCCGCCCCCCGGCCACCGGTCCGCTGCATAGCTGCGCCTGACGTGGGCGCCCGCCCGGGTCCCCTGCCTGCAGGTGAGACCGTGGAGCCACCGCCACCCTCGCAGCTGCACCTCATGTATGTGGCCGCAGCCGCCTTTGTGCTGCTGTTCTTCGTGGGCTGTGGGGTTCTGCTGTCCCGCAAGCGTCGGCGGCAGCATGGCCAGCTCTGGTTCCCCGAGGGCTTCAAGGTGTCAGAGGCCAGCAAGAAGAAGCGGCGGGAGCCCCTCGGCGAGGACTCTGTGGGCCTCAAGTGAGTGGACACTGCCCCCAGCCCCCGGGGAGGGGAAAGCATGGCCCGGCTGGGCATCCTTCTGGGGGTTGGCCTCTGGGCCCTGCCCCGACATTGAGCCAGGTGCATGGGTGACAGACAGGTGGACACCTAAGCCATGGCTGCAGGGTATTTCTTGGGGAGCCCACTCAGTCTTGCCTGTGACCCCCCTCGCCCAGGCCTCTGAAGAATGCCTCAGATGGTGCCCTCATGGATGACAACCAGAACGAGTGGGGGGACGAAGACCTGGAGACCAAGAAGTTCCGGGTGAGTCCAGCGGGATTCTGGGCTATCCCAGAAGAGCGTCCAGTGCCTGGGGCTCTGTGTGATGTGGTTCTCTGCTCATCCCCTCCAAACTTAGTTCGAGGAGCCAGTGGTTCTTCCTGACCTAGATGATCAGACAGACCACCGGCAGTGGACGCAGCAGCACCTGGACGCCGCCGACCTGCGCATGTCTGCCATGGCCCCCACGCCACCCCAGGGCGAAGTGGACGCCGACTGCATGGATGTCAATGTCCGTGGGCCCGGTAAGGCCACCTGATCATCCCCCTTACCCAGTGTGGACTGAGAGGCTGGCAGGGGAGGAGGAGAGCTTCCAGCCAGGAGAAGGGTGAGGAGCCCAGGAAGTAGGCTCCCTTTCTGAGTTGATCCTCCAGGCTCCCTCTGCTCCTGTAATTTCACCCTTGCCCCTGAAAGGCTGCTTTGTGAGATAGCAAAGTGTTGATTTTCTAAGAGCACATTTTGTATCTTTTTCTTGGGTGGGTTTTGGTGTGAGGTCTTGGGCAGGAGAGACAGCAAAACTGGAGAGGTCTTCATCGCCCACTGGCAAGTTGACAACTAGACTTGGGCTCCGTGCTTGAGAAACTCAGGGTGACTTCAGCAGCCCTTGGTGGCATGGCAGGGCCACAGCACACCGGAGTCATGGCTGGGGACTGGCTCTCCCTGACTGAACCTCCTTTGCTTGTTTCTACAGACGGCTTCACTCCCCTCATGATTGCCTCCTGCAGCGGCGGGGGCTTGGAGACAGGCAACAGCGAAGAGGAGGAGGACGCACCAGCGGTCATCTCAGACTTCATCTACCAGGGTGCCAGCCTGCACAACCAGACAGACCGCACTGGCGAGACCGCCTTGCACCTGGCTGCCCGCTACTCACGTTCCGATGCTGCCAAGCGCCTGCTGGAGGCCAGTGCAGACGCCAATATCCAGGACAACATGGGGCGCACCCCGCTGCACGCGGCTGTCTCTGCTGACGCACAGGGCGTCTTCCAGGTAGGGAACGGCTGCCCATACAGGGCCACCACCCTGGTCTGGGGCAGCAACCTGACTTTTGTGGCTCTGTGAGTCTTGATTCTGAGTGTACCTTAGGCAGAGGCAGCTGATATCCCCACCCTGGACCTTTGCATGCTGAAAGAAGCATGCTGGGAGGGAGTCGAGCTCCTCTGTTACCCCCTGGGGAAGCCAGAGGTGGCCAAGTGGGAAGTGTAGGGAAGCTGCAGGGTGAGGCAGTGTGTCTTCTTTACCCCCACCCAACACAGGCTCCTGTCTCAGGGTCACGGGTCCTGCTGGAGGTCCCAGTCCCAGTGCTGCTGGCCTGCCAGCCTCTCCCCTTCTTTTCAGCCATGGCCATAGGCATAACCCATTCAGCCATGGCCATAGGCATAACCCATGGCAATAAGAAGAGGTCTTTAGGGGTGCTGCTTAAGGCCTGCCAACCAGGGCTCTGGCCTTGCTGGGGAGCCTGGGACCAGTCAGGATAGATTTAGGGATTTGGATGCTGGGTCTCCAGAGATCATCCTTAGCAGTGGCTCTTTCTGCACGCTGCCAGCTGGTGACCACCGCTACCAGTCCCCAGGCTTCATTCTGCCCTGGAGCAGGCTCAGGTGGGGCACAAACCAGACATCACCACAAAGCTTGCACTTAATAATCTCTTAGCTGGAGTGACACACTGTCATTCTGCAGAAATGAGAAACTGAGGCACAAGAGGAAAATCAAAATGAGCCCCAGGGGAGGCCCTGTCCATGCTTGGTGTGTGCCTGTCCAAACGGCTCACTTTGCACATGGAGACAAAGATCGGAGGTCACTCTGCAGGAGTCCAGGCAGTGCTGCAGGTTGCTGTGCGTATGTGTTTCTCACCAGCAAGCATATAGTGACTAAGATTCCTGCCTGTGACTCAGGGCAAGGCACACCCTATCCTTTTTGCAGGAACCTAGATGGATGCAGCCTAGCTCAGCGGTCCTGAGTATGGTGGAGTGCTATGAGCTGGGGTTACAACCCAGCTGCATGCACGGTGGTGGGCAGGAGCTTCACTCCTGTTTTGGAGGTGGTCGTGGCAGCCAGAACCATTAGATGAGGCCACAAATGGACCTCCACCGACACCAATGGGCTGGACTGGGCTGTGTGGGCTCTGGCTCCTCCTGCACCATGAGTGCTCATCTTGCTGAAGCTGTTCAGATACAGAGGGGACAGGGTAAAGCTGGGCTCCGGTCCAGACACCAGTTTTGGCTGGAGGCATGGGGCTTATGTTTGCTGCCCCCTCACTGGGTCCTTCCCTGTCCAGATCCTGATCCGGAACCGAGCCACAGACCTGGATGCCCGCATGCACGATGGCACGACACCGCTGATCCTGGCTGCCCGCCTGGCCGTGGAAGGGATGTTAGAGGACCTAATCAACTCGCATGCTGATGTCAATGCCGTGGACGACCTGGGTAGGCCCAGGATGCAGCCCAGCTGGCAGGGATGTGTGACGGCTGCCTGGTCTGCCCCTGACCCACTCTATATCCACTTCCCCTCCAGGCAAGTCGGCCCTGCACTGGGCAGCTGCTGTGAACAACGTGGATGCCGCCGTTGTGCTCCTGAAGAATGGCGCGAACAAGGATATGCAGAACAACAAGGTGAGCTGAGGGCTGGGGCTGAGGCGTCACCTCGCCCACAGAGTGGTGGTGGGCATTCCTGGGCACATATGTGTAGGCTGCCAGCAGGACATCCTGGACACTGCTAGCTCTCCTGACCCCCCCCCCAAGTGCAGGCAAGCCTGGGACCTGGGGCTGCAGCACAGAAGACTCCCTTTGCCCTGACCAGGAGCTGGGGCAGTTGCAGCTGTCCTCTGGCACCGTTACCCAGATCTCACCTTCTGTTCCCTACCAAATGATGGCTCAGGTGGTGCAGGTTCAGCCAGAAGGCTGGGGTGGGGTGGTTCTGTACCCTCCTGCAAAGCTGAGGAACCTGCTCCCTGGTCCAGCCCACGGCCATCCATTTCCCTGAGAGAAAAGGAAATGGTTTGCTGATCGGGGCTGTGCTTCTCCTGCCTCACTGGATGAGGTGGATTGTGATCCACTGCCTGTGATTGGGTTCCTCTGGCACTTGGGTTCTGAGGTACAGAGTTTCCAACTCCCTCACCCCACATTGCACATAGCCGGAGCTGCGTGCAGGTGTCAGACATTAGGGGGTGCTGTTGGACTTAGGTCCAGCACGAGGCCTGGGGCATGATCGTGTCCATCCTGTGGGAGAGACAGAGCCTCAGAAACTCAGGGACAGGCTGATGGGTCCCTACACCTTGGAGGTTCTTCTCACACCCAGAAGCCTCACCAGAGCATGTAGCATGTCTGCTAGGCAGAGCCAATCTGGGAAGGAGCCAAAATTCCAGGGCCACTGGTGACCCTCTAGACAGAAAGTTCCTTCCCTGTGTGTCCATAGATGTCTTCTAGAGAGCCCTGAGCCCTGAAATTGCTGCAGTATTTTGCATCTGTGCATTTTGGGGAGGAGAGTAAACGGCCTGCAGTTCAGACCCTTTTCAGTGGTGTCTATGACCACACACAAGTAAAGCCCTCTGGATTTAGCATAAAGGGTCCCACCAAACCCTCTGGTTGGGTGTCAGATGATATAGGGTCCGTCCTGAGGGAGGAGGGAGTGGAACTACTGCCCCCGCACCTCCCACCAAGGTGGGGGGGGGCGGGTGACCCGGCAGGTCCCCATGCCAGGCCCAGCCCTTCACCTGCCCCATGCCCCATGCCCATGTTCCCCAGGAAGAGACACCCCTGTTCCTGGCCGCCCGGGAGGGCAGCTACGAGACTGCCAAGGTGCTGCTGGACCACTTTGCCAACCGGGACATCACAGACCACATGGACCGCCTGCCACGTGACATTGCACAGGAGCGCATGCATCATGACATCGTGAGGCTACTGGACGAGTACAACCTGGTGCGCAGCCCCCAGCTGCATGGCGCCACCCTGGGTGGCACGCCCACCCTGTCACCTACACTCTGCTCGCCCAATGGCTACCTAGGCAATCTCAAGCCTGCTGCACAGGGTAAGAAGGCCCGAAAGCCCAGCACCAAAGGCCTGGCCTGTGGCAGCAAGGAAGCCAAGGACCTCAAGGCACGGAGAAAGAAGCCCCAGGATGGCAAGGGCTGCTTGCTGGACAGCTCAAGCATGCTGTCGCCTGTGGACTCCCTGGAGTCACCCCACGGTTACTTGTCAGATGTGGCCTCGCCACCGCTTCTGCCTTCCCCGTTCCAACAGTCTCCATCCATGTCTCTCAACCACCTGCCTGGCATGCCTGATGCCCACTTGGGCCTTGGTCACCTGAACGTGGCAGCCAAGCCAGAGATGGCAGCGCTGGGTGGGGGCAGCCGGATGGCCTTTGAGCCTGGCCCCCCACGCCTCTCCCATTTGCCCGTGGCCTCCAGCACCGGCACCGTCCTGGGCACCAGCAGCGGAGGGGCCGTGAATTTCACTGTGGGTGCAGCCACGAGCTTGAATGGCCAGTGTGAGTGGCTGACCCGGCTGCAGAATGGCATGGTGACAAGCCAGTACAACCCGCTGCGAGGGGGCGTGGCCCCCGGCTCCCTGAGCGCGCAGGCGCCCGCCCTCCAGCACGGCGTGATGGCCCCGCTGCACGGGAGCCTCTCTGCCAGCACGCTATCTCAGATGATAAGCTATCAAGGCCTGCCCAACACGCGGCTGGCCACCCAGCCCCACCTGGTGCAGACCCAGCAGGTACCACAGCAGAGCCTGCAGATACAGCAGCAGAACCTGCCCCCTCCAAACATCCCACAGACCCAGAACCTGCAGCCGCCATCACAGGCGCACCTCGGAGTGACTGCAGCGGGCAACGGGCACCTGAGCCGGAGCTTCCTGGGCGGGGAGCCCAGCCAGGCAGATGTGCAGCCGCTGGGTCCCAGCAGCCTGACCGTGCACACCATCTTGCCCCCGGAGAGCCAGGCCCTGCCCACGTCACTGTCATCCTCACTGGTCCCATCCATGACCACTGCCCAGTTCCTGACTCCACCCTCCCAGCACAGCTACTCCTCCTCGCCTGTGGACAACACCCCCAACCACCAACTGCAGGTGCCCGAGCATCCCTTCCTCACCCCATCGCCTGAGTCGCCTGACCAGTGGTCCAGCTCCTCCCCACATTCCAACATCTCCGATTGGTCCGAGGGCGTCTCCAGCCCGCCCACCAGCATGCAGTCGCAGATCGCCCACATTCCAGAGGCGTTCAAGTAAACAGCTGCCCGAGGGACCCTAGCTTCCGTTCCCAGGCCCTACAGGGTGGGCGTTTCCAGTGCTCCAGGATGCAGGGGCGACCAAAGGAGCCTTTAAAAAAAGAAATGTTTTTATACAAAATAAGAGGAGAAGGATTTTGACTTTTTTTTTTAGTATTTATTTATGTACTTTTATTTTACACACTGCCTTTTTATTTATATGTACTGTTTCCTATGACACCAGGTAAAAACTTTTTTATCTGTTCCAAGAAAAAAAAAAAAAACAGCTAGTTCTCAAGGTTATGATTTTCCTACTTAGGGTGAAGATTCTTTACATGTTTGTAAAATATGAACAAAGATTCATGATTTATAAATGCCATTTATTTATTGATTCCTTGTTTTTGCAATCCAAAAAGAACTAATGTTGGGGAAGGGACATTTGAACCTGCGCTGCTCAGAAGCCACCCCCCCTCAAGTCTGTTCCCCGCCCCCCCCACCGCCCCACATCCCCTGGTGCCCGGCCTCTCCCCAGATGCCGGCTGCCCTTCCTCCCAGCCTCACCTGTGTTTTGTAGAAGATGCTTCTAGAGGTGGGCAAAACCTTCACACCTTGGGCACACGGGCTAATTTGTGTCTAAAACAGGAAATTTAAGTTAAATGATGTGGTTTGTATGTTTGGGTGTTCCTAAAATGTGCTTTGAAAGATGTGTTCTTGGCAGTACCGAGAGTACGCTCCATGGTACCAATCATGAGTCTTTGTTTCGGATTCAGTGTTACGTAGTGTTCACTGGTATCGCAACTTCTTCCCTCCCGCCCCGCACCCACCCCCGCCCCCTGACGTTACATTTAAGCTTTTCTTGCAGTGAGTGTGCGTGCAAGGTGCTGCCACGGGGAGGAGCCCTGCCCTCTTCTGGGGAAGGACCCTGCCTGGGCCATCCCTACTGGGGCCCAGCACCACTCCTCGAATAGACAGCATCGTCCAAATTCGACAGAGGATGGACTGTTGCAGCCTGGGTCTGGGCTCCCCGGACCTGACTGCTGAAGGGCTCTTGTGTGTAGAGCAGACTCGGCAGAGCAACCTGCCCGAGATTTTAGAGAAGCGAGGGCTGGGTCCTTTGGTCCTCTCCCAGCAGCCCGTCTCTGCCGGGTGCCGTGTCCAGCCTCAGTGCACCCGCTGGAGGGTGGCCTGGGCCTGTCCTCGGGCTGCCCTCCTAGTTCAGGGGGTGCTTGCCCAGTGGAGCAGCAGGCTCCTACAGCATCAAGTATAAGCCTGTGGCGGAGTAAATGTCTGTAAATATGGTTTTAAAGATGGATTTTGTTTAAAAAATCTAAATGAACAAGTCTGTCCTGTGTCAGGCTGATGAGGGATGTCAGAATGTGACTCAGTGAGGCCCAGGCCTTGTGACCTGCCTGCAGCTGCCAGAACCATAGCTCCTAAGAGCACAACCCAGGGACGGCCTTGCTGCTGCCCGCCCACCTGCCAAGTCCCCGCAGTCCCCCATGTGCTGGGGGAGGGGGGGGCGCCGCTCAAGGGCAGGTGCCCATCTCCTCAGGGCAGCTCCTCCCGGCTTTACTGGGAGGCAATGTTGTGCCATCCCCAGTGGTATGACCAGACACCTCTAAGATGTTGATTCTTACTGTGTTTTATAAAATAGAGTGTAGTTTACAGAAAAAGGAAACAAAAAAAAAAAAAGTTATCTACATGCAAAACTGTAGATAATAGAAATGATGTATTTTTTTCATCTTTTTTGTTAACTAATTTGCAATAAAAATAATCCTCTGGATTTTGCTAAATTTGGCAGTGTTTGGCTCATCTCTGGGGGTGGGAGACCATCTTGCCTTGAGACTGCTGGAGTCTTTGGGCCTCTCCGGGCAGGAGAGCAATGGAGGGGTTGCTGGTCCCCATCCAG